>NW_027363952.1:0-371882 GCF_046119375.1 Phyllobates terribilis
TTCAAACATTTCTGGTATATGAAAAACATGTTTTTCAATGGCAAAAATCAATGAATATTGTAAATGCACAAACAGTAATATCTCCTCATTGCAAGGTGCAATTCTGAAATTTTTAGCATTTTCCTGTTAATCCTAGCATGATAAAGAAGATTCAAAGAGAGTGAGATGCCAGCTCCTTTCAATTCAGCAGTAGCTTCAAACATTTCTGGTATATGAAAAACATGTTTTTCAATGGCAAAAATCAATGATATTGTAAATGCACAAACAGTAATATCTCCACATTGCAAGGTGCAATTCTGAAATTTTTGCTTTTTCCTGCTAATCCTAGCATGATAAAGAAGATTCAAAGAGAGTGAGATGCCAGCTCCTTTCATTCAGTCAGTAGCTTCAAACATTTCTGGTATATGAAAAACATGTTTTTCAATGGCAAAAATCAATGAATATTGTAAATGCACAAACAGTAATATCTCCACATTGCACGGTGCAATTCTGAAATTTTTAGCTTTTTCCTGTTAATCTAGCATGATAAAGAAGATTCAAAGAGAGTGAGATGCCAGCTCCTCATTCAGTCAGTAGCTTCAAACATTTCTGGTATATGAAAAACATGTTTTTCAATGGCAAAAATCAATGAATATTGAAATGCACAAACAGTAATATCTCCACATTGCAAGGTGCAATTCTGAAATTTTTTGCTTTTTCCTGTTAATCCTAGCATGATAAAGAAGATTCAAAGAGAGTGAGATGCCAGCTCCTTTCATTCAGTCAGTAGCTTCAAACATTTCTGGTATATGAAAAACATGTTTTCAATGGCAAAAATCAATGAATATTGTAAATGCACATACAGTAATATCTCCACATTGCACGGTGCAATTCTGAAATTTTAGCTTTTTCCTGTTAATCCTAGCATGATAAAGAAGATTCAAAGAGATGAGATGCCAGCTCCTTTCATTCAGTCAGTAGCTTCAAACATTTCTGGTATATGAAAAACATGTTTTTCAAATGGCAAAAATCAATGAATATTGTAAATGCACAAACAGTAATATCTCCACATTGCAAGGTGCAATTCTGAAATTTTTTGCTTTTTCCTGTTAATCCTAGCATGATAAAGAAGATTCAAAGAGAGTGAGATGCCAGCTCCTTTCATTCAGTCAGTAGCTTCAAACATTTCTGGTATATGAAAAACATGTTTTTCAATGGCAAAAATCAATGAATATTGTAAATGCACAAACAGTAATATCTCCACATTGCAAGGTGCAATTCTGAAATTTTTTGCTTTTTCCTGCTAATCCTAGCATGATAAAGAAGATTCAAAGAGAGTGAGATGCCAGCTCCTTTCATTCAGTCAGTAGCTTCAAACATTTCTGGTATATGAAAAACATGTTTTTCAATGGCAAAAATCAATGAATATTGTAAATGCACAAACAGTAATATCTCCACATTGCACGGTGCAATGCTGAAATTTTTAGCTTTTTCCTGTTAATCCTAGCATGATAAAGAAGATTCAAAGAGAGTGAGATGCCAGCTCCTTTCATTCAGTCAGTAGCTTCAAACATTTCTGGTATATGAAAAACATGTTTTTCAATGGCAAAAATCAATGAATATTGTAAATGCACAAACAGTAATATCTCCACATTGCAAGGTGCAATCTGAAATTTTTTGCTTTTTCCTGTTAATCCTAGCATGATAAAGAAGATTCAAAGAGAGTGAGATGCCAGCTCCTTTCATTCAGTCAGTAGCTTCAAACATTTCTGGTATATGAAAAACATGTTTTTCAATGGCAAAAATCAATGAATATTGTAAATGCACAAACAGTAATATCTCCACATTGCAAGGTGCAATTCTGAAATTTTTGCTTTTTCCTGCTAATCCTAGCATGATAAAGAAGATTCAAAGAGAGTGAGATGCCAGCTCCTTTCATTCAGTCAGTAGCTTCAAACATTTCTGGTATATGAAAAACATGTTTTTCAATGGCAAAAATCAATGAATATTGTAAATGCACAAACAGTAATATCTCCACATTGCACGGTGCAATTCTGAAATTTTTAGCTTTTCCTGTTAATCCTAGCATGATAAAGAAGATTCAAAGAGAGTGAGATGCCAGCTCCTTTCATTCAGTCAGTAGCTTCAAACATTTCTGGTATATGAAAAACATGTTTTTCAATGGCAAAAATCAATGAATATTGTAAATGCACAAACAGTAATATCTCCACATTGCAAGGTGCAATTCTGAAATTTTTTGCTTTTTCCTGCTAATCCTAGCATGATAAAGAAGATTCAAAGAGAGTGAGATGCCAGCTCCTTTCATTCAGTCAGTAGCTTCAAACATTTCTGGTATATGAAAAACATGTTTTTCAATGGCAAAAATCAATGAATATTGTAAATGCACAAACAGTAATATCTCCACATTGCACGGTGCAATTCTGAATTTTTAGCTTTTTCCTGTTAATCCTAGCATGATAAAGAAGATTCAAAGAGAGTGAGATGCCAGCTCCTTTCATTCAGTCAGTAGCTTCAAACATTTCTGGTATATGAAAAACATGTTTTTCAATGGCAAAAATCAATGAATATTGTAAATGCACAAACAGTAATATCTCCACATTGCAAGGTGCAATTCTGAAATTTTTTGCTTTTTCCTGCTAATCCTAGCATGATAAAGAAGATTCAAAGAGAGTGAGATGCCAGCTCCTTTCATTCAGTCAGTAGCTTCAAACATTTCTGGTATATGAAAAACATGTTTTTCAATGGCAAAAATCAATGAATATTGTAAATGCACAACAGTAATATCTCCACATTGCACGGTGCAATTCTGAAATTTTTAGCTTTTTCATGTTAATCCTAGCATGATAAAGATTCAAAGAGAGTGAGATGCCAGCTCCTTTCATTCAGTCAGTAGCTTCAAACATTTCTGGTATATGAAAAACATGTTTTTCAATGGCAAAAATCAATGAATATTGTAAATGCACAAACAGTAATATCTCCACATTGCAAGGTGCAATTCTGAAATTTTTTGCTTTTTCCTGTTAATCCTAGCATGATAAAGAAGATTCAAAGAGAGTGAGATGCCAGCTCTTTCATTCAGTCAGTAGCTTCAAACATTTCTGGTATATGAAAAACATGTTTTTCAATGCAAAAATCAATGAATATTGTAAATGCACAAACAGTAATATCTCCACATTGCAAGGTGCAATTCTGAAATTTTTTGCTTTTTCCTGCTAATCCTAGCATGATAAAGAAGATTCAAAGAGAGTGAGATGCCAGCTCCTTTCATTCAGTCAGTAGCTTCAAACATTTCTGGTATATGAAAAACATGTTTTTCAATGGCAAAAATCAATGAATATTGTAAATGCACAAACAGTAATATCTCCACATTGCACGGTGCAATTCTGAAATTTTTTAGCTTTTTCCTGTTAATCCTAGCATGATAAAGAAGATTCAAAGAGGTTGAGATGCCAGCTCCTTTCATTCAGTCAGTAGCTTCAAACATTTCTGGTATATGAAAAACATGTTTTTCAATGGCAAAAATCAATGAATATTGTATATGCACAAACAGTAATATCTCCACATTGCAAGGTGCAATTCTGAAATTTTTTGCTTTTTCCTGTTAATCCTAGCATGATAAAGAAGATTCAAAGAGAGTGAGATGCCAGCTCCTTTCATTCAGTCAGTAGCTTCAAACATTTCTGGTATATGAAAAACATGTTTTTCAATGGCAAAAATCAATGAATATTGTAAATGCACAAACAGTAATATCTCCACATTGCAAGGTGCAATTCTGAAATTTTTTGCTTTTTCCTGTTAATCCTAGCATGATAAAGAAGATTCAAAGAGAGTGAGATGCCAGCTCCTTTCAGTCAGTAGCTTCAAACATTTCTGGTATATGAAAAACATGTTTTTCAAATGGCAAAAATCAATGAATATTGTAAATGCACAAACAGTAATATCTCCACATTGCAAGGAGCAATTCTGAAATTTTTTGCTTTTTCCTGCTAATCCTAGCATGATAAAGAAGATTCAAAGAGAGTGAGATGCCAGCTCCTTTCATTCAGTCAGTAGCTTCAAACATTTCTGGTATATGAAAACATGTTTTTCAATGGCAAAAATCAATGAATATTGTAAATGCACAAACAGTAATATCTCCACATTGCACGGTGCAATTCTGAAATTTTTAGCTTTTTCCTGTTAATCCTAGCATGATAAAGAAGATTCAAAGAGAGTGAGATGCCAGCTCCTTTCATTCAGTCAGTAGCTTCAAACATTTCTGGTATATGAATAACATGATGTTTTTCAATGGCGGCAAAAATCAATGAATATTGTAAATGCACAAACAGTAATTTCTCCGCATTGCAAGGTGCAATTCTGAAATTTTTTGCTTTTTCCTGCTCCTCTTAGCATGATAAAGAAGATTCAAAGAGAGTGAGGTGCCAGCTCCTTTCATTCAGTCAGTAGCTTCAAACATTTCTGGTATATGAATAACATGTTTTTCAATGGCAAAAATCAATGAATATTGTAAATGCACAAACAGTAATTTCTCCGCATTGCAAGGTGCAATTCTGAAATTTTTTGATTTTTCCTGCTCCTCTTAGCATGATAAAGAAGATTCAAAGAGAGTGAGATGCCAGCTCCTTTCATTCAGTCAGTAGCTTCAATCATTTCTGGTATATGAAAAACATGTTTTCAATGGCAAAAATCAATGAATATTGTAAAAGCACAAACAGTAATTTCTCCGCATTGCAAGGTGCAATTCTGAAATTTTTTGCTTTTTCCTGCTCCTCTTAGCATGATAAAGAAGATTCAAAGAGAGTGAGATGCCAGCTCCTTTCATTCAGTCAGTAGCTTCAAACATTTCTGGTATATGAATAACATGATGTTTTTCAATGGCAAAAATCAATGAATATTGTAAATGCACAAACAGTAATTTCTCCGCATTGCAAGGTGCAATTCTGAAATTTTTTGCTTTTTCCTGCTCCTCTTAGCATGATAAAGAAGATTCAAAGAGAGTGAGATGCCAGCTCCTTTCATTCAGTCAGTAGCTTCAAACATTTCTGGTATATGAAAAACATGTTTTTCAATGGCAAAAATCAATGAATATTGTAAATGCACAAACAGTAATATCTCCACATTGCAAGGTGCAATTCTGAAATTCTTTGCTTTTTCCTGCTAATCCTAGCTTGATAAAGAAGATTCAAAGAGAGTGAGATGCCAGCTCCTTTCATTCAGTCAGTAGCTTCAAACATTTCTGGTATATGAAAAACATGTTTTTCAATGGCAAAAATCAATGAATATTGTAAATGCACAAACAGTAATTTCTCCGCATTGCAAGGTGCAATTCTGAAATTTTTTGCTTTTTCCTGCTCCTCTTAGCATGATAAAGAAGATTCAAAGAGAGTGAGATGCCAGCTCCTTTCATTCAGTCAGTAGCTTCAAACATTTCTGGTATATGAAAAACATGTTTTTCAATGGCAAAAATCAATGAATATTGTAAATGCACAAACAGTAATATCTCCACATTGCAAGGTGCAATTCTGAAATTCTTTGCTTTTTCCTGCTAATCCTAGCTTGATAAAGAAGATTCAAAGAGAGTGAGATGCCAGCTCCTTTCATTCAGTCAGTAGCTTCAAACATTTCTGGTATATGAAAAACATGTTTTTCAATGGCAAAAATCAATGAATATTGTAAATGCACAAACAGTAATATCTCCACATTGCAAGGTGCAATTCTGAAATTTTTTGCTTTTTCCTGTTAATCCTAGCATGATAAAGAAGATTCAAAGAGAGTGAGATGCCAGCTCCTTTCATTCAGTCAGTAGCTTCAAACATTTCTGGTATATGAAAAACATTTTTCAATGGCAAAAATCAATGAATATTGTAAATGCACAAACAGTAATATCTCACATTGCAAGGTGCAATTCTGAAATTTTTTGCTTTTTCCTGTTAATCCTAGCATGATAAAGAAGATTCAAAGAGAGTGAGATGCCAGCTCCTTTCATTCAGTCAGTAGCTTCAAACATTTCTGGTATATGAAAAACATGTTTTTCAATGGCAAAAATCAATGAATATTGTAAATGCACAAACAGTAATATCTCCACATTGCAAGGTGCAATTCTGAAATTTTTTGCTTTTTCCTGCTAATCCTAGCATGATAAAGAAGATTCAAAGAGAGTGAGATGCCAGCTCCTTTCATTCAGTCAGTAGCTTCAAACATTTCTGGTATATGAAAAACATGTTTTTCAATGGCAAAAATCAATGAATATTGTAAATGCACAAACAGTAATATCTCCACATTGCAAGGTGCAATTCTGAAATTTTTTGCTTTTTCCTGCTAATCCTAGCATGATAAAGAAATAATCCTAGCATGATAAACAAGATTCAAAGAGAGTGAGATGCCAGCTCCTTTCATTCAGTCAGTAGCTTCAAACATTTCTGGACGTTTTTCAATGGCAAAAATCAATGAATATTGTAAATGCACAAACAGTAATATCTCCACATTGCAAGGTGCAATTCTGAAATTTTTTGCTTTTTCCTGTTAATCCTAGCATGATAAAGAAGATTCAAAGAGAGTGAGATGCCAGCTCCTTTCATTCAGTCAGTAGCTTCAAACATTTCTGGACGTTTTTCAATGGCAAAAATCAATGAATATTGTAAATGCACAAACAGTAATATCTCCACATTGCAAGGTGCAATTCTGAAATTTTTTGCTTTTTCCTGTTAATCCTAGCATGATAAAGAAGATTCAAAGAGAGTGAGATGCCAGCTCCTTTCATTCAGTCAGTAGCTTCAAACATTTCTGGTATATGAAAAACATGTTTTTCAATGGCAAAAATCAATGAATATTGTAAATGCACAAACAGTAATATCTCCACATTGCAAGGTGCAATTCTGAATTTTTTTGCTTTTTCCTGTTAATCCTAGCATGATAAAGAAGATTCAAAGAGAGTGAGATGCCAGCTCCTTTCATTCAGTCAGTAGCTTCAAACATTTCTGGTATATGAAAAACATGTTTTTCAATGGCAAAAATCAATGAATATTTTAAATGCACAAACAGTAATATCTCCACATTGCAAGGTGCAATTCTGAAATTTTTTGCTTTTTCCTGCTAATCCTAGCATGATAAAGAAGATTCAAAGAGAGTGAGATGCCAGCTCCTTTCATTCAGTCAGTAGCTTCAAACATTTCTGGACGTTTTTCAATGGCAAAAATCAATGAATATTGTAAATGCACAAACAGTAATATCTCCACATTGCAAGGTGCAATTCTGAAATTTTTTGCTTTTTCCTGTTAATCCTAGCATGATAAAGAAGATTCAAAGAGAGTGAGATGCCAGCTCCTTTCATTCAGTCAGTAGCTTCAAACATTTCTGGTATATGAAAAACATGTTTTTCAATGGCAAAAATCAATGAATATTGTAAATGCACAAACAGTAATATCTCCACATTGCAAGGTGCAATTCTGAAATTTTTTGCTTTTTCCTGTTAATCCTAGCATGATAAAGAAGATTCAAAGAGAGTGACATGCCAGCTCCTTTCATTCAGTCAGTAGCTTCAAACATTTCTGGTATATGAAAAACATGTTTTTCAATGGCAAAAATCAATGAATATTGTAAATGCACAAACAGTAATATCTCCACATTGCAAGGTGCAATTCTGAAATTTTTTGCTTTTTCCTGCTAATCCTAGCATGATAAAGAAGATTCAAAGAGAGTGAGATGCCAGCTCCTTTCATTCAGTCAGTAGCTTCAAACATTTCTGGACGTTTTTCAATGGCAAAAATCAATGAATATTGTAAATGCACAAACAGTAATATCTCCACATTGCAAGGTGCAATTCTGAAATTTTTTGCTTTTTCCTGTTAATCCTAGCATGATAAAGAAGATTCAAAGAGAGTGAGATGCCAGCTCCTTTCATTCAGTCAGTAGCTTCAAACATTTCTGGTATATGAAAAACATGTTTTTCAATGGCAAAAATCAATGAATATTGTAAATGCACAAACAGTAATATCTCCACATTGCAAGGTGCAATTCTGAAATTTTTTGCTTTTTCCTGCTAATCCTAGCATGATAAAGAAGATTCAAAGAGAGTGAGATGCCAGCTCCTTTCATTCAGTCAGTAGCTTCAAACATTTCTGGTATATGAAAAACACATGTTTTTCAATGGCAAAAATCAATGAATATTGTAAATGCACAAACAGTAATATCTCCACATTGCAAGGTGCAATTCTGAAATTTTTTGCTTTTTCCTGCTAATCCTAGCATGATAAAGAAGATTCAAAGAGAGTGAGATGCCAGCTCCTTTCATTCAGTCAGTAGCTTCAAACATTTCTGGTATATGAAAAACATGTTTTTCAATGGCAAAAATCAATGAATATTGTAAATGCACAAACAGTAATATCTCCACATTGCAAGGTGCAATTCTGAAATTTTTAGCTTTTTCCTGTTAATCCTAGCATGATAAAGAAGATTCAAAGAGAGTGAGATGCCAGCTCCTTTCATTCAGTCAGTAGCTTCAAACATTTCTGGACGTTTTTCAATGGCAAAAATCAATGAATATTGTAAATGCACAAACAGTAATATCTCCACATTGCAAGGTGCAATTCTGAAATTTTTTGCTTTTTCCTGTTAATCCTAGCATGATAAAGAAGATTCAAAGAGAGTGAGATGCCAGCTCCTTTCATTCAGTCAGTAGCTTCAAACATTTCTGGTATATGAAAAACGTTTTTCAATGGCAAAAATCAATGAATATTGTAAATGCACAAACAGTAATATCTCCACATTGCAAGGTGCAATTCTGAAATTTTTTGCTTTTTCCTGCTAATCCTAGCATGATAAAGAAGATTCAAAGAGAGTGAGATGCCAGCTCCTTTCATTCAGTCAGTAGCTTCAAACATTTCTGGTATATGAAAAACATGTTTTTCAATGGCAAAAATCAATGAATATTGTAAATGCACAAACAGTAATATCTCCACATTGCAAGGTGCAATTCTGAAATTTTTTGCTTTTTCCTGCTAATCCTAGCATGATAAAGAAGATTCAAAGAGAGTGAGATGCCAGCTCCTTTCATTCAGTCAGTAGCTTCAAACATTTCTGGACGTTTTTCAATGGCAAAAATCAATGAATATTGTAAATGCACAAACAGTAATATCTCCACATTGCAAGGTGCAATTCTGAAATTTTTTGCTTTTTCCTGTTAATCCTAGCATGATAAAGAAGATTCAAAGAGAGTGAGATGCCAGCTCCTTTCATTCAGTCAGTAGCTTCAAACATTTCTGGTATATGAAAAACATGTTTTTCAATGGCAAAAATCAATGAATATTGTAAATGCACAAACAGTAATATCTCCACATTGCAAGGTGCAATTCTGAAATTTTTTGCTTTTTCCTGTTAATCCTAGCATGATAAAGAAGATTCAAAGAGAGTGAGATGCCAGCTCCTTTCATTCAGTCAGTAGCTTCAAACATTTCTGGTATATGAAAAACATGTTTTTCAATGGCAAAAATCAATGAATATTGTAAATGCACAAACAGTAATATCTCCACATTGCAAGGTGAAATTCTGAAATTTTTTGCTTTTTCCTGTTAATCCTAGCATGATAAAGAAGATTCAAAGAGAGTGAGATGCCAGCTCCTTTCATTCAGTCAGTAGCTTCAAACATTTCTGGTATATGAAAAACATGTTTTTCAATGGCAAAAATCAATGAATATTGTAAATGCACAAACAGTAATATCTCCACATTGCAAGGTGCAATTCTGAAATTTTTTGCTTTTTCCTGCTAATCCTAGCATGATAAAGAAGATTCAAAGAGAGTGAGATGCCAGCTCCTTTCATTCAGTCAGTAGCTTCAATCATTTCTGGACATTTTTCAATGGCAAAAATCAATGAATATTGTAAATGCACAAACAGTAATTTCTCCGCATTGCAAGGTGCAATTCTGAAATTTTTTGCTTTTTCCTGCTCCTCCTAGCATGATAAAGAAGATTCAAAGAGAGTGAGATGCCAGCTCCTTTCATTCAGTCAGTAGCTTCAAACATTTCTGGACGTTTTTCAATGGCAAAAATCAATGAATATTGTAAATGCACAAACAGTAATATCTCCACATTGCAAGGTGCAATTCTGAAATTTTTAGCTTTTTCCTGTTAATCCTAGCATGATAAAGAAGATTCAAAGAGAGTGAGATGCCAGCTCCTTTCATTCAGTCAGTAGCTTCAAACATTTCTGGACGTTTTTCAATGGCAAAAATCAATGAATATTGTAAATGCACAAACAGTAATATCTCCACATTGCAAGGTGCAATTCTGAAATTTTTTGCTTTTTCCTGTTAATCCTAGCATGATAAAGAAGATTCAAAGAGAGTGAGATGCCAGCTCCTTTCATTCAGTCAGTAGCTTCAAACATTTCTGGTATATGAAAAACGTTTTTCAATGGCAAAAATCAATGAATATTGTAAATGCACAAACAGTAATATCTCCACATTGCAAGGTGCAATTCTGAAATTTTTTGCTTTTTCCTGCTAATCCTAGCATGATAAAGAAGATTCAAAGAGAGTGAGATGCCAGCTCCTTTCATTCAGTCAGTAGCTTCAAACATTTCTGGTATATGAAAAACATGTTTTTCAATGGCAAAAATCAATGAATATTGTAAATGCACAAACAGTAATATCTCCACATTGCAAGGTGCAATTCTGAAATTTTTTGCTTTTTCCTGCTAATCCTAGCATGATAAAGAAGATTCAAAGAGAGTGAGATGCCAGCTCCTTTCATTCAGTCAGTAGCTTCAAACATTTCTGGACGTTTTTCAATGGCAAAAATCAATGAATATTGTAAATGCACAAACAGTAATATCTCCACATTGCAAGGTGCAATTCTGAAATTTTTTGCTTTTTCCTGTTAATCCTAGCATGATAAAGAAGATTCAAAGAGAGTGAGATGCCAGCTCCTTTCATTCAGTCAGTAGCTTCAAACATTTCTGGTATATGAAAAACATGTTTTTCAATGGCAAAAATCAATGAATATTGTAAATGCACAAACAGTAATATCTCCACATTGCAAGGTGCAATTCTGAAATTTTTTGCTTTTTCCTGTTAATCCTAGCATGATAAAGAAGATTCAAAGAGAGTGAGATGCCAGCTCCTTTCATTCAGTCAGTAGCTTCAAACATTTCTGGTATATGAAAAACATGTTTTTCAATGGCAAAAATCAATGAATATTGTAAATGCACAAACAGTAATATCTCCACATTGCAAGGTGAAATTCTGAAATTTTTTGCTTTTTCCTGTTAATCCTAGCATGATAAAGAAGATTCAAAGAGAGTGAGATGCCAGCTCCTTTCATTCAGTCAGTAGCTTCAAACATTTCTGGTATATGAAAAACATGTTTTTCAATGGCAAAAATCAATGAATATTGTAAATGCACAAACAGTAATATCTCCACATTGCAAGGTGCAATTCTGAAATTTTTTGCTTTTTCCTGCTAATCCTAGCATGATAAAGAAGATTCAAAGAGAGTGAGATGCCAGCTCCTTTCATTCAGTCAGTAGCTTCAATCATTTCTGGACATTTTTCAATGGCAAAAATCAATGAATATTGTAAATGCACAAACAGTAATTTCTCCGCATTGCAAGGTGCAATTCTGAAATTTTTTGCTTTTTCCTGCTCCTCTTAGCATGATAAAGAAGATTCAAAGAGAGTGAGATGACAGCTCCTTTCATTCAGTCAGTAGCTTCAATCATTTCTGGACGTTTTTCAATGGCAAAAATCAATGAATATTGTAAATGCACAAACAGTAATTTCTCCGCATTGCAAGGTGCAATTCTGAAATTTTTTGCTTTTTCCTGCTCCTCTTAGCATGATAAAGAAGATTCAAAGAGAATGAGGTGCCAGCTCCTTTCATTCAGTCAGGAGCTTCAAACATTTCTGGTATATGAATAACATGTTTTTCAATGGCAAAAATCAATGAATATTGTAAATGCACAAACAGTAATTTCTCCGCATTGCAAGGTGCAATTCTGAAATTTTTTGCTTTTTCCTGCTCCTCTTAGCATGATAAAGAAGATTCAAAGAGAGTGAGATGCCAGCTCCTTTCATTCAGTCAGTAGCTTCAATCATTTCTGGACGTTTTTCAATGGCAAAAATCAATGAATATTGTAAATGCACAAACAGTAATTTCTCCGCATTGGAAGGTGCAATTCTGAAATTTTTTGCTTTTTCCTGCTCCTCTTAGCATGATAAACAAGATTCAAATAGAGTGAGATGCCAGCTCCTTTCATTCAGTCAGTAGCTTCAATCATTTCTGGACGTTTTTCAATGGCAAAAATCATTGAATATTGTAAATGCACAAACAGTAATTTCTCCGCATTGCAAGGTGCAATTCTGAAATTTTTTACTTTTTCCTGCTCCTCTTAGCATGATAAAGAAGATTCAAAGAGAGTGAGATGCCAGCTCCTTTCATTCAGTCAGTAGCTTCAATCATTTCTGGTATATGAATAACATGATGTTTTTCATTCGCAAAAATCAATGAATATTGTAAATGCACAAACAGTAATTTCTCCGCATTGCAAGGTGCAATTCTGAAATTTTTTGCTTTTTCCTGCTCCTCTTAGCATAATAAAGAAGATTCAAAGAGAGTGAGATGCCAGCTCCTTTCATTCAGTCAGTAGCTTCAATCATTTCTGGATGTTTTTCAATGGCAAAAATCAATGAATATTGTAAATGCACAAACAGTAATTTCTCCGCATTGCAAGGTGCAATTCTGAAATTTTTTGCTTTTTCCTGTTAATCCTAGCATGATAAAGAAGATTCAAAGAGAGTGAGATGCCAGCTCCTTTCATTCAGTCAGTAGCTTCAAACATTTCTGGACGTTTTTCAATGGCAAAAATCAATGAATATTGTAAATGCACAAACAGTAATATCTCCACATTGCAAGGTGCAATTCTGAAATTTTTTGCTTTTTCCTGTTAATCCTAGCATGATAAAGAAGATTCAAAGAGAGTGAGATGCCAGCTCCTTTCATTCAGTCAGTAGCTTCAAACATTTCTGGTATATGAAAAACATGTTTTTCAATGGCAAAAATCAATGAATCTTGTAAATGCACAAACAGTAATATCTCCACATTGCAAGGTGCAATTCTGAAATTTTTTGCTTTTTCCTGTTAATCCTAGCATGATAAAGAAGATTCAAAGAGAGTGAGATGCCAGCTCCTTTCATTCAGTCAGTAGCTTCAAACATTTCTGGTATATGAAAAACATGTTTTTCAATGGCAAAAATCAATGAATATTTTAAATGCACAAACAGTAATATCTCCACATTGCAAGGTGCAATTCTGAAATTTTTTGCTTTTTCCTGCTAATCCTAGCATGATAAAGAAGATTCAAAGAGAGTGAGATGCCAGCTCCTTTCATTCAGTCAGTAGCTTCAAACATTTCTGGACGTTTTTCAATGGCAAAAATCAATGAATATTGTAAATGCACAAACAGTAATATCTCCACATTGCAAGGTGCAATTCTGAAATTTTTTGCTTTTTCCTGTTAATCCTAGCATGATAAAGAAGATTCAAAGAGAGTGAGATGCCAGCTCCTTTCATTCAGTCAGTAGCTTCAAACATTTCTGGTATATGAAAAACATGTTTTTCAATGGCAAAAATCAATGAATATTGTAAATGCACAAACAGTAATATCTCCACATTGCAAGGTGCAATTCTGAAATTTTTTGCTTTTTCCTGTTAATCCTAGCATGATAAAGAAGATTCAAAGAGAGTGACATGCCAGCTCCTTTCATTCAGTCAGTAGCTTCAAACATTTCTGGTATATGAAAAACATGTTTTTCAATGGCAAAAATCAATGAATATTGTAAATGCACAAACAGTAATATCTCCACATTGCAAGGTGCAATTCTGAAATTTTTTGCTTTTTCCTGCTAATCCTAGCATGATAAAGAAGATTCAAAGAGAGTGAGATGCCAGCTCCTTTCATTCAGTCAGTAGCTTCAAACATTTCTGGACGTTTTTCAATGGCAAAAATCAATGAATATTGTAAATGCACAAACAGTAATATCTCCACATTGCAAGGTGCAATTCTGAAATTTTTTGCTTTTTCCTGTTAATCCTAGCATGATAAAGAAGATTCAAAGAGAGTGAGATGCCAGCTCCTTTCATTCAGTCAGTAGCTTCAAACATTTCTGGTATATGAAAAACATGTTTTTCAATGGCAAAAATCAATGAATATTGTAAATGCACAAACAGTAATATCTCCACATTGCAAGGTGCAATTCTGAAATTTTTTGCTTTTTCCTGCTAATCCTAGCATGATAAAGAAGATTCAAAGAGAGTGAGATGCCAGCTCCTTTCATTCAGTCAGTAGCTTCAAACATTTCTGGTATATGAAAAACACATGTTTTTCAATGGCAAAAATCAATGAATATTGTAAATGCACAAACAGTAATATCTCCACATTGCAAGGTGCAATTCTGAAATTTTTTGCTTTTTCCTGCTAATCCTAGCATGATAAAGAAGATTCAAAGAGAGTGAGATGCCAGCTCCTTTCATTCAGTCAGTAGCTTCAAACATTTCTGGTATATGAAAAACATGTTTTTCAATGGCAAAAATCAATGAATATTGTAAATGCACAAACAGTAATATCTCCACATTGCAAGGTGCAATTCTGAAATTTTTAGCTTTTTCCTGTTAATCCTAGCATGATAAAGAAGATTCAAAGAGAGTGAGATGCCAGCTCCTTTCATTCAGTCAGTAGCTTCAAACATTTCTGGATGTTTTTCAATGGCAAAAATCAATGAATATTGTAAATGCACAAACAGTAATATCTCCACATTGCAAGGTGCAATTCTGAAATTTTTTGCTTTTTCCTGTTAATCCTAGCATGATAAAGAAGATTCAAAGAGAGTGAGATGCCAGCTCCTTTCATTCAGTCAGTAGCTTCAAACATTTCTGGTATATGAAAAACGTTTTTCAATGGCAAAAATCAATGAATATTGTAAATGCACAAACAGTAATATCTCCACATTGCAAGGTGCAATTCTGAAATTTTTTGCTTTTTCCTGCTAATCCTAGCATGATAAAGAAGATTCAAAGAGAGTGAGATGCCAGCTCCTTTCATTCAGTCAGTAGCTTCAAACATTTCTGGTATATGAAAAACATGTTTTTCAATGGCAAAAATCAATGAATATTGTAAATGCACAAACAGTAATATCTCCACATTGCAAGGTGCAATTCTGAAATTTTTTGCTTTTTCCTGCTAATCCTAGCATGATAAAGAAGATTCAAAGAGAGTGAGATGCCAGCTCCTTTCATTCAGTCAGTAGCTTCAAACATTTCTGGACGTTTTTCAATGGCAAAAATCAATGAATATTGTAAATGCACAAACAGTAATATCTCCACATTGCAAGGTGCAATTCTGAAATTTTTTGCTTTTTCCTGTTAATCCTAGCATGATAAAGAAGATTCAAAGAGAGTGAGATGCCAGCTCCTTTCATTCAGTCAGTAGCTTCAAACATTTCTGGTATATGAAAAACATGTTTTTCAATGGCAAAAATCAATGAATATTGTAAATGCACAAACAGTAATATCTCCACATTGCAAGGTGCAATTCTGAAATTTTTTGCTTTTTCCTGTTAATCCTAGCATGATAAAGAAGATTCAAAGAGAGTGAGATGCCAGCTCCTTTCATTCAGTCAGTAGCTTCAAACATTTCTGGTATATGAAAAACATGTTTTTCAATGGCAAAAATCAATGAATATTGTAAATGCACAAACAGTAATATCTCCACATTGCAAGGTGCAATTCTGAAATTTTTTGCTTTTTCCTGCTAAACCTAGCATGATAAAGAAGATTCAAAGAGAGTGAGATGCCAGCTCCTTTCATTCAGTCAGTAGCTTCAATCATTTCTGGACATTTTTCAATGGCAAAAATCAATGAATATTGTAAATGCACAAACAGTAATATCTCCACATTGCAAGGTGCAATTCTGAAATTTTTTGCTTTTTCCTGTTAATCCTAGCATGATAAAGAAGATTCAAAGAGAGTGAGATGCCAGCTCCTTTCATTCAGTCAGTAGCTTCAAACATTTCTGGTATATGAAAAACATGTTTTTCAATGGCAAAAATCAATGAATATTGTAAATGCACAAACAGTAATATCTCCACATTGCAAGGTGAAATTCTGAAATTTTTTGCTTTTTCCTGTTAATCCTAGCATGATAAAGAAGATTCAAAGAGAGTGAGATGCCAGCTCCTTTCATTCAGTCAGTAGCTTCAAACATTTCTGGTATATGAAAAACATGTTTTTCAATGGCAAAAATCAATGAATATTGTAAATGCACAAACAGTAATATCTCCACATTGCAAGGTGCAATTCTGAAATTTTTTGCTTTTTCCTGCTAATCCTAGCATGATAAAGAAGATTCAAAGAGAGTGAGATGCCAGCTCCTTTCATTCAGTCAGTAGCTTCAATCATTTCTGGACATTTTTCAATGGCAAAAATCAATGAATATTGTAAATGCACAAACAGTAATTTCTCCGCATTGCAAGGTGCAATTCTGAAATTTTTTGCTTTTTCCTGCTCCTCTTAGCATGATAAAGAAGATTCAAAGAGAGTGAGATGACAGCTCCTTTCATTCAGTCAGTAGCTTCAATCATTTCTGGACGTTTTTCAATGGCAAAAATCAATGAATATTGTAAATGCACAAACAGTAATTTCTCCGCATTGCAAGGTGCAATTCTGAAATTTTTTGCTTTTTCCTGCTCCTCTTAGCATGATAAAGAAGATTCAAAGAGAATGAGGTGCCAGCTCCTTTCATTCAGTCAGGAGCTTCAAACATTTCTGGTATATGAATAACATGTTTTTCAATGGCAAAAATCAATGAATATTGTAAATGCACAAACAGTAATTTCTCCGCATTGCAAGGTGCAATTCTGAAATTTTTTGCTTTTTCCTGCTCCTCTTAGCATGATAAAGAAGATTCAAAGAGAGTGAGATGCCAGCTCCTTTCATTCAGTCAGTAGCTTCAATCATTTCTGGACGTTTTTCAATGGCAAAAATCAATGAATATTGTAAATGCACAAACAGTAATTTCTCCGCATTGGAAGGTGCAATTCTGAAATTTTTTGCTTTTTCCTGCTCCTCTTAGCATGATAAACAAGATTCAAAGAGAGTGAGATGCCAGCTCCTTTCATTCAGTCAGTAGCTTCAATCATTTCTGGACGTTTTTCAATGGCAAAAATCATTGAATATTGTAAATGCACAAACAGTAATTTCTCCGCATTGCAAGGTGCAATTCTGAAATTTTTTACTTTTTCCTGCTCCTCTTAGCATGATAAAGAAGATTCAAAGAGAGTGAGATGCCAGCTCCTTTCATTCAGTCAGTAGCTTCAATCATTTCTGGTATATGAATAACATGATGTTTTTCATTCGCAAAAATCAATGAATATTGTAAATGCACAAACAGTAATTTCTCCGCATTGCAAGGTGCAATTCTGAAATTTTTTGCTTTTTCCTGCTCCTCTTAGCATAATAAAGAAGATTCAAAGAGAGTGAGATGCCAGCTCCTTTCATTCAGTCAGTAGCTTCAATCATTTCTGGATGTTTTTCAATGGCAAAAATCAATGAATATTGTAAATGCACAAACAGTAATTTCTCCGCATTGCAAGGTGCAATTCTGAAATTTTTTGCTTTTTCCTGTTAATCCTAGCATGATAAAGAAGATTCAAAGAGAGTGAGATGCCAGCTCCTTTCATTCAGTCAGTAGCTTCAAACATTTCTGGACGTTTTTCAATGGCAAAAATCAATGAATATTGTAAATGCACAAACAGTAATATCTCCACATTGCAAGGTGCAATTCTGAAATTTTTTGCTTTTTCCTGTTAATCCTAGCATGATAAAGAAGATTCAAAGAGAGTGAGATGCCAGCTCCTTTCATTCAGTCAGTAGCTTCAAACATTTCTGGTATATGAAAAACATGTTTTTCAATGGCAAAAATCAATGAATCTTGTAAATGCACAAACAGTAATATCTCCACATTGCAAGGTGCAATTCTGAAATTTTTTGCTTTTTCCTGTTAATCCTAGCATGATAAAGAAGATTCAAAGAGAGTGAGATGCCAGCTCCTTTCATTCAGTCAGTAGCTTCAAACATTTCTGGTATATGAAAAACATGTTTTTCAATGGCAAAAATCAATGAATCTTGTAAATGCACAAACAGTAATATCTCCACATTGCAAGGTGCAATTCTGAAATTTTTTGCTTTTTCCTGTTAATCCTAGCATGATAAAGAAGATTCAAAGAGAGTGAGATGCCAGCTCCTTTCATTCAGTCAGTAGCTTCAAACATTTCTGGTATATGAAAAACATGTTTTTCAATGGCAAAAATCAATGAATATTTTAAATGCACAAACAGTAATATCTCCACATTGCAAGGTGCAATTCTGAAATTTTTTGCTTTTTCCTGTTAATCCTAGCATGATAAAGAAGATTCAAAGAGAGTGAGATGCCAGCTCCTTTCATTCAGTCAGTAGCTTCAAACATTTCTGGTATATGAAAAACATGTTTTTCAATGGCAAAAATCAATGAATATTGTAAATGCACAAACAGTAATATCTCCACATTGCAAGGTGCAATTCTGAAATTTTTTGCTTTTTCCTGTTAATCCTAGCATGATAAAGAAGATTCAAAGAGAGTGACATGCCAGCTCCTTTCATTCAGTCAGTAGCTTCAAACATTTCTGGTATATGAAAAACATGTTTTTCAATGGCAAAAATCAATGAATATTGTAAATGCACAAACAGTAATATCTCCACATTGCAAGGTGCAATTCTGAAATTTTTTGCTTTTTCCTGCTAATCCTAGCATGATAAAGAAGATTCAAAGAGAGTGAGATGCCAGCTCCTTTCATTCAGTCAGTAGCTTCAAACATTTCTGGACGTTTTTCAATGGCAAAAATCAATGAATATTGTAAATGCACAAACAGTAATATCTCCACATTGCAAGGTGCAATTCTGAAATTTTTTGCTTTTTCCTGTTAATCCTAGCATGATAAAGAAGATTCAAAGAGAGTGAGATGCCAGCTCCTTTCATTCAGTCAGTAGCTTCAAACATTTCTGGTATATGAAAAACATGTTTTTCAATGGCAAAAATCAATGAATATTGTAAATGCACAAACAGTAATATCTCCACATTGCAAGGTGCAATTCTGAAATTTTTTGCTTTTTCCTGCTAATCCTAGCATGATAAAGAAGATTCAAAGAGAGTGAGATGCCAGCTCCTTTCATTCAGTCAGTAGCTTCAAACATTTCTGGTATATGAAAAACACATGTTTTTCAATGGCAAAAATCAATGAATATTGTAAATGCACAAACAGTAATATCTCCACATTGCAAGGTGCAATTCTGAAATTTTTTGCTTTTTCCTGCTAATCCTAGCATGATAAAGAAGATTCAAAGAGAGTGAGATGCCAGCTCCTTTCATTCAGTCAGTAGCTTCAAACATTTCTGGTATATGAAAAACATGTTTTTCAATGGCAAAAATCAATGAATATTGTAAATGCACAAACAGTAATATCTCCACATTGCAAGGTGCAATTCTGAAATTTTTAGCTTTTTCCTGTTAATCCTAGCATGATAAAGAAGATTCAAAGAGAGTGAGATGCCAGCTCCTTTCATTCAGTCAGTAGCTTCAAACATTTCTGGATGTTTTTCAATGGCAAAAATCAATGAATATTGTAAATGCACAAACAGTAATATCTCCACATTGCAAGGTGCAATTCTGAAATTTTTTGCTTTTTCCTGTTAATCCTAGCATGATAAAGAAGATTCAAAGAGAGTGAGATGCCAGCTCCTTTCATTCAGTCAGTAGCTTCAAACATTTCTGGTATATGAAAAACGTTTTTCAATGGCAAAAATCAATGAATATTGTAAATGCACAAACAGTAATATCTCCACATTGCAAGGTGCAATTCTGAAATTTTTTGCTTTTTCCTGCTAATCCTAGCATGATAAAGAAGATTCAAAGAGAGTGAGATGCCAGCTCCTTTCATTCAGTCAGTAGCTTCAAACATTTCTGGTATATGAAAAACATGTTTTTCAATGGCAAAAATCAATGAATATTGTAAATGCACAAACAGTAATATCTCCACATTGCAAGGTGCAATTCTGAAATTTTTTGCTTTTTCCTGCTAATCCTAGCATGATAAAGAAGATTCAAAGAGAGTGAGATGCCAGCTCCTTTCATTCAGTCAGTAGCTTCAAACATTTCTGGACGTTTTTCAATGGCAAAAATCAATGAATATTGTAAATGCACAAACAGTAATATCTCCACATTGCAAGGTGCAATTCTGAAATTTTTTGCTTTTTCCTGTTAATCCTAGCATGATAAAGAAGATTCAAAGAGAGTGAGATGCCAGCTCCTTTCATTCAGTCAGTAGCTTCAAACATTTCTGGTATATGAAAAACATGTTTTTCAATGGCAAAAATCAATGAATATTGTAAATGCACAAACAGTAATATCTCCACATTGCAAGGTGCAATTCTGAAATTTTTTGCTTTTTCCTGTTAATCCTAGCATGATAAAGAAGATTCAAAGAGAGTGAGATGCCAGCTCCTTTCATTCAGTCAGTAGCTTCAAACATTTCTGGTATATGAAAAACATGTTTTTCAATGGCAAAAATCAATGAATATTGTAAATGCACAAACAGTAATATCTCCACATTGCAAGGTGCAATTCTGAAATTTTTTGCTTTTTCCTGCTAATCCTAGCATGATAAAGAAGATTCAAAGAGAGTGAGATGCCAGCTCCTTTCATTCAGTCAGTAGCTTCAATCATTTCTGGACATTTTTCAATGGCAAAAATCAATGAATATTGTAAATGCACAAACAGTAATTTCTCCGCATTGCAAGGTGCAATTCTGAAATTTTTTACTTTTTCCTGCTCCTCTTAGCATGATAAAGAAGATTCAAAGAGAGTGAGATGCCAGCTCCTTTCATTCAGTCAGTAGCTTCAATCATTTCTGGTATATGAATAACATGATGTTTTTCATTCGCAAAAATCAATGAATATTGTAAATGCACAAACAGTAATTTCTCCGCATTGCAAGGTGCAATTCTGAAATTTTTTGCTTTTTCCTGCTCCTCTTAGCATAATAAAGAAGATTCAAAGAGAGTGAGATGCCAGCTCCTTTCATTCAGTCAGTAGCTTCAATCATTTCTGGATGTTTTTCAATGGCAAAAATCAATGAATATTGTAAATGCACAAACAGTAATTTCTCCGCATTGCAAGGTGCAATTCTGAAATTTTTTGCTTTTTCCTGTTAATCCTAGCATGATAAAGAAGATTCAAAGAGAGTGAGATGCCAGCTCCTTTCATTCAGTCAGTAGCTTCAAACATTTCTGGACGTTTTTCAATGGCAAAAATCAATGAATATTGTAAATGCACAAACAGTAATATCTCCACATTGCAAGGTGCAATTCTGAAATTTTTTGCTTTTTCCTGTTAATCCTAGCATGATAAAGAAGATTCAAAGAGAGTGAGATGCCAGCTCCTTTCATTCAGTCAGTAGCTTCAAACATTTCTGGTATATGAAAAACATGTTTTTCAATGGCAAAAATCAATGAATATTGTAAATGCACAAACAGTAATATCTCCACATTGCAAGGTGCAATTCTGAAATTTTTTGCTTTTTCCTGTTAATCCTAGCATGATAAAGAAGATTCAAAGAGAGTGAGATGCCAGCTCCTTTCATTCAGTCAGTAGCTTCAAACATTTCTGGTATATGAAAAACATGTTTTTCAATGGCAAAAATCAATGAATATTTTAAATGCACAAACAGTAATATCTCCACATTGCAAGGTGCAATTCTGAAATTTTTTGCTTTTTCCTGCTAATCCTAGCATGATAAAGAAGATTCAAAGAGAGTGAGATGCCAGCTCCTTTCATTCAGTCAGTAGCTTCAAACATTTCTGGACGTTTTTCAATGGCAAAAATCAATGAATATTGTAAATGCACAAACAGTAATATCTCCACATTGCAAGGTGCAATTCTGAAATTTTTTGCTTTTTCCTGTTAATCCTAGCATGATAAAGAAGATTCAAAGAGAGTGAGATGCCAGCTCCTTTCATTCAGTCAGTAGCTTCAAACATTTCTGGTATATGAAAAACATGTTTTTCAATGGCAAAAATCAATGAATATTGTAAATGCACAAACAGTAATATCTCCACATTGCAAGGTGCAATTCTGAAATTTTTTGCTTTTTCCTGTTAATCCTAGCATGATAAAGAAGATTCAAAGAGAGTGACATGCCAGCTCCTTTCATTCAGTCAGTAGCTTCAAACATTTCTGGTATATGAAAAACATGTTTTTCAATGGCAAAAATCAATGAATATTGTAAATGCACAAACAGTAATATCTCCACATTGCAAGGTGCAATTCTGAAATTTTTTGCTTTTTCCTGCTAATCCTAGCATGATAAAGAAGATTCAAAGAGAGTGAGATGCCAGCTCCTTTCATTCAGTCAGTAGCTTCAAACATTTCTGGACGTTTTTCAATGGCAAAAATCAATGAATATTGTAAATGCACAAACAGTAATATCTCCACATTGCAAGGTGCAATTCTGAAATTTTTTGCTTTTTCCTGTTAATCCTAGCATGATAAAGAAGATTCAAAGAGAGTGAGATGCCAGCTCCTTTCATTCAGTCAGTAGCTTCAAACATTTCTGGTATATGAAAAACATGTTTTTCAATGGCAAAAATCAATGAATATTGTAAATGCACAAACAGTAATATCTCCACATTGCAAGGTGCAATTCTGAAATTTTTTGCTTTTTCCTGCTAATCCTAGCATGATAAAGAAGATTCAAAGAGAGTGAGATGCCAGCTCCTTTCATTCAGTCAGTAGCTTCAAACATTTCTGGTATATGAAAAACACATGTTTTTCAATGGCAAAAATCAATGAATATTGTAAATGCACAAACAGTAATATCTCCACATTGCAAGGTGCAATTCTGAAATTTTTTGCTTTTTCCTGCTAATCCTAGCATGATAAAGAAGATTCAAAGAGAGTGAGATGCCAGCTCCTTTCATTCAGTCAGTAGCTTCAAACATTTCTGGTATATGAAAAACATGTTTTTCAATGGCAAAAATCAATGAATATTGTAAATGCACAAACAGTAATATCTCCACATTGCAAGGTGCAATTCTGAAATTTTTAGCTTTTTCCTGTTAATCCTAGCATGATAAAGAAGATTCAAAGAGAGTGAGATGCCAGCTCCTTTCATTCAGTCAGTAGCTTCAAACATTTCTGGATGTTTTTCAATGGCAAAAATCAATGAATATTGTAAATGCACAAACAGTAATATCTCCACATTGCAAGGTGCAATTCTGAAATTTTTTGCTTTTTCCTGTTAATCCTAGCATGATAAAGAAGATTCAAAGAGAGTGAGATGCCAGCTCCTTTCATTCAGTCAGTAGCTTCAAACATTTCTGGTATATGAAAAACGTTTTTCAATGGCAAAAATCAATGAATATTGTAAATGCACAAACAGTAATATCTCCACATTGCAAGGTGCAATTCTGAAATTTTTTGCTTTTTCCTGCTAATCCTAGCATGATAAAGAAGATTCAAAGAGAGTGAGATGCCAGCTCCTTTCATTCAGTCAGTAGCTTCAAACATTTCTGGTATATGAAAAACATGTTTTTCAATGGCAAAAATCAATGAATATTGTAAATGCACAAACAGTAATATCTCCACATTGCAAGGTGCAATTCTGAAATTTTTTGCTTTTTCCTGCTAATCCTAGCATGATAAAGAAGATTCAAAGAGAGTGAGATGCCAGCTCCTTTCATTCAGTCAGTAGCTTCAAACATTTCTGGACGTTTTTCAATGGCAAAAATCAATGAATATTGTAAATGCACAAACAGTAATATCTCCACATTGCAAGGTGCAATTCTGAAATTTTTTGCTTTTTCCTGTTAATCCTAGCATGATAAAGAAGATTCAAAGAGAGTGAGATGCCAGCTCCTTTCATTCAGTCAGTAGCTTCAAACATTTCTGGTATATGAAAAACATGTTTTTCAATGGCAAAAATCAATGAATATTGTAAATGCACAAACAGTAATATCTCCACATTGCAAGGTGCAATTCTGAAATTTTTTGCTTTTTCCTGTTAATCCTAGCATGATAAAGAAGATTCAAAGAGAGTGAGATGCCAGCTCCTTTCATTCAGTCAGTAGCTTCAAACATTTCTGGTATATGAAAAACATGTTTTTCAATGGCAAAAATCAATGAATATTGTAAATGCACAAACAGTAATATCTCCACATTGCAAGGTGAAATTCTGAAATTTTTTGCTTTTTCCTGTTAATCCTAGCATGATAAAGAAGATTCAAAGAGAGTGAGATGCCAGCTCCTTTCATTCAGTCAGTAGCTTCAAACATTTCTGGTATATGAAAAACATGTTTTTCAATGGCAAAAATCAATGAATATTGTAAATGCACAAACAGTAATATCTCCACATTGCAAGGTGCAATTCTGAAATTTTTTGCTTTTTCCTGCTAATCCTAGCATGATAAAGAAGATTCAAAGAGAGTGAGATGCCAGCTCCTTTCATTCAGTCAGTAGCTTCAATCATTTCTGGACATTTTTCAATGGCAAAAATCAATGAATATTGTAAATGCACAAACAGTAATTTCTCCGCATTGCAAGGTGCAATTCTGAAATTTTTTGCTTTTTCCTGCTCCTCTTAGCATGATAAAGAAGATTCAAAGAGAGTGAGATGACAGCTCCTTTCATTCAGTCAGTAGCTTCAATCATTTCTGGACGTTTTTCAATGGCAAAAATCAATGAATATTGTAAATGCACAAACAGTAATTTCTCCGCATTGCAAGGTGCAATTCTGAAATTTTTTGCTTTTTCCTGCTCCTCTTAGCATGATAAAGAAGATTCAAAGAGAATGAGGTGCCAGCTCCTTTCATTCAGTCAGGAGCTTCAAACATTTCTGGTATATGAATAACATGTTTTTCAATGGCAAAAATCAATGAATATTGTAAATGCACAAACAGTAATTTCTCCGCATTGCAAGGTGCAATTCTGAAATTTTTTGCTTTTTCCTGCTCCTCTTAGCATGATAAAGAAGATTCAAAGAGAGTGAGATGCCAGCTCCTTTCATTCAGTCAGTAGCTTCAATCATTTCTGGACGTTTTTCAATGGCAAAAATCAATGAATATTGTAAATGCACAAACAGTAATTTCTCCGCATTGGAAGGTGCAATTCTGAAATTTTTTGCTTTTTCCTGCTCCTCTTAGCATGATAAACAAGATTCAAAGAGAGTGAGATGCCAGCTCCTTTCATTCAGTCAGTAGCTTCAATCATTTCTGGACGTTTTTCAATGGCAAAAATCATTGAATATTGTAAATGCACAAACAGTAATTTCTCCGCATTGCAAGGTGCAATTCTGAAATTTTTTACTTTTTCCTGCTCCTCTTAGCATGATAAAGAAGATTCAAAGAGAGTGAGATGCCAGCTCCTTTCATTCAGTCAGTAGCTTCAATCATTTCTGGTATATGAATAACATGATGTTTTTCATTCGCAAAAATCA
The DNA here is from genome assembly GCF_046119375.1 of Phyllobates terribilis. Taxonomy (NCBI): domain Eukaryota; kingdom Metazoa; phylum Chordata; class Amphibia; order Anura; family Dendrobatidae; genus Phyllobates; species Phyllobates terribilis. The sequence continues at coordinate 25,571 of NW_027363952.1, forward strand.
ATGAATATTGTAAATGCACAAACAGTAATTTCTCCGCATTGCAAGGTGCAATTCTGAAATTTTTTGCTTTTTCCTGCTCCTCTTAGCATAATAAAGAAGATTCAAAGAGAGTGAGATGCCAGCTCCTTTCATTCAGTCAGTAGCTTCAATCATTTCTGGATGTTTTTCAATGGCAAAAATCAATGAATATTGTAAATGCACAAACAGTAATTTCTCCGCATTGCAAGGTGCAATTCTGAAATTTTTTGCTTTTTCCTGCTCCTCTTAGCATGATAAAGAAGATTCAAAGAGAGTGAGATGCCAGCTCCTTTCCTTCAGTCAGTAGCTTCAATCATTTCTGGTATATGAATAACATGATGTTTTTCAATGGCAAAAATCAATGAATTTTGTAAATGCACAAACAGTAATTTCTCCGCATTGCAAGGCGCAATTCTGAAATTTTTTGCTTTTTCCTGCTCCTCTTAGCATGATAAAGAAGATTCAAAGAGAGTGAGATGCCAGCTCCTTTCATTCAGTCAGTAGCTTCAATCATTTCTGGACATTTTTCAATGGCAAAAATCAATGAATATTGTAAATGCACAAACAGTAATTTCTCCGCATTGCAAGGTGCAATTCTGAAATTTTTTGCTTTTTCCTGCTCCTCTTAGCATGATAAAGAAGATTCAAAGAGAGTGAGATGCCAGCTCCTTTCATTCAGTCAGTAGCTTCAATCATTTCTGGACGTTTTTCAATGGCAAAAATCAATGAATATTGTAAATGCACAAACAGTAATTTCTCCGCATTGCAAGGTGCAATTCTGAAATTTTTTGCTTTTTCCTGCTCCTCTTAGCATGATAAAGAAGATTCAAAGAGAGTGAGATGCCAGCTCCTTTCATTCAGTCAGTACCTTCAATCATTTCTGGACGTTTTTCAATGGCAAAAATCAATGAATATTGTAAATGCACAAACAGTAATTTCTCCGCATTGCAAGGTGCAATTCTGAAATTTTTTGCTTTTTCCTGCTCCTCTTAGCATGATAAAGAAGATTCAAAGAGAGTGAGGTGCCAGCTCCTTTCATTCAGTCAGGAGCTTCAAACATTTCTGGTATATGAATAACATGTTTTTCAATGGCAAAAATCAATGAATATTGTAAATGCACAAACAGTAATTTCTCCGCATTGCAAGGTGCAATTCTGAAATTTTTTGCTTTTTCCTGCTCCTCTTAGCATGATAAAGAAGATTCAAAGAGAGTGAGATGCCAGCTCCTTTCATTCAGTCAGTAGCTTCAATCATTTCTGGACGTTTTTCAATGGCAAAAATCAATGAATATTGTAAATGCACAAACAGTAATTTCTCCGCATTGGAAGGTGCAATTCTGAAATTTTTTGCTTTTTCCTGCTCCTCTTAGCATGATAAACAAGATTCAAAGAGAGTGAGATGCCAGCTCCTTTCATTCAGTCAGTAGCTTCAATCATTTCTGGACGTTTTTCAATGGCAAAAATCATTGAATATTGTAAATGCACAAACAGTAATTTCTCCGCATTGCAAGGTGCAATTCTGAAATTTTTTACTTTTTCCTGCTCCTCTTAGCATGATAAAGAAGATTCAAAGAGAGTGAGATGCCAGCTCCTTTCATTCAGTCAGTAGCTTCAATCATTTCTGGTATATGAATAACATGATGTTTTTCATTCGCAAAAATCAATGAATATTGTAAATGCACAAACAGTAATTTCTCCGCATTGCAAGGTGCAATTCTGAAATTTTTTGCTTTTTCCTGCTCCTCTTAGCATAATAAAGAAGATTCAAAGAGAGTGAGATGCCAGCTCCTTTCATTCAGTCAGTAGCTTCAATCATTTCTGGATGTTTTTCAATGGCAAAAATCAATGAATATTGTAAATGCACAAACAGTAATTTCTCCGCATTGCAAGGTGCAATTCTGAAATTTTTTGCTTTTTCCTGCTCCTCTTAGCATGATAAAGAAGATTCAAAGAGAGTGAGATGCCAGCTCCTTTCCTTCAGTCAGTAGCTTCAATCATTTCTGGTATATGAATAACATGATGTTTTTCAATGGCAAAAATCAATGAATTTTGTAAATGCACAAACAGTAATTTCTCCGCATTGCAAGGCGCAATTCTGAAATTTTTTGCTTTTTCCTGCTCCTCTTAGCATGATAAAGAAGATTCAAAGAGAGTGAGATGCCAGCTCCTTTCATTCAGTCAGTAGCTTCAATCATTTCTGGACATTTTTCAATGGCAAAAATCAATGAATATTGTAAATGCACAAACAGTAATTTCTCCGCATTGCAAGGTGCAATTCTGAAATTTTTTGCTTTTTCCTGCTCCTCTTAGCATGATAAAGAAGATTCAAAGAGAGTGAGATGCCAGCTCCTTTCATTCAGTCAGTAGCTTCAATCATTTCTGGACGTTTTTCAATGGCAAAAATCAATGAATATTGTAAATGCACAAACAGTAATTTCTCCGCATTGCAAGGTGCAATTCTGAAATTTTTTGCTTTTTCCTGCTCCTCTTAGCATGATAAAGAAGATTCAAAGAGAGTGAGATGCCAGCTCCTTTCATTCAGTCAGTACCTTCAATCATTTCTGGACGTTTTTCAATGGCAAAAATCAATGAATATTGTAAATGCACAAACAGTAATTTCTCCGCATTGCAAGGTGCAATTCTGAAATTTTTTGCTTTTTCCTGCTCCTCTTAGCATGATAAAGAAGATTCAAAGAGAGTGAGATGCCAGCTCCTTTCATTCAGTCAGTAGCTTCAATCATTTCTGGACGTTTTTCAATGGCAAAAATCAATGAATATTGTAAATGCACAAACTGTAATTTCTCCGCATTGCAAGGTGCAATTCTGAAATTTTTTGCTTTTTCCTGCTCCTCTTAGCATGATAAAGAAGATTCAAAGAGAGTGAGATGCCAGCTCCTTTCATTCTGTCAGTAGCTTCAATCATTTCTGGTATATGAATAACATGATGTTTTTCAATAGCAAAAATCAATGAATATTGTAAATGCACAAACAGTAATTTCTCCGCATTGCAAGGTGCAATTCTGAAATTTTTTGCTTTTTCCTGCTCCTCTTAGCATGATAAAGAAGATTCAAAGAGAGTGAGATGCCAGCTCCTTTCATTCAGTCAGTAGCTTCAATCATTTCTGGACATTTTTCAATGGCAAAAATCAATGAATATTGTAAATGCACAAACAGTAATTTCTCCGCATTGCAAGGTGCAATTCTGAAATTTTTTGCTTTTTCCTGCTCCTGTTAGCATGATAAACAAGATTCAAAGAGAGTGAGATGCCATCTCCTTTCATTCAGTCAGTAGCTTCAATCATTTCTGGACGTTTTTCAATGGCAAAAATCAATGAATATTGTAAATGCACAAACAGTAATTTCTCCGCATTGCAAGGTGCAATTCTGAAATTTTTTGCTTTTTCCTGCTCCTCTTAGCATGATAAAGAAGATTCAAAGAGAGTGAGATGCCAGCTCCTTTCATTCAGTCAGTAGCTTCAATCATTTCTGGTATATGAATAACATGATGTTTTTCAATGGCAAAAATCAATGAATATTGTAAATGCACAAACAGTAATTTCTCCGCATTGCAAGGTGCAATTCTGAAATTTTTTGCTTTTTCCTGTTAATCCTAGCATGATAAAGAAGATTCAAAGAGAGTGAGATGCCAGCTCCTTTCATTCAGTCAGTAGCTTCAAACATTTCTGGTATATGAAAAACATGTTTTTCAATGGCAAAAATCAATGAATATTGTAAATGCACAAACAGTAATATCTCCACATTGCAAGGTGAAATTCTGAAATTTTTTGCTTTTTCCTGTTAATCCTAGCATGATAAAGAAGATTCAAAGAGAGTGAGATGCCAGCTCCTTTCATTCAGTCAGTAGCTTCAAACATTTCTGGTATATGAAAAACATGTTTTTCAATGGCAAAAATCAATGAATATTGTAAATGCACAAACAGTAATATCTCCACATTGCAAGGTGCAATTCTGAAATTTTTTGCTTTTTCCTGCTAATCCTAGCATGATAAAGAAGATTCAAAGAGAGTGAGATGCCAGCTCCTTTCATTCAGTCAGTAGCTTCAATCATTTCTGGACATTTTTCAATGGCAAAAATCAATGAATATTGTAAATGCACAAACAGTAATTTCTCCGCATTGCAAGGTGCAATTCTGAAATTTTTTGCTTTTTCCTGCTCCTCTTAGCATGATAAAGAAGATTCAAAGAGAGTGAGATGACAGCTCCTTTCATTCAGTCAGTAGCTTCAATCATTTCTGGACGTTTTTCAATGGCAAAAATCAATGAATATTGTAAATGCACAAACAGTAATTTCTCCGCATTGCAAGGTGCAATTCTGAAATTTTTTGCTTTTTCCTGCTCCTCTTAGCATGATAAAGAAGATTCAAAGAGAGTGAGGTGCCAGCTCCTTTCATTCAGTCAGGAGCTTCAAACATTTCTGGTATATGAATAACATGTTTTTCAATGGCAAAAATCAATGAATATTGTAAATGCACAAACAGTAATTTCTCCGCATTGCAAGGTGCAATTCTGAAATTTTTTGCTTTTTCCTGCTCCTCTTAGCATGATAAAGAAGATTCAAAGAGAGTGAGATGCCAGCTCCTTTCATTCAGTCAGTAGCTTCAATCATTTCTGGACGTTTTTCAATGGCAAAAATCAATGAATATTGTAAATGCACAAACAGTAATTTCTCCGCATTGGAAGGTGCAATTCTGAAATTTTTTGCTTTTTCCTGCTCCTCTTAGCATGATAAACAAGATTCAAAGAGAGTGAGATGCCAGCTCCTTTCATTCAGTCAGTAGCTTCAATCATTTCTGGACGTTTTTCAATGGCAAAAATCATTGAATATTGTAAATGCACAAACAGTAATTTCTCCGCATTGCAAGGTGCAATTCTGAAATTTTTTACTTTTTCCTGCTCCTCTTAGCATGATAAAGAAGATTCAAAGAGAGTGAGATGCCAGCTCCTTTCATTCAGTCAGTAGCTTCAATCATTTCTGGTATATGAATAACATGATGTTTTTCATTCACAAAAATCAATGAATATTGTAAATGCACAAACAGTAATTTCTCCGCATTGCAAGGTGCAATTCTGAAATTTTTTGCTTTTTCCTGCTCCTCTTAGCATAATAAAGAAGATTCAAAGAGAGTGAGATGCCAGCTCCTTTCATTCAGTCAGTAGCTTCAATCATTTCTGGATGTTTTTCAATGGCAAAAATCAATGAATATTGTAAATGCACAAACAGTAATTTCTCCGCATTGCAAGGTGCAATTCTGAAATTTTTTGCTTTTTCCTGCTCCTCTTAGCATGATAAAGAAGATTCAAAGAGAGTGAGATGCCAGCTCCTTTCCTTCAGTCAGTAGCTTCAATCATTTCTGGTATATGAATAACATGATGTTTTTCAATGGCAAAAATCAATGAATTTTGTAAATGCACAAACAGTAATTTCTCCGCATTGCAAGGCGCAATTCTGAAATTTTTTGCTTTTTCCTGCTCCTCTTAGCATGATAAAGAAGATTCAAAGAGAGTGAGATGCCAGCTCCTTTCATTCAGTCAGTAGCTTCAATCATTTCTGGACATTTTTCAATGGCAAAAATCAATGAATATTGTAAATGCACAAACAGTAATTTCTCCGCATTGCAAGGTGCAATTCTGAAATTTTTTGCTTTTTCCTGCTCCTCTTAGCATGATAAAGAAGATTCAAAGAGAGTGAGATGCCAGCTCCTTTCATTCAGTCAGTAGCTTCAATCATTTCTGGACGTTTTTCAATGGCAAAAATCAATGAATATTGTAAATGCACAAACAGTAATTTCTCCGCATTGCAAGGTGCAATTCTGAAATTTTTTGCTTTTTCCTGCTCCTCTTAGCATGATAAAGAAGATTCAAAGAGAGTGAGATGCCAGCTCCTTTCATTCAGTCAGTACCTTCAATCATTTCTGGACGTTTTTCAATGGCAAAAATCAATGAATATTGTAAATGCACAAACAGTAATTTCTCCGCATTGCAAGGTGCAATTCTGAAATTTTTTGCTTTTTCCTGCTCCTCTTAGCATGATAAAGAAGATTCAAAGAGAGTGAGATGCCAGCTCCTTTCATTCAGTCAGTAGCTTCAATCATTTCTGGACGTTTTTCAATGGCAAAAATCAATGAATATTGTAAATGCACAAACTGTAATTTCTCCGCATTGCAAGGTGCAATTCTGAAATTTTTTGCTTTTTCCTGCTCCTCTTAGCATGATAAAGAAGATTCAAAGAGAGTGAGATGCCAGCTCCTTTCATTCTGTCAGTAGCTTCAATCATTTCTGGTATATGAATAACATGATGTTTTTCAATAGCAAAAATCAATGAATATTGTAAATGCACAAACAGTAATTTCTCCGCATTGCAAGGTGCAATTCTGAAATTTTTTGCTTTTTCCTGCTCCTCTTAGCATGATAAAGAAGATTCAAAGAGAGTGAGATGCCAGCTCCTTTCATTCAGTCAGTAGCTTCAATCATTTCTGGACATTTTTCAATGGCAAAAATCAATGAATATTGTAAATGCACAAACAGTAATTTCTCCGCATTGCAAGGTGCAATTCTGAAATTTTTTGCTTTTTCCTGCTCCTGTTAGCATGATAAACAAGATTCAAAGAGAGTGAGATGCCATCTCCTTTCATTCAGTCAGTAGCTTCAATCATTTCTGGACGTTTTTCAATGGCAAAAATCAATGAATATTGTAAATGCACAAACAGTAATTTCTCCGCATTGCAAGGTGCAATTCTGAAATTTTTTGCTTTTTCCTGCTCCTCTTAGCATGATAAAGAAGATTCAAAGAGAGTGAGATGCCAGCTCCTTTCATTCAGTCAGTAGCTTCAATCATTTCTGGTATATGAATAACATGATGTTTTTCAATGGCAAAAATCAATGAATATTGTAAATGCACAAACAGTAATTTCTCCGCATTGCAAGGTGCAATTCTGAAATTTTTTGCTTTTTCCTGCTCCTCTTAGCATGATAAAGAAGATTCAAAGAGAGTGAGATGCCAGCTCCTTTCATTCAGTCAGTAGCTTCAATCATTTCTGGACGTTTTTCAATGGCAAAAATCAATGAATATTGTAAATGCACAAACAGTAATTTCTCCGCATTGCAAGGTGCAATTCTGAAATTTTTTGCTTTTTCCTGCTCCTCTTAGCATGATAAACAAGATTCAAAGAGAGTGAGATGCCAGCTCCTTTCATTCAGTCAGTAGCTTCAATCATTTCTGGACGTTTTTCAATGGCAAAAATCATTGAATATTGTAAATGCACAAACAGTAATTTCTCCGCATTGCAAGGTGCAATTCTGAAATTTTTTACTTTTTCCTGCTCCTCTTAGCATGATAAAGAAGATTCAAAGAGAGTGAGATGCCAGCTCCTTTCATTCAGTCAGTAGCTTCAATCATTTCTGGTATATGAATAACATGATGTTTTTCAATCGCAAAAATCAATGAATATTGTAAATGCACAAACAGTAATTTCTCCGCATTGCAAGGTGCAATTCTGAAATTTTTTGCTTTTTCCTGCTCCTCTTAGCATGATAAAGAAGATTCAAAGAGAGTGAGATGCCAGCTCCTTTCATTCAGTCAGTAGCTACAATCATTTCTGGATGTTTTTCAATGGCAAAAATCAATGAATATTGTAAATGCACAAACAGTAATTTCTCCGCATTGCAAGGTGCAATTCTGAAATTTTTTGCTTTTTCCTGCTCCTCTTAGCATGATAAAGAAGATTCAAAGAGAGTGAGATGCCAGCTCCTTTCCTTCAGTCAGTAGCTTCAATCATTTCTGGTATATGAATAACATGATGTTTTTCAATGGCAAAAATCAATGAATTTTGTAAATGCACAAACAGTAATTTCTCCGCATTGCAAGGCGCAATTCTGAAATTTTTTGCTTTTTCCTGCTCCTCTTAGCATGATAAAGAAGATTCAAAGAGAGGGAGATGCCAGCTCCTTTCATTCAGTCAGTAGCTTCAATCATTTCTGGACATTTTTCAATGGCAAAAATCAATGAATATTGTAAATGCACAAACAGTAATTTCTCCGCATTGCAAGGTGCAATTCTGAAATTTTTTGCTTTTTCCTGCTCCTCTTAGCATGATAAAGAAGATTCAAAGAGAGTGAGATGCCAGCTCCTTTCATTCAGTCAGTAGCTTCAATCATTTCTGGACGTTTTTCAATGGCAAAAATCAATGAATATTGTAAATGCACAAACAGTAATTTCTCCGCATTGCAAGGTGCAATTCTGAAATTTTTTGCTTTTTCCTGCTCCTCTTAGCATGATAAAGAAGATTCAAAGAGAGTGATATGCCAGCTCCTTTCATTCAGTCAGTACCTTCAATCATTTCTGGACGTTTTTCAATGGCAAAAATCAATGAATATTGTAAATGCACAAACTGTAATTTCTCCGCATTGCAAGGTGCAATTCTGAAATTTTTTGCTTTTTCCTGCTCCTCTTAGCATGATAAAGAAGATTCAAAGAGAGTGAGATGCCAGCTCCTTTCATTCAGTCAGTAGCTTCAATCATTTCTGGTATATGAATAACATGATGTTTTTCAATAGCAAAAATCAATGAATATTGTAAATGCACAAACAGTAATTTCTCCGCATTGCAAGGTGCAATTCTGAAATTTTTTGCTTTTTCCTGCTCCTCTTAGCATGATAAAGAAGATTCAAAGAGAGTGAGATGCCAGCTCCTTTCATTCAGTCAGTAGCTTCAATCATTTCTGGACGTTTTTCAATGGCAAAAATCAATGAATATTGTAAATGCACAAACAGTAATTTCTCCACATTGCAAGGTGCAATTCTGAAATTTTTTGCTTTTTCCTGCTCCTCTTAGCATGATAAACAAGATTCAAAGAGAGTGAGATGCCAGCTCCTTTCATTCAGTCAGTAGCTTCAATCATTTCTGGACGTTTTTCAATGGCAAAAATCATTGAATATTGTAAATGCACAAACAGTAATTTCTCCGCATTGCAAGGTGCAATTCTGAAATTTTTTACTTTTTCCTGCTCCTCTTAGCATGATAAAGAAGATTCAAAGAGAGTGAGATGCCAGCTCCTTTCATTCAGTCAGTAGCTTCAATCATTTCTGGACGTTTTTCAATGGCAAAAATCAATGAATATTGTAAATGCACAAACAGTAATTTCTCCGCATTGCAAGGTGCAATTCTGAAATTTTTTGCTTTTTCCTGCTCCTCTTAGCATGATAAAGAAGATTCAAAGAGAGTGAGATGCCAGCTCCTTTCCTTCAGTCAGTAGCTTCAATCATTTCTGGTATATGAATAACATGATGTTTTTCAATGGCAAAAATCAATGAATTTTGTAAATGCACAAACAGTAATTTCTCCGCATTGCAAGGCGCAATTCTGAAATTTTTTGCTTTTTCCTGCTCCTCTTAGCATGATAAAGAAGATTCAAAGAGAGTGAGATGCCAGCTCCTTTCATTCAGTCAGTAGCTTCAATCATTTCTGGACATTTTTCAATGGCAAAAATCAATGAATATTGTAAATGCACAAACAGTAATTTCTCCGCATTGCAAGGTGCAATTCTGAAATTTTTTGCTTTTTCCTGCTCCTCTTAGCATGATAAAGAAGATTCAAAGAGAGTGAGATGCCAGCTCCTTTCATTCAGTCAGTAGCTTCAATCATTTCTGGACGTTTTTCAATGGCAAAAATCAATGAATATTGTAAATGCACAAACAGTAATTTCTCCGCATTGCAAGGTGCAATTCTGAAATTTTTTGCTTTTTCCTGCTCCTCTTAGCATGATAAAGAAGATTCAAAGAGAGTGAGGTGCCAGCTCCTTTCATTCAGTCAGGAGCTTCAAACATTTCTGGTATATGAATAACATGTTTTTCAATGGCAAAAATCAATGAATATTGTAAATGCACAAACAGTAATTTCTCCGCATTGCAAGGTGCAATTCTGAAATTTTTTGCTTTTTCCTGCTCCTCTTAGCATGATAAAGAAGATTCAAAGAGAGTGAGATGCCAGCTCCTTTCATTCAGTCAGTAGCTTCAATCATTTCTGGATGTTTTTCAATGGCAAAAATCAATGAATATTGTAAATGCACAAACTGTAATTTCTCCGCATTGCAAGGTGCAATTCTGAAATTTTTTGCTTTTTCCTGCTCCTCTTAGCATGATAAAGAAGATTCAAAGAGAGTGAGATTCCAGCTCCTTTCATTCAGTCAGTAGCTTCAATCATTTCTGGACGTTTTTCAATGGCAAAAATCAATGAATATTGTAAATGCACAAACAGTAATTTCTCCGCATTGCAAGGTGCAATTCTGAAATTTTTTGCTTTTTCCTGCTCCTCTTAGCATGATAAAGAAGATTCAAAGAGAGTGAGATGCCAGCTCCTTTCATTCAGTCAGTAGCTTCAAACATTTCTGGTATATGAATAACATGATGTTTTTCAATGGCAAAAATCAATGAATATTGTAAATGCACAAACAGTAATTTCTCCGCATTGCAAGGTGCAAGTCTGAAATTTTTTGCTTTTTCCTGCTCCTCTTAGCATGATAAAGAAGATTCAAAGAGAGTGAGATGCCAGCTCCTTTCATTCAATCAGTAGCTTCAAACATTTCTGGTATATGAATAACATGATGTTTTTCAATGGCAAAAATCAATGAATATTGTAAATGCACAAACAGTAATTTCTCCGCATTGCAAGGTGCAAGTCTGAAATTTTTTGCTTTATCCTGCTCCTCTTAGCATGATAAAGAAGATTCAAAGAGAGTGAGATGCCAGCTCCTTTCATTCAGTCAGTAGCTTCAATCATTTCTGGTATATGAATAACATGATGTTTTTCAATGGCAAAAATCAATGAATATTGTAAATGCACAAACAGTAATTTCTCCGCATTGCAAGGTGCAATTCTGAAATTTTTTGCTTTTTCCTGCTCCTCTTAGCATGATAAAGAAGATTCAAAGAGAGTGAGATGCCAGCTCCTTTCATTCAGTCAGTAGCTTCAAACATTTCTGGTATATGAATAACATGATGTTTTTCAATGGCAAAAATCAATGAATATTGTAAATGCACAAACAGTAATTTCTCCGCATTGCAAGGTGCAATTCTGAAATTTTTTGCTTTTTCCTGCTCCTCTTAGCATGATAAAGAAGATTCAAAGAGAGTGAGATGCCAGCTCCTTTCATTCAGTCAGTAGCTTCAATCATTTCTGGACGTTTTTCAATGGCAAAAATCAATGAATATTGTAAATGCACAAACAGTAATTTCTCCGCATTGCAAGGTGCAATTCTGAAAATTTTTGCTTTTTCCTGCTCCTCTTAGCATGATAAAGAAGTTTCAAAGAGAGTGAGATGCCAGCTCCTTTCATTCAGTCAGTAGCTTCAATAATTTCTGGACGTTTTTCAATGGCAAAAATCAATGAATATTGTAAATGCACAAACAGTAATTTCTCCGCATTGCAAGGTGCAATTCTGAAATTTTTTGCTTTTTCCTGCTCCTCTTAGCATGATAAACAAGATTCAAAGAGAGTGAGATGCCAGCTCCTTTCATTCAGTCAGTAGCTTCAATCATTTCTGGACATTTTTCAATGGCAAAAATCAATGAATATTGTAAATGCACAAACAGTAATTTATCCGCATTGCAAGGTGCAATTCTGAAATTTTTTGCTTTTTCCTGCTCCTCTTAGCATGATAAAGAAGATTCAAAGAGAGTGAGATGCCAGCTCCTTTCATTCAGTCAGTAGCTTCAAACATTTCTGGTATATGAATAACATGATGTTTTTCAATGGCAAAAATCAATGAATATTGTAAATGCACAAACAGTAATTTCTCCGCATTGCAAGGTGCAATTCTGAAATTTTTTGCTTTTTCCTGCTCCTCTTAGCATGATAAAGAAGATTCAAAGAGAGTGAGATGCCAGCTCCTTTCATTCAGTCAGTAGCTTCAATCATTTCTGGACGTTTTTCAATGGCAAAAATCAATGAATATTGTAAATGCACAAACAGTAATTTCTCCGCATTGCAAGGTGCAATTCTGAAATTTTTTGCTTTTTCCTGCTCCTCTTAGCATTATGAAGAAGATTCAAAGAGAGTGAGATGCCAGCTCCTTTCATTCAGTCAGTAGCTTCAAACATTTCTGGTATATGAATAACATGATGTTTTTCAATGGCAAAAATCAATGAATATTGTAAATGCACAAACAGTAATTTCTCCGCATTGCAAGGTGCAATTCTGAAATTTTTTGCTTTTTCCTGCTCCTCTTAGCATGATAAAGAAGATTCAAAGAGAGTGAGATGCCAGCTCCTTTCGTTCAGTCAGTAGCTTCAATCATTTCTGGACGTTTTTCAATGGCAAAAATCATTGAATATTGTAAATGCACAAACAGTAATTTCTCCGCATTGCAAGGTGCAATTCTGAAATTTTTTACTTTTTCCTGCTCCTCTTAGCATGATAAAAAAGATTCAAAGAGTGTGAGATGCCAGCTCCTTTCATTCAGTCAGTAGCTTCAATCATTTCTGGTATATGAATAACATGATGTTTTTCAATGGCAAAAATCAATGAATATTGTAAATGCACAAACAGTAATTTCTCCGCATTGCAAGGTGCAATTCTGAAATTTTTTGCTTTTTCCTGCTCCTCTTAGCATGATAAAGAAGATTCAAAGAGAGTGAGATGCCAGCTCCTTTCATTCAGTCAGTAGCTTCAAACATTTCTGGTATATGAATAACATGATGTTTTTCAATGGCAAAAATCAATGAATATTGTAAATGCACAAACAGTAATTTCTCCGCATTGCAAGGTGCAAGTCTGAAATTTTTTGCTTTTTCCTGCTCCTCTTAGCATGATAAAGAAGATTCAAAGAGAGTGAGATGCCAGCTCCTTTCATTCAATCAGTAGCTTCAAACATTTCTGGTATATGAATAACATGATGTTTTTCAATGGCAAAAATCAATGAATATTGTAAATGCACAAACAGTAATTTCTCCGCATTGCAAGGTGCAAGTCTGAAATTTTTTGCTTTATCCTGCTCCTCTTAGCATGATAAAGAAGATTCAAAGAGAGTGAGATGCCAGCTCCTTTCATTCAGTCAGTAGCTTCAATCATTTCTGGTATATGAATAACATGATGTTTTTCAATGGCAAAAATCAATGAATATTGTAAATGCACAAACAGTAATTTCTCCGCATTGCAAGGTGCAATTCTGAAATTTTTTGCTTTTTCCTGCTCCTCTTAGCATGATAAAGAAGATTCAAAGAGAGTGAGATGCCAGCTCCTTTCATTCAGTCAGTAGCTTCAAACATTTCTGGTATATGAATAACATGATGTTTTTCAATGGCAAAAATCAATGAATATTGTAAATGCACAAACAGTAATTTCTCCGCATTGCAAGGTGCAATTCTGAAATTTTTTGCTTTTTCCTGCTCCTCTTAGCATGATAAAGAAGATTCAAAGAGAGTGAGATGCCAGCTCCTTTCATTCAGTCAGTAGCTTCAATCATTTCTGGACGTTTTTCAATGGCAAAAATCAATGAATATTGTAAATGCACAAACAGTAATTTCTCCGCATTGCAAGGTGCAATTCTGAAAATTTTTGCTTTTTCCTGCTCCTCTTAGCATGATAAAGAAGTTTCAAAGAGAGTGAGATGCCAGCTCCTTTCATTCAGTCAGTAGCTTCAATAATTTCTGGACGTTTTTCAATGGCAAAAATCAATGAATATTGTAAATGCACAAACAGTAATTTCTCCGCATTGCAAGGTGCAATTCTGAAATTTTTTGCTTTTTCCTGCTCCTCTTAGCATGATAAACAAGATTCAAAGAGAGTGAGATGCCAGCTCCTTTCATTCAGTCAGTAGCTTCAATCATTTCTGGACATTTTTCAATGGCAAAAATCAATGAATATTGTAAATGCACAAACAGTAATTTATCCGCATTGCAAGGTGCAATTCTGAAATTTTTTGCTTTTTCCTGCTCCTCTTAGCATGATAAAGAAGATTCAAAGAGAGTGAGATGCCAGCTCCTTTCATTCAGTCAGTAGCTTCAAACATTTCTGGTATATGAATAACATGATGTTTTTCAATGGCAAAAATCAATGAATATTGTAAATGCACAAACAGTAATTTCTCCGCATTGCAAGGTGCAATTCTGAAATTTTTTGCTTTTTCCTGCTCCTCTTAGCATGATAAAGAAGATTCAAAGAGAGTGAGATGCCAGCTCCTTTCATTCAGTCAGTAGCTTCAATCATTTCTGGACGTTTTTCAATGGCAAAAATCAATGAATATTGTAAATGCACAAACAGTAATTTCTCCGCATTGGAAGGTGCAATTCTGAAATTTTTTGCTTTTTCCTGCTCCTCTTAGCATGATAAACAAGATTCAAAGAGAGTGAGATGCCAGCTCCTTTCATTCAGTCAGTAGCTTCAATCATTTCTGGACGTTTTTCAATGGCAAAAATCATTGAATATTGTAAATGCACAAACAGTAATTTCTCCGCATTGCAAGGTGCAATTCTGAAATTTTTTACTTTTTCCTGCTCCTCTTAGCATGATAAAGAAGATTCAAAGAGAGTGAGATGCCAGCTCCTTTCATTCAGTCAGTAGCTTCAATCATTTCTGGTATATGAATAACATGATGTTTTTCATTCGCAAAAATCAATGAATATTGTAAATGCACAAACAGTAATTTCTCCGCATTGCAAGGTGCAATTCTGAAATTTTTTGCTTTTTCCTGCTCCTCTTAGCATAATAAAGAAGATTCAAAGAGAGTGAGATGCCAGCTCCTTTCATTCAGTCAGTAGCTTCAATCATTTCTGGATGTTTTTCAATGGCAAAAATCAATGAATATTGTAAATGCACAAACAGTAATTTCTCCGCATTGCAAGGTGCAATTCTGAAATTTTTTGCTTTTTCCTGCTCCTCTTAGCATGATAAAGAAGATTCAAAGAGAGTGAGATGCCAGCTCCTTTCCTTCAGTCAGTAGCTTCAATCATTTCTGGTATATGAATAACATGATGTTTTTCAATGGCAAAAATCAATGAATTTTGTAAATGCACAAACAGTAATTTCTCCGCATTGCAAGGCGCAATTCTGAAATTTTTTGCTTTTTCCTGCTCCTCTTAGCATGATAAAGAAGATTCAAAGAGAGTGAGATGCCAGCTCCTTTCATTCAGTCAGTAGCTTCAATCATTTCTGGACATTTTTCAATGGCAAAAATCAATGAATATTGTAAATGCACAAACAGTAATTTCTCCGCATTGCAAGGTGCAATTCTGAAATTTTTTGCTTTTTCCTGCTCCTCTTAGCATGATAAAGAAGATTCAAAGAGAGTGAGATGCCAGCTCCTTTCATTCAGTCAGTAGCTTCAATCATTTCTGGACGTTTTTCAATGGCAAAAATCAATGAATATTGTAAATGCACAAACAGTAATTTCTCCGCATTGCAAGGTGCAATTCTGAAATTTTTTGCTTTTTCCTGCTCCTCTTAGCATGATAAAGAAGATTCAAAGAGAGTGAGATGCCAGCTCCTTTCATTCAGTCAGTACCTTCAATCATTTCTGGACGTTTTTCAATGGCAAAAATCAATGAATATTGTAAATGCACAAACAGTAATTTCTCCGCATTGCAAGGTGCAATTCTGAAATTTTTTGCTTTTTCCTGCTCCTCTTAGCATGATAAAGAAGATTCAAAGAGAGTGAGGTGCCAGCTCCTTTCATTCAGTCAGGAGCTTCAAACATTTCTGGTATATGAATAACATGTTTTTCAATGGCAAAAATCAATGAATATTGTAAATGCACAAACAGTAATTTCTCCGCATTGCAAGGTGCAATTCTGAAATTTTTTGCTTTTTCCTGCTCCTCTTAGCATGATAAAGAAGATTCAAAGAGAGTGAGATGCCAGCTCCTTTCATTCAGTCAGTAGCTTCAATCATTTCTGGACGTTTTTCAATGGCAAAAATCAATGAATATTGTAAATGCACAAACAGTAATTTCTCCGCATTGGAAGGTGCAATTCTGAAATTTTTTGCTTTTTCCTGCTCCTCTTAGCATGATAAACAAGATTCAAAGAGAGTGAGATGCCAGCTCCTTTCATTCAGTCAGTAGCTTCAATCATTTCTGGACGTTTTTCAATGGCAAAAATCATTGAATATTGTAAATGCACAAACAGTAATTTCTCCGCATTGCAAGGTGCAATTCTGAAATTTTTTACTTTTTCCTGCTCCTCTTAGCATGATAAAGAAGATTCAAAGAGAGTGAGATGCCAGCTCCTTTCATTCAGTCAGTAGCTTCAATCATTTCTGGTATATGAATAACATGATGTTTTTCATTCGCAAAAATCAATGAATATTGTAAATGCACAAACAGTAATTTCTCCGCATTGCAAGGTGCAATTCTGAAATTTTTTGCTTTTTCCTGCTCCTCTTAGCATAATAAAGAAGATTCAAAGAGAGTGAGATGCCAGCTCCTTTCATTCAGTCAGTAGCTTCAATCATTTCTGGATGTTTTTCAATGGCAAAAATCAATGAATATTGTAAATGCACAAACAGTAATTTCTCCGCATTGCAAGGTGCAATTCTGAAATTTTTTGCTTTTTCCTGCTCCTCTTAGCATGATAAAGAAGATTCAAAGAGAGTGAGATGCCAGCTCCTTTCCTTCAGTCAGTAGCTTCAATCATTTCTGGTATATGAATAACATGATGTTTTTCAATGGCAAAAATCAATGAATTTTGTAAATGCACAAACAGTAATTTCTCCGCATTGCAAGGCGCAATTCTGAAATTTTTTGCTTTTTCCTGCTCCTCTTAGCATGATAAAGAAGATTCAAAGAGAGTGAGATGCCAGCTCCTTTCATTCAGTCAGTAGCTTCAATCATTTCTGGACATTTTTCAATGGCAAAAATCAATGAATATTGTAAATGCACAAACAGTAATTTCTCCGCATTGCAAGGTGCAATTCTGAAATTTTTTGCTTTTTCCTGCTCCTCTTAGCATGATAAAGAAGATTCAAAGAGAGTGAGATGCCAGCTCCTTTCATTCAGTCAGTAGCTTCAATCATTTCTGGACGTTTTTCAATGGCAAAAATCAATGAATATTGTAAATGCACAAACAGTAATTTCTCCGCATTGCAAGGTGCAATTCTGAAATTTTTTGCTTTTTCCTGCTCCTCTTAGCATGATAAAGAAGATTCAAAGAGAGTGAGATGCCAGCTCCTTTCATTCAGTCAGTACCTTCAATCATTTCTGGACGTTTTTCAATGGCAAAAATCAATGAATATTGTAAATGCACAAACAGTAATTTCTCCGCATTGCAAGGTGCAATTCTGAAATTTTTTGCTTTTTCCTGCTCCTCTTAGCATGATAAAGAAGATTCAAAGAGAGTGAGATGCCAGCTCCTTTCATTCAGTCAGTAGCTTCAATCATTTCTGGACGTTTTTCAATGGCAAAAATCAATGAATATTGTAAATGCACAAACTGTAATTTCTCCGCATTGCAAGGTGCAATTCTGAAATTTTTTGCTTTTTCCTGCTCCTCTTAGCATGATAAAGAAGATTCAAAGAGAGTGAGATGCCAGCTCCTTTCATTCTGTCAGTAGCTTCAATCATTTCTGGTATATGAATAACATGATGTTTTTCAATAGCAAAAATCAATGAATATTGTAAATGCACAAACAGTAATTTCTCCGCATTGCAAGGTGCAATTCTGAAATTTTTTGCTTTTTCCTGCTCCTCTTAGCATGATAAAGAAGATTCAAAGAGAGTGAGATGCCAGCTCCTTTCATTCAGTCAGTAGCTTCAATCATTTCTGGACATTTTTCAATGGCAAAAATCAATGAATATTGTAAATGCACAAACAGTAATTTCTCCGCATTGCAAGGTGCAATTCTGAAATTTTTTGCTTTTTCCTGCTCCTGTTAGCATGATAAACAAGATTCAAAGAGAGTGAGATGCCATCTCCTTTCATTCAGTCAGTAGCTTCAATCATTTCTGGACGTTTTTCAATGGCAAAAATCAATGAATATTGTAAATGCACAAACAGTAATTTCTCCGCATTGCAAGGTGCAATTCTGAAATTTTTTGCTTTTTCCTGCTCCTCTTAGCATGATAAAGAAGATTCAAAGAGAGTGAGATGCCAGCTCCTTTCATTCAGTCAGTAGCTTCAATCATTTCTGGTATATGAATAACATGATGTTTTTCAATGGCAAAAATCAATGAATATTGTAAATGCACAAACAGTAATTTCTCCGCATTGCAAGGTGCAATTCTGAAATTTTTTGCTTTTTCCTGTTAATCCTAACATGATAAAGAAGATTCAAAGAGAGTGAGATGCCAGCTCCTTTCATTCAGTCAGTAGCTTCAAACATTTCTGGTATATGAAAAACATGTTTTTCAATGGCAAAAATCAATGAATATTGTAAATGCACAAACAGTAATATCTCCACATTGCAAGGTGAAATTCTGAAATTTTTTGCTTTTTCCTGTTAATCCTAGCATGATAAAGAAGATTCAAAGAGAGTGAGATGCCAGCTCCTTTCATTCAGTCAGTAGCTTCAAACATTTCTGGTATATGAAAAACATGTTTTTCAATGGCAAAAATCAATGAATATTGTAAATGCACAAACAGTAATATCTCCACATTGCAAGGTGCAATTCTGAAATTTTTTGCTTTTTCCTGCTAATCCTAGCATGATAAAGAAGATTCAAAGAGAGTGAGATGCCAGCTCCTTTCATTCAGTCAGTAGCTTCAATCATTTCTGGACATTTTTCAATGGCAAAAATCAATGAATATTGTAAATGCACAAACAGTAATTTCTCCGCATTGCAAGGTGCAATTCTGAAATTTTTTGCTTTTTCCTGCTCCTCTTAGCATGATAAAGAAGATTCAAAGAGAGTGAGATGACAGCTCCTTTCATTCAGTCAGTAGCTTCAATCATTTCTGGACGTTTTTCAATGGCAAAAATCAATGAATATTGTAAATGCACAAACAGTAATTTCTCCGCATTGCAAGGTGCAATTCTGAAATTTTTTGCTTTTTCCTGCTCCTCTTAGCATGATAAAGAAGATTCAAAGAGAGTGAGGTGCCAGCTCCTTTCATTCAGTCAGGAGCTTCAAACATTTCTGGTATATGAATAACATGTTTTTCAATGGCAAAAATCAATGAATATTGTAAATGCACAAACAGTAATTTCTCCGCATTGCAAGGTGCAATTCTGAAATTTTTTGCTTTTTCCTGCTCCTCTTAGCATGATAAAGAAGATTCAAAGAGAGTGAGATGCCAGCTCCTTTCATTCAGTCAGTAGCTTCAATCATTTCTGGACGTTTTTCAATGGCAAAAATCAATGAATATTGTAAATGCACAAACAGTAATTTCTCCGCATTGGAAGGTGCAATTCTGAAATTTTTTGCTTTTTCCTGCTCCTCTTAGCATGATAAACAAGATTCAAAGAGAGTGAGATGCCAGCTCCTTTCATTCAGTCAGTAGCTTCAATCATTTCTGGACGTTTTTCAATGGCAAAAATCATTGAATATTGTAAATGCACAAACAGTAATTTCTCCGCATTGCAAGGTGCAATTCTGAAATTTTTTACTTTTTCCTGCTCCTCTTAGCATGATAAAGAAGATTCAAAGAGAGTGAGATGCCAGCTCCTTTCATTCAGTCAGTAGCTTCAATCATTTCTGGTATATGAATAACATGATGTTTTTCATTCACAAAAATCAATGAATATTGTAAATGCACAAACAGTAATTTCTCCGCATTGCAAGGTGCAATTCTGAAATTTTTTGCTTTTTCCTGCTCCTCTTAGCATAATAAAGAAGATTCAAAGAGAGTGAGATGCCAGCTCCTTTCATTCAGTCAGTAGCTTCAATCATTTCTGGATGTTTTTCAATGGCAAAAATCAATGAATATTGTAAATGCACAAACAGTAATTTCTCCGCATTGCAAGGTGCAATTCTGAAATTTTTTGCTTTTTCCTGCTCCTCTTAGCATGATAAAGAAGATTCAAAGAGAGTGAGATGCCAGCTCCTTTCCTTCAGTCAGTAGCTTCAATCATTTCTGGTATATGAATAACATGATGTTTTTCAATGGCAAAAATCAATGAATTTTGTAAATGCACAAACAGTAATTTCTCCGCATTGCAAGGCGCAATTCTGAAATTTTTTGCTTTTTCCTGCTCCTCTTAGCATGATAAAGAAGATTCAAAGAGAGTGAGATGCCAGCTCCTTTCATTCAGTCAGTAGCTTCAATCATTTCTGGACATTTTTCAATGGCAAAAATCAATGAATATTGTAAATGCACAAACAGTAATTTCTCCGCATTGCAAGGTGCAATTCTGAAATTTTTTGCTTTTTCCTGCTCCTCTTAGCATGATAAAGAAGATTCAAAGAGAGTGAGATGCCAGCTCCTTTCATTCAGTCAGTAGCTTCAATCATTTCTGGACGTTTTTCAATGGCAAAAATCAATGAATATTGTAAATGCACAAACAGTAATTTCTCCGCATTGCAAGGTGCAATTCTGAAATTTTTTGCTTTTTCCTGCTCCTCTTAGCATGATAAAGAAGATTCAAAGAGAGTGAGATGCCAGCTCCTTTCATTCAGTCAGTACCTTCAATCATTTCTGGACGTTTTTCAATGGCAAAAATCAATGAATATTGTAAATGCACAAACAGTAATTTCTCCGCATTGCAAGGTGCAATTCTGAAATTTTTTGCTTTTTCCTGCTCCTCTTAGCATGATAAAGAAGATTCAAAGAGAGTGAGATGCCAGCTCCTTTCATTCAGTCAGTAGCTTCAATCATTTCTGGACGTTTTTCAATGGCAAAAATCAATGAATATTGTAAATGCACAAACTGTAATTTCTCCGCATTGCAAGGTGCAATTCTGAAATTTTTTGCTTTTTCCTGCTCCTCTTAGCATGATAAAGAAGATTCAAAGAGAGTGAGATGCCAGCTCCTTTCATTCTGTCAGTAGCTTCAATCATTTCTGGTATATGAATAACATGATGTTTTTCAATAGCAAAAATCAATGAATATTGTAAATGCACAAACAGTAATTTCTCCGCATTGCAAGGTGCAATTCTGAAATTTTTTGCTTTTTCCTGCTCCTCTT
Source organism: Phyllobates terribilis (assembly GCF_046119375.1). Taxonomy (NCBI): domain Eukaryota; kingdom Metazoa; phylum Chordata; class Amphibia; order Anura; family Dendrobatidae; genus Phyllobates; species Phyllobates terribilis. The sequence goes on from NW_027363952.1 coordinate 46,657, forward strand.
AGCATGATAAAGAAGATTCAAAGAGAGTGAGATGCCAGCTCCTTTCATTCAGTCAGTAGCTTCAATCATTTCTGGACATTTTTCAATGGCAAAAATCAATGAATATTGTAAATGCACAAACAGTAATTTCTCCGCATTGCAAGGTGCAATTCTGAAATTTTTTGCTTTTTCCTGCTCCTGTTAGCATGATAAACAAGATTCAAAGAGAGTGAGATGCCATCTCCTTTCATTCAGTCAGTAGCTTCAATCATTTCTGGACGTTTTTCAATGGCAAAAATCAATGAATATTGTAAATGCACAAACAGTAATTTCTCCGCATTGCAAGGTGCAATTCTGAAATTTTTTGCTTTTTCCTGCTCCTCTTAGCATGATAAAGAAGATTCAAAGAGAGTGAGATGCCAGCTCCTTTCATTCAGTCAGTAGCTTCAATCATTTCTGGTATATGAATAACATGATGTTTTTCAATGGCAAAAATCAATGAATATTGTAAATGCACAAACAGTAATTTCTCCGCATTGCAAGGTGCAATTCTGAAATTTTTTGCTTTTTCCTGCTCCTCTTAGCATGATAAAGAAGATTCAAAGAGAGTGAGATGCCAGCTCCTTTCATTCAGTCAGTAGCTTCAATCATTTCTGGACGTTTTTCAATGGCAAAAATCAATGAATATTGTAAATGCACAAACAGTAATTTCTCCGCATTGCAAGGTGCAATTCTGAAATTTTTTGCTTTTTCCTGCTCCTCTTAGCATGATAAACAAGATTCAAAGAGAGTGAGATGCCAGCTCCTTTCATTCAGTCAGTAGCTTCAATCATTTCTGGACGTTTTTCAATGGCAAAAATCATTGAATATTGTAAATGCACAAACAGTAATTTCTCCGCATTGCAAGGTGCAATTCTGAAATTTTTTACTTTTTCCTGCTCCTCTTAGCATGATAAAGAAGATTCAAAGAGAGTGAGATGCCAGCTCCTTTCCTTCAGTCAGTAGCTTCAATCATTTCTGGTATATGAATAACATGATGTTTTTCAATGGCAAAAATCAATGAATTTTGTAAATGCACAAACAGTAATTTCTCCGCATTGCAAGGCGCAATTCTGAAATTTTTTGCTTTTTCCTGCTCCTCTTAGCATGATAAAGAAGATTCAAAGAGAGGGAGATGCCAGCTCCTTTCATTCAGTCAGTAGCTTCAATCATTTCTGGACATTTTTCAATGGCAAAAATCAATGAATATTGTAAATGCACAAACAGTAATTTCTCCGCATTGCAAGGTGCAATTCTGAAATTTTTTGCTTTTTCCTGCTCCTCTTAGCATGATAAAGAAGATTCAAAGAGAGTGAGATGCCAGCTCCTTTCATTCAGTCAGTAGCTTCAATCATTTCTGGACGTTTTTCAATGGCAAAAATCAATGAATATTGTAAATGCACAAACAGTAATTTCTCCGCATTGCAAGGTGCAATTCTGAAATTTTTTGCTTTTTCCTGCTCCTCTTAGCATGATAAAGAAGATTCAAAGAGAGTGATATGCCAGCTCCTTTCATTCAGTCAGTACCTTCAATCATTTCTGGACGTTTTTCAATGGCAAAAATCAATGAATATTGTAAATGCACAAACAGTAATTTCTCCGCATTGCAAGGTGCAATTCTGAAATTTTTTGCTTTTTCCTGCTCCTCTTAGCATGATAAAGAAGATTCAAAGAGAGTGAGATGCCAGCTCCTTTCATTCAGTCAGTAGCTTCAATCATTTCTGGACGTTTTTCAATGGCAAAAATCAATGAATATTGTAAATGCACAAACTGTAATTTCTCCGCATTGCAAGGTGCAATTCTGAAATTTTTTGCTTTTTCCTGCTCCTCTTAGCATGATAAAGAAGATTCAAAGAGAGTGAGATGCCAGCTCCTTTCATTCAGTCAGTAGCTTCAATCATTTCTGGTATATGAATAACATGATGTTTTTCAATAGCAAAAATCAATGAATATTGTAAATGCACAAACAGTAATTTCTCCGCATTGCAAGGTGCAATTCTGAAATTTTTTGCTTTTTCCTGCTCCTCTTAGCATGATAAAGAAGATTCAAAGAGAGTGAGATGCCAGCTCCTTTCATTCAGTCAGTAGCTTCAATCATTTCTGGACGTTTTTCAATGGCAAAAATCAATGAATATTGTAAATGCACAAACAGTAATTTCTCCACATTGCAAGGTGCAATTCTGAAATTTTTTGCTTTTTCCTGCTCCTCTTAGCATGATAAACAAGATTCAAAGAGAGTGAGATGCCAGCTCCTTTCATTCAGTCAGTAGCTTCAATCATTTCTGGACGTTTTTCAATGGCAAAAATCATTGAATATTGTAAATGCACAAACAGTAATTTCTCCGCATTGCAAGGTGCAATTCTGAAATTTTTTACTTTTTCCTGCTCCTCTTAGCATGATAAAGAAGATTCAAAGAGAGTGAGATGCCAGCTCCTTTCATTCAGTCAGTAGCTTCAATCATTTCTGGACGTTTTTCAATGGCAAAAATCAATGAATATTGTAAATGCACAAACAGTAATTTCTCCGCATTGCAAGGTGCAATTCTGAAATTTTTTGCTTTTTCCTGCTCCTCTTAGCATGATAAAGAAGATTCAAAGAGAGTGAGATGCCAGCTCCTTTCCTTCAGTCAGTAGCTTCAATCATTTCTGGTATATGAATAACATGATGTTTTTCAATGGCAAAAATCAATGAATTTTGTAAATGCACAAACAGTAATTTCTCCGCATTGCAAGGCGCAATTCTGAAATTTTTTGCTTTTTCCTGCTCCTCTTAGCATGATAAAGAAGATTCAAAGAGAGTGAGATGCCAGCTCCTTTCATTCAGTCAGTAGCTTCAATCATTTCTGGACATTTTTCAATGGCAAAAATCAATGAATATTGTAAATGCACAAACAGTAATTTCTCCGCATTGCAAGGTGCAATTCTGAAATTTTTTGCTTTTTCCTGCTCCTCTTAGCATGATAAAGAAGATTCAAAGAGAGTGAGATGCCAGCTCCTTTCATTCAGTCAGTAGCTTCAATCATTTCTGGACGTTTTTCAATGGCAAAAATCAATGAATATTGTAAATGCACAAACAGTAATTTCTCCGCATTGCAAGGTGCAATTCTGAAATTTTTTGCTTTTTCCTGCTCCTCTTAGCATGATAAAGAAGATTCAAAGAGAGTGAGGTGCCAGCTCCTTTCATTCAGTCAGGAGCTTCAAACATTTCTGGTATATGAATAACATGTTTTTCAATGGCAAAAATCAATGAATATTGTAAATGCACAAACAGTAATTTCTCCGCATTGCAAGGTGCAATTCTGAAATTTTTTGCTTTTTCCTGCTCCTCTTAGCATGATAAAGAAGATTCAAAGAGAGTGAGATGCCAGCTCCTTTCATTCAGTCAGTAGCTTCAATCATTTCTGGATGTTTTTCAATGGCAAAAATCAATGAATATTGTAAATGCACAAACTGTAATTTCTCCGCATTGCAAGGTGCAATTCTGAAATTTTTTGCTTTTTCCTGCTCCTCTTAGCATGATAAAGAAGATTCAAAGAGAGTGAGATTCCAGCTCCTTTCATTCAGTCAGTAGCTTCAATCATTTCTGGACGTTTTTCAATGGCAAAAATCAATGAATATTGTAAATGCACAAACAGTAATTTCTCCGCATTGCAAGGTGCAATTCTGAAATTTTTTGCTTTTTCCTGCTCCTCTTAGCATGATAAAGAAGATTCAAAGAGAGTGAGATGCCAGCTCCTTTCATTCAGTCAGTAGCTTCAAACATTTCTGGTATATGAATAACATGATGTTTTTCAATGGCAAAAATCAATGAATATTGTAAATGCACAAACAGTAATTTCTCCGCATTGCAAGGTGCAAGTCTGAAATTTTTTGCTTTTTCCTGCTCCTCTTAGCATGATAAAGAAGATTCAAAGAGAGTGAGATGCCAGCTCCTTTCATTCAATCAGTAGCTTCAAACATTTCTGGTATATGAATAACATGATGTTTTTCAATGGCAAAAATCAATGAATATTGTAAATGCACAAACAGTAATTTCTCCGCATTGCAAGGTGCAAGTCTGAAATTTTTTGCTTTATCCTGCTCCTCTTAGCATGATAAAGAAGATTCAAAGAGAGTGAGATGCCAGCTCCTTTCATTCAGTCAGTAGCTTCAATCATTTCTGGTATATGAATAACATGATGTTTTTCAATGGCAAAAATCAATGAATATTGTAAATGCACAAACAGTAATTTCTCCGCATTGCAAGGTGCAATTCTGAAATTTTTTGCTTTTTCCTGCTCCTCTTAGCATGATAAAGAAGATTCAAAGAGAGTGAGATGCCAGCTCCTTTCATTCAGTCAGTAGCTTCAAACATTTCTGGTATATGAATAACATGATGTTTTTCAATGGCAAAAATCAATGAATATTGTAAATGCACAAACAGTAATTTCTCCGCATTGCAAGGTGCAATTCTGAAATTTTTTGCTTTTTCCTGCTCCTCTTATCATGATAAAGAAGATTCAAAGAGAGTGAGATGCCAGCTCCTTTCATTCAGTCAGTAGCTTCAATCATTTCTGGACGTTTTTCAATGGCAAAAATCAATGAATATTGTAAATGCACAAACAGTAATTTCTCCGCATTGCAAGGTGCAATTCTGAAAATTTTTGCTTTTTCCTGCTCCTCTTAGCATGATAAAGAAGTTTCAAAGAGAGTGAGATGCCAGCTCCTTTCATTCAGTCAGTAGCTTCAATAATTTCTGGACGTTTTTCAATGGCAAAAATCAATGAATATTGTAAATGCACAAACAGTAATTTCTCCGCATTGCAAGGTGCAATTCTGAAATTTTTTGCTTTTTCCTGCTCCTCTTAGCATGATAAACAAGATTCAAAGAGAGTGAGATGCCAGCTCCTTTCATTCAGTCAGTAGCTTCAATCATTTCTGGACATTTTTCAATGGCAAAAATCAATGAATATTGTAAATGCACAAACAGTAATTTATCCGCATTGCAAGGTGCAATTCTGAAATTTTTTGCTTTTTCCTGCTCCTCTTAGCATGATAAAGAAGATTCAAAGAGAGTGAGATGCCAGCTCCTTTCATTCAGTCAGTAGCTTCAAACATTTCTGGTATATGAATAACATGATGTTTTTCAATGGCAAAAATCAATGAATTTTGTAAATGCACAAACAGTAATTTCTCCGCATTGCAAGGCGCAATTCTGAAATTTTTTGCTTTTTCCTGCTCCTCTTAGCATGATAAAGAAGATTCAAAGAGAGTGAGATGCCAGCTCCTTTCATTCAGTCAGTAGCTTCAATCATTTCTGGACATTTTTCAATGGCAAAAATCAATGAATATTGTAAATGCACAAACAGTAATTTCTCCGCATTGCAAGGTGCAATTCTGAAATTTTTTGCTTTTTCCTGCTCCTCTTAGCATGATAAAGAAGATTCAAAGAGAGTGAGATGCCAGCTCCTTTCATTCAGTCAGTAGCTTCAATCATTTCTGGACGTTTTTCAATGGCAAAAATCAATGAATATTGTAAATGCACAAACAGTAATTTCTCCGCATTGCAAGGTGCAATTCTGAAATTTTTTGCTTTTTCCTGCTCCTCTTAGCATGATAAAGAAGATTCAAAGAGAGTGAGGTGCCAGCTCCTTTCATTCAGTCAGGAGCTTCAAACATTTCTGGTATATGAATAACATGTTTTTCAATGGCAAAAATCAATGAATATTGTAAATGCACAAACAGTAATTTCTCCGCATTGCAAGGTGCAATTCTGAAATTTTTTGCTTTTTCCTGCTCCTCTTAGCATGATAAAGAAGATTCAAAGAGAGTGAGATGCCAGCTCCTTTCATTCAGTCAGTAGCTTCAATCATTTCTGGATGTTTTTCAATGGCAAAAATCAATGAATATTGTAAATGCACAAACTGTAATTTCTCCGCATTGCAAGGTGCAATTCTGAAATTTTTTGCTTTTTCCTGCTCCTCTTAGCATGATAAAGAAGATTCAAAGAGAGTGAGATTCCAGCTCCTTTCATTCAGTCAGTAGCTTCAATCATTTCTGGACGTTTTTCAATGGCAAAAATCAATGAATATTGTAAATGCACAAACAGTAATTTCTCCGCATTGCAAGGTGCAATTCTGAAATTTTTTGCTTTTTCCTGCTCCTCTTAGCATGATAAAGAAGATTCAAAGAGAGTGAGATGCCAGCTCCTTTCATTCAGTCAGTAGCTTCAAACATTTCTGGTATATGAATAACATGATGTTTTTCAATGGCAAAAATCAATGAATATTGTAAATGCACAAACAGTAATTTCTCCGCATTGCAAGGTGCAAGTCTGAAATTTTTTGCTTTTTCCTGCTCCTCTTAGCATGATAAAGAAGATTCAAAGAGAGTGAGATGCCAGCTCCTTTCATTCAATCAGTAGCTTCAAACATTTCTGGTATATGAATAACATGATGTTTTTCAATGGCAAAAATCAATGAATATTGTAAATGCACAAACAGTAATTTCTCCGCATTGCAAGGTGCAAGTCTGAAATTTTTTGCTTTATCCTGCTCCTCTTAGCATGATAAAGAAGATTCAAAGAGAGTGAGATGCCAGCTCCTTTCATTCAGTCAGTAGCTTCAATCATTTCTGGTATATGAATAACATGATGTTTTTCAATGGCAAAAATCAATGAATATTGTAAATGCACAAACAGTAATTTCTCCGCATTGCAAGGTGCAATTCTGAAATTTTTTGCTTTTTCCTGCTCCTCTTAGCATGATAAAGAAGATTCAAAGAGAGTGAGATGCCAGCTCCTTTCATTCAGTCAGTAGCTTCAAACATTTCTGGTATATGAATAACATGATGTTTTTCAATGGCAAAAATCAATGAATATTGTAAATGCACAAACAGTAATTTCTCCGCATTGCAAGGTGCAATTCTGAAATTTTTTGCTTTTTCCTGCTCCTCTTATCATGATAAAGAAGATTCAAAGAGAGTGAGATGCCAGCTCCTTTCATTCAGTCAGTAGCTTCAATCATTTCTGGACGTTTTTCAATGGCAAAAATCAATGAATATTGTAAATGCACAAACAGTAATTTCTCCGCATTGCAAGGTGCAATTCTGAAAATTTTTGCTTTTTCCTGCTCCTCTTAGCATGATAAAGAAGTTTCAAAGAGAGTGAGATGCCAGCTCCTTTCATTCAGTCAGTAGCTTCAATAATTTCTGGACGTTTTTCAATGGCAAAAATCAATGAATATTGTAAATGCACAAACAGTAATTTCTCCGCATTGCAAGGTGCAATTCTGAAATTTTTTGCTTTTTCCTGCTCCTCTTAGCATGATAAACAAGATTCAAAGAGAGTGAGATGCCAGCTCCTTTCATTCAGTCAGTAGCTTCAATCATTTCTGGACATTTTTCAATGGCAAAAATCAATGAATATTGTAAATGCACAAACAGTAATTTATCCGCATTGCAAGGTGCAATTCTGAAATTTTTTGCTTTTTCCTGCTCCTCTTAGCATGATAAAGAAGATTCAAAGAGAGTGAGATGCCAGCTCCTTTCATTCAGTCAGTAGCTTCAAACATTTCTGGTATATGAATAACATGATGTTTTTCAATGGCAAAAATCAATGAATATTGTAAATGCACAAACAGTAATTTCTCCGCATTGCAAGGTGCAATTCTGAAATTTTTTGCTTTTTCCTGCTCCTCTTAGCATGATAAAGAAGATTCAAAGAGAGTGAGATGCCAGCTCCTTTCATTCAGTCAGTAGCTTCAATCATTTCTGGACGTTTTTCAATGGCAAAAATCAATGAATATTGTAAATGCACAAACAGTAATTTCTCCGCATTGCAAGGTGCAATTCTGAAATTTTTTGCTTTTTCCTGCTCCTCTTAGCATTATGAAGAAGATTCAAAGAGAGTGAGATGCCAGCTCCTTTCATTCAGTCAGTAGCTTCAAACATTTCTGGTATATGAATAACATGATGTTTTTCAATGGCAAAAATCAATGAATATTGTAAATGCACAAACAGTAATTTCTCCGCATTGCAAGGTGCAATTCTGAAATTTTTTGCTTTTTCCTGCTCCTCTTAGCATGATAAAGAAGATTCAAAGAGAGTGAGATGCCAGCTCCTTTCGTTCAGTCAGTAGCTTCAATCATTTCTGGACGTTTTTCAATAGCAAAAATCATTGAATATTGTAAATGCACAAACAGTAATTTCTCCGCATTGCAAGGTGCAATTCTGAAATTTTTTGCTTTTTCCTGCTCCTCTTAGCATGATAAAGAAGATTCAAAGAGAGTGAGATGCCAGCTCCTTTCATTCAGTCAGTAGCTTCAATCATTTCTGGTATATGAATAACATGATGTTTTTCAATAGCAAAAATCAATGAATATTGTAAATGCACAAACAGTAATTTCTCCGCATTGCAAGGTGCAATTCTGAAATTTTTTGCTTTTTCCTGCTCCTCTTAGCATGATAAAGAAGATTCAAAGAGAGTGAGATGCCAGCTCCTTTCATTCAGTCAGTAGCTTCAATCATTTCTGGACGTTTTTCAATGGCAAAAATCAATGAATATTGTAAATGCACAAACAGTAATTTCTCCACATTGCAAGGTGCAATTCTGAAATTTTTTGCTTTTTCCTGCTCCTCTTAGCATGATAAACAAGATTCAAAGAGAGTGAGATGCCAGCTCCTTTCATTCAGTCAGTAGCTTCAATCATTTCTGGACGTTTTTCAATGGCAAAAATCATTGAATATTGTAAATGCACAAACAGTAATTTCTCCGCATTGCAAGGTGCAATTCTGAAATTTTTTACTTTTTCCTGCTCCTCTTAGCATGATAAAGAAGATTCAAAGAGAGTGAGATGCCAGCTCCTTTCATTCAGTCAGTAGCTTCAATCATTTCTGGACGTTTTTCAATGGCAAAAATCAATGAATATTGTAAATGCACAAACAGTAATTTCTCCGCATTGCAAGGTGCAATTCTGAAATTTTTTGCTTTTTCCTGCTCCTCTTAGCATGATAAAGAAGATTCAAAGAGAGTGAGATGCCAGCTCCTTTCATTCAGTCAGTAGCTTCAATCATTTCTGGATGTTTTTCAATGGCAAAAATCAATGAATATTGTAAATGCACAAACTGTAATTTCTCCGCATTGCAAGGTGCAATTCTGAAATTTTTTGCTTTTTCCTGCTCCTCTTAGCATGATAAAGAAGATTCAAAGAGAGTGAGATTCCAGCTCCTTTCATTCAGTCAGTAGCTTCAATCATTTCTGGACGTTTTTCAATGGCAAAAATCAATGAATATTGTAAATGCACAAACAGTAATTTCTCCGCATTGCAAGGTGCAATTCTGAAATTTTTTGCTTTTTCCTGCTCCTCTTAGCATGATAAAGAAGATTCAAAGAGAGTGAGATGCCAGCTCCTTTCATTCAGTCAGTAGCTTCAAACATTTCTGGTATATGAATAACATGATGTTTTTCAATGGCAAAAATCAATGAATATTGTAAATGCACAAACAGTAATTTCTCCGCATTGCAAGGTGCAAGTCTGAAATTTTTTGCTTTTTCCTGCTCCTCTTAGCATGATAAAGAAGATTCAAAGAGAGTGAGATGCCAGCTCCTTTCATTCAACCAGTAGCTTCAAACATTTCTGGTATATGAATAACATGATGTTTTTCAATGGCAAAAATCAATGAATATTGTAAATGCACAAACAGTAATTTCTCCGCATTGCAAGGTGCAAGTCTGAAATTTTTTGCTTTATCCTGCTCCTCTTAGCATGATAAAGAAGATTCAAAGAGAGTGAGATGCCAGCTCCTTTCATTCAGTCAGTAGCTTCAATCATTTCTGGTATATGAATAACATGATGTTTTTCAATGGCAAAAATCAATGAATATTGTAAATGCACAAACAGTAATTTCTCCGCATTGCAAGGTGCAATTCTGAAATTTTTTGCTTTTTCCTGCTCCTCTTAGCATGATAAAGAAGATTCAAAGAGAGTGAGATGCCAGCTCCTTTCATTCAGTCAGTAGCTTCAAACATTTCTGGTATATGAATAACATGATGTTTTTCAATGGCAAAAATCAATGAATATTGTAAATGCACAAACAGTAATTTCTCCGCATTGCAAGGTGCAATTCTGAAATTTTTTGCTTTTTCCTGCTCCTCTTAGCATGATAAAGAAGATTCAAAGAGAGTGAGATGCCAGCTCCTTTCATTCAGTCAGTAGCTTCAATCATTTCTGGACGTTTTTCAATGGCAAAAATCAATGAATATTGTAAATGCACAAACAGTAATTTCTCCGCATTGCAAGGTGCAATTCTGAAAATTTTTGCTTTTTCCTGCTCCTCTTAGCATGATAAAGAAGTTTCAAAGAGAGTGAGATGCCAGCTCCTTTCATTCAGTCAGTAGCTTCAAACATTTCTGGTATATGAATAACATGATGTTTTTCAATGGCAAAAATCAATGAATATTGTAAATGCACAAACAGTAATTTCTCCGCATTGCAAGGTGCAATTCTGAAATTTTTTGCTTTTTCCTGCTCCTCTTAGCATGATAAAGAAGATTCAAAGAGAGTGAGATGCCAGCTCCTTTCATTCAGTCAGTAGCTTCAATCATTTCTGGACGTTTTTCAATGGCAAAAATCAATGAATATTGTAAATGCACAAACAGTAATTTCTCCGCATTGCAAGGTGCAATTCTGAAAATTTTTGCTTTTTCCTGCTCCTCTTAGCATGATAAAGAAGTTTCAAAGAGAGTGAGATGCCAGCTCCTTTCATTCAGTCAGTAGCTTCAATAATTTCTGGACGTTTTTCAATGGCAAAAATCAATGAATATTGTAAATGCACAAACAGTAATTTCTCCGCATTGCAAGGTGCAATTCTGAAATTTTTTGCTTTTTCCTGCTCCTCTTAGCATGATAAACAAGATTCAAAGAGAGTGAGATGCCAGCTCCTTTCATTCAGTCAGTAGCTTCAATCATTTCTGGACATTTTTCAATGGCAAAAATCAATGAATATTGTAAATGCACAAACAGTAATTTATCCGCATTGCAAGGTGCAATTCTGAAATTTTTTGCTTTTTCCTGCTCCTCTTAGCATGATAAAGAAGATTCAAAGAGAGTGAGATGCCAGCTCCTTTCATTCAGTCAGTAGCTTCAAACATTTCTGGTATATGAATAACATGATGTTTTTCAATGGCAAAAATCAATGAATATTGTAAATGCACAAACAGTAATTTCTCCGCATTGCAAGGTGCAATTCTGAAATTTTTTGCTTTTTCCTGCTCCTCTTAGCATGATAAAGAAGATTCAAAGAGAGTGAGATGCCAGCTCCTTTCATTCAGTCAGTAGCTTCAATCATTTCTGGACGTTTTTCAATGGCAAAAATCAATGAATATTGTAAATGCACAAACAGTAATTTCTCCGCATTGCAAGGTGCAATTCTGAAATTTTTTGCTTTTTCCTGCTCCTCTTAGCATTATGAAGAAGATTCAAAGAGAGTGAGATGCCAGCTCCTTTCATTCAGTCAGTAGCTTCAAACATTTCTGGTATATGAATAACATGATGTTTTTCAATGGCAAAAATCAATGAATATTGTAAATGCACAAACAGTAATTTCTCCGCATTGCAAGGTGCAATTCTGAAATTTTTTGCTTTTTCCTGCTCCTCTTAGCATGATAAAGAAGATTCAAAGAGAGTGAGATGCCAGCTCCTTTCGTTCAGTCAGTAGCTTCAATCATTTCTGGACGTTTTTCAATGGCAAAAATCATTGAATATTGTAAATGCACAAACAGTAATTTCTCCGCATTGCAAGGTGCAATTCTGAAATTTTTTACTTTTTCCTGCTCCTCTTAGCATGATAAAAAAGATTCAAAGAGTGTGAGATGCCAGCTCCTTTCATTCAGTCAGTAGCTTCAATCATTTCTGGTATATGAATAACATGATGTTTTTCAATGGCAAAAATCAATGAATATTGTAAATGCACAAACAGTAATTTCTCCGCATTGCAAGGTGCAATTCTGAAATTTTTTGCTTTTTCCTGCTCCTCTTAGCATGATAAACAAGATTCAAAGAGAGTGAGATAACAGCTCCTTTCATTCAGTCAGTAGCTTCAATCATTTCTGGACGTTTTTCAATGGCAAAAATCAATGAATATTGTAAATGCACAAACAGTAATTTCTCTGCATTGCAAGGTGCAATTCTGAAATTTTTTGCTTTTTCCTGCTCCTCTTAACATGATAAAGAAGATTCAAAGAGAGTGAGATGCCAGCTCCTTTCATTCAGTCAGTAGCTTCAATCATTTCTGGACGTTTTTCAATTGCAAAAATCAATGAATATTGTAAATGCACAAACAGTAATTTCTCCGCATTGCAAGGTGCAATTCTGAAATTTTTTGCTTTTTCCTGCTCCTCTTAGCATGATAAAGAAGATTCAAAGAGAGTGAGTTGCCAGCTTCTTTCATTCAGTCAGTAGCTTCAAACATTTCTGGGATATGAATAACATGATGTTTTTCAATGGCAAAAATCAATGAATATTGTAAATGCACAAACAGTAATTTCTCCGCATTGCAAGGTGCAATTCTGAAATTTTTTGCTTTTTCCTGCTCCTCTTAGCATGATAAAGAAGATTCAAAGAGAGTGAGATGCCAGCTCCTTTCATTCAGTCAGTAGCTTCAATCATTTCTGGACGTTTTTCAATGGCAAAAATCAATGAATATTGTAAATGCACAAACAGTAATTTCTCCGCATTGCAAGGTGCAATTCTGAAATTTTTTGCTTTTTCCTGCTCCTCTTAGCATGATAAAGAAGATTCAAAGAGAGTGAGATGCCAGCTCCTTTCATTCAGTCAGTAGCTTCAATCATTTCTGGACGTTTTTCAATGGCAAAAATCAATGAATATTGTAAATGCACAAACAGTAATTTCTCCGCATTGCAAGGTGCAATTCTGAAATTTTTTGCTTTTTCCTGCTCCTCTTAGCATGATAAAGAAGATTCAAAGAGAGTGAGATGCCAGCTCCTTTCATTCAGTCAGTAGCTTCAATCATTTCTGGACGTTTTTCAATGCCAAAAATCAATGAATATTGTAAATGCACAAACAGTAATTTCTCCGCATTGCAAGGTGCAATTCTGAAATTTTTTGCTTTTTCCTGCTCCTCTTAGCATGATAAAGAAGATTCAAAGAGAGTGAGATGCCAGATCCTTTCATTCAGTCAGTAGCTTCAAACATTTCTGGTATAAACATTTCTGGACGTTTTTCAATGGCAAAAATCAATGAATATTGTAAATGCACAAACAGTAATATCTCCACATTGCAAGGTGCAATTCTGAAATTTTTTGCTTTTTCCTGCTAATCCTAGCATGATAAAGAAGATTCAAATAGAGTGAGATGCCAGCTCCTTTCATTCAGTCAGTAGCTTCAAACATTTCTGTATGTTTTTCAATGGCAAAAATCAATGAATATTGTAAATGCACAAACAGTAATATCTCCACATTGCAAGGTGCAATTCTGAAATTTTTTGCTTTTTCCTGCTAATCCTAGCATGGTAAAGAAGATTCAAAGAGAGTGAGATGCCAGCTCCTTTCATTCAGTCAGTAGCTTCAAACATTTCTGGACGTTTTTCAATGGCATAAATCAATGAATATTGTAAATGCACAAACAGTAATATCTCCACATTGCAAGGTGCAATTCTGAAATTTTTTGCTTTTTCCTGCTACTCCTAGCATGATAAAGAAGATTCAAAGAGAGTGAGATGCCTGCTCCTTTCATTCAGTCAGTAGCTTCAAACATTTCTGGACGTTTTTCAATGGCAAAAATCAATGAATATTGTAAATGCACAAACAGTAATATCTCCACATTGCAAGGTGCAATTCTGAAATTTTTTGCTTTTCCCTGCTAATCCTAGCATGATAAAGAAGATTCAAAGAGAGTAAGATGCCAGCTCCTTTCATTCAGTCAGTAGCTTCAAACATTTCTGGACGTTTTTCAATGGCAAAAATCAATGAATATTGTAAATGCACAAACAGTAATTTCTCCGCATTGCAAGGTGCAATTCTGAAATTTTTTGCTTTTTCCTGCTCCTCTTAGCATGATAAAGAAGATTCAAAGAGAGTGAGATGCCAGCTCCTTTCATTCAGTCAGTAGCTTCAATCATTTCTGGATGTTTTTCAATGGCAAAAATCAATGAATATTGTAAATGCACAAACAGTAATTTCTCCGCATTGTAAGGTGCAATTCTGAAATTTTTTGCTTTTTCCTGCTCCTCTTAGCATGATAAAGAAGATTCAAAGATAGTGAGATGCCAGCTTCTTTCATTCAGTCAGTAGCTTCAAACATTTCTGGTATATGAATAACATGATGTTTTTCAATGGCAAAAATCAATGAATATTGTAAATGCACAAACAGTAATTTCTCCGCATTGCAAGTTGCAATTCTGAAATTTTTTGCTTTTTCCTGCTCCTCTTAGCATGATAAAGAAGATTCAAAGAGAGTGAGATGCCAGCTCCTTTCATTCAGTCAGTAGCTTCAATCATTTCTGGACGTTTTTCAATGGCAAAAATCAATGAATATTGTAAATGCACAAACAGTAATTTCTCCGCATTGCAAGGTGCAATTCTGAAATTTTTTGCTTTTTCCTGCTCCTCTTAGCATGATAAAGAAGATTCAAAGAGAGTGAGATGCCAGCTCCTTTCATTCAGTCAGTAGCTTCAATCATTTCTGGACGTTTTTCAATGGCAAAAATCAATGAATATTGTAAATGCACAAACAGTAATTTCTCCGCATTGCAAGTTGCAATTCTGAAATTTTTTGCTTTTTCCTGCTCCTCTTACCATGATAAAGAAGATTCAAAGAGAGTGAGATGCCAGCTCCTTTCATTCAGTCAGTAGCTTCAATCATTTCTGGACGTTTTTCAATGGCAAAAATCAATGAATATTGTAAATGCACAAACAGTAATTTCTCCGCATTGCAAGGTGCAATTCTGAAATTTTTTGCTTTTTCCTGCTCCTCTTAGCATGATAAAGAAGATTCAAAAAGAGTGAGATGCCAGCTCCTTTCATTCAGTCAGTAGCTTCAATCATTTCTGGACGTTTTTCAATGGCAAAAATCAATGAATATTGTAAATGCACAAACAGTAATTTCTCCGCATTGCAAGGTGCAATTCTGAAATTTTTTGCTTTTTCCTGCTCCTCTTAGCATGATAAAGAAGATTCAAAGAGAGTGAGATGCCAGCTCCTTTCATTCAGTCAGTAGCTTCAATCATTTCTGGTATATGAATAACATGATGTTTTTCAATGGCAAAAATCAATGAATATTGTAAATGCACAAACAGTAATTTCTCCGCATTGCAAGGTGCAATTCTGAAATTTTTTGCTTTTTCCTGCTCCTCTTAGCATGATAAAGAAGATTCAAAGAGAGTGAGATGCCAGCTCCTTTCATTCAGTCAGTAGCTTCAATCATTTCTGGACGTTTTTCAATGGCAAAAATCAATGAATATTGTAAATGCACAAACAGTAATTTCTCCGCATTGCAAGGTGCAATTCTGAAATTTTTTGCTTTTTCCTGCTCCTCTTAGCATCATAAAGAAGATTCAAAGAGAGTGAGATGCCAGCTCCTTTCATTCAGTCAGTAGCTTCAATCATTTCTGGACGTTTTTCAATGGCAAAAATCAATTAATATTGTAAATGCACAAACAGTAATTTCTCCGCATTGCAAGGTGCAATTCTGAAATTTTTTGCTTTTTCCTGCTCCTCTTAGCATGATAAAGAAGATTCAAAGAGAGTGAGATGCCAGCTCCTTTCATTCAGTCAGTAGCTTCAATTATTTCTGGTATATGAATAACATGATGTTTTTCAATGTCAAAAATCAATGAATATTGTAAATGCACAAACAGTAATTTCTCCGCATTGCAAGGTGCAATTCTGAAATTTTTTGCTTTTTCCTGCTCCTCTTAGCATGGTAAAGAAGATTCAAAGAGAGTGAGATGCCAACTCCTTTCATTCAGTCAGTAGCTTCAATCATTTCTGGACGTTTTTCAATGGCAAAAATCAATGAATATTGTAAATGCACAAACAGTAATTTCTCCGCATTGCAAGGTGCAATTCTGAAATTTTTTGCTTTTTCCTGCTCCTCTTAGCATGATAAAGAAGATTCAAAGAGAGTGAGATGCCAGCTCCTTTCATTCAGTCAGTAGCTTCAATCATTTCTGGACGTTTTTCAATGGCAAAAATCAATGAATATTGTAAATGCACAAACAGTAATTTCTCCGCATTGCAAGGTGCAATTCTGAAATTTTTTGCTTTTTCCTGCTCCTCTTAGCATCATAAAGAAGATTCAAAGAGAGTGAGATGCCAGCTCCTTTCATTCAGTCAGTAGCTTCAATCATTTCTGGACGTTTTTCAATGGCAAAAATCAATTAATATTGTAAATGCACAAACAGTAATTTCTCCGCATTGCAAGGTGCAATTCTGAAATTTTTTGCTTTTTCCTGCTCCTCTTAGCATGATAAAGAAGATTCAAAGAGAGTGAGATGCCAGCTCCTTTCATTCAGTCAGTAGCTTCAATTATTTCTGGTATATGAATAACATGATGTTTTTCAATGTCAAAAATCAATGAATATTGTAAATGCACAAACAGTAATTTCTCCGCATTGCAAGGTGCAATTCTGAAATTTTTTGCTTTTTCCTGCTCCTCTTAGCATGGTAAAGAAGATTCAAAGAGAGTGAGATGCCAACTCCTTTCATTCAGTCAGTAGCTTCAATCATTTCTGGACGTTTTTCAATGGCAAAAATCAATGAATATTGTAAATGCACAAACAGTAATTTCTCCGCATTGCAAGGTGCAATTCTGAAATTTTTTGCTTTTTCCTGCTCCTCTTAGCATGATAAAGAAGATTCAAAGAGAGTGAGATGCCAGCTCCTTTCATTCAGTCAGTAGCTTCAATCATTTCTGGACGTTTTTCAATGGCAAAAATCAATGAATATTGTAAATGCACAAACAGTAATTTCTCCGCATTGCAAGGTGCAATTCTGAAATTTTTTGCTTTTTCCTGCTCCTCTTAGCATGATAAAGAAGATTCAAAGAGAGTGAGATGCCAGCTCCTTTCATTCAGTCAGTAGCTTCAAACATTTCTGGTATATGAATAACATGATGTTTTTCAATGGCAAAAATCAATGAATATTGTAAATGCACAAACAGTAATTTCTCCGCATTGCAAGGTGCAAGTCTGAAATTTTTTGCTTTTTCCTGCTCCTCTTAGCATGATAAAGAAGATTCAAAGAGAGTGAGATGCCAGCTCCTTTCATTCAATCAGTAGCTTCAAACATTTCTGGTATATGAATAACATGATGTTTTTCAATGGCAAAAATCAATGAATATTGTAAATGCACAAACAGTAATTTCTCCGCATTGCAAGGTGCAAGTCTGAAATTTTTTGCTTTATCCTGCTCCTCTTAGCATGATAAAGAAGATTCAAAGAGAGTGAGATGCCAGCTCCTTTCATTCAGTCAGTAGCTTCAATCATTTCTGGTATATGAATAACATGATGTTTTTCAATGGCAAAAATCAATGAATATTGTAAATGCACAAACAGTAATTTCTCCGCATTGCAAGGTGCAATTCTGAAATTTTTTGCTTTTTCCTGCTCCTCTTAGCATGATAAAGAAGATTCAAAGAGAGTGAGATGCCAGCTCCTTTCATTCAGTCAGTAGCTTCAAACATTTCTGGTATATGAATAACATGATGTTTTTCAATGGCAAAAATCAATGAATATTGTAAATGCACAAACAGTAATTTCTCCGCATTGCAAGGTGCAATTCTGAAATTTTTTGCTTTTTCCTGCTCCTCTTAGCATGATAAAGAAGATTCAAAGAGAGTGAGATGCCAGCTCCTTTCATTCAGTCAGTAGCTTCAATCATTTCTGGACGTTTTTCAATGGCAAAAATCAATGAATATTGTAAATGCACAAACAGTAATTTCTCCGCATTGCAAGGTGCAATTCTGAAAATTTTTGCTTTTTCCTGCTCCTCTTAGCATGATAAAGAAGTTTCAAAGAGAGTGAGATGCCAGCTCCTTTCATTCAGTCAGTAGCTTCAATAATTTCTGGACGTTTTTCAATGGCAAAAATCAATGAATATTGTAAATGCACAAACAGTAATTTCTCCGCATTGCAAGGTGCAATTCTGAAATTTTTTGCTTTTTCCTGCTCCTCTTAGCATGATAAACAAGATTCAAAGAGAGTGAGATGCCAGCTCCTTTCATTCAGTCAGTAGCTTCAATCATTTCTGGACATTTTTCAATGGCAAAAATCAATGAATATTGTAAATGCACAAACAGTAATTTATCCGCATTGCAAGGTGCAATTCTGAAATTTTTTGCTTTTTCCTGCTCCTCTTAGCATGATAAAGAAGATTCAAAGAGAGTGAGATGCCAGCTCCTTTCATTCAGTCAGTAGCTTCAAACATTTCTGGTATATGAATAACATGATGTTTTTCAATGGCAAAAATCAATGAATATTGTAAATGCACAAACAGTAATTTCTCCGCATTGCAAGGTGCAATTCTGAAATTTTTTGCTTTTTCCTGCTCCTCTTAGCATGATAAAGAAGATTCAAAGAGAGTGAGATGCCAGCTCCTTTCATTCAGTCAGTAGCTTCAATAATTTCTGGACGTTTTTCAATGGCAAAAATCAATGAATATTGTAAATGCACAAACAGTAATTTCTCCGCATTGCAAGGTGCAATTCTGAAATTTTTTGCTTTTTCCTGCTCCTCTTAGCATTATGAAGAAGATTCAAAGAGAGTGAGATGCCAGCTCCTTTCATTCAGTCAGTAGCTTCAAACATTTCTGGTATATGAATAACATGATGTTTTTCAATGGCAAAAATCAATGAATATTGTAAATGCACAAACAGTAATTTCTCCGCATTGCAAGGTGCAATTCTGAAATTTTTTGCTTTTTCCTGCTCCTCTTAGCATGATAAAGAAGATTCAAAGAGAGTGAGATGCCAGCTCCTTTCGTTCAGTCAGTAGCTTCAATCATTTCTGGACGTTTTTCAATGGCAAAAATCATTGAATATTGTAAATGCACAAACAGTAATTTCTCCGCATTGCAAGGTGCAATTCTGAAATTTTTTACTTTTTCCTGCTCCTCTTAGCATGATAAAAAAGATTCAAAGAGTGTGAGATGCCAGCTCCTTTCATTCAGTCAGTAGCTTCAATCATTTCTGGTATATGAATAACATGATGTTTTTCAATGGCAAAAATCAATGAATATTGTAAATGCACAAACAGTAATTTCATAGAATCATAGAATCATAGAATCATAGAATGGTAGAGTTGGAAGGGACCTCCTGGGTCATCTGGTCCAACCCCCTGCTCAAAGCAGGATTCACTAGATCATCTCAGACAGATGTCTGTCCAGCCTCTGTTTGAAGACGTCCATTGAAGGGGAACTCACCACCTCTCGTGGCAGCCTGTTCCACTCATTAATCACCCTAACTGTCAAAAAGTTTTTTCTAATATCTAATCTGTGTCTCCTCCCATTTAGTTTCATCCCATTGCTTCTAGTCTTTCCTTGTGCAAATGAGAATAAAGATGATCCTTCTACAATGTGACAGCCCTTGACATATTTGTAGACAGATATTAAGTCTCCTCTCAGTCTTCTTTTTTGCAAGCTAAACATTCCCAAATCCTGCAACCGTTCCTCATAGGACATGGTTTGCAGACCAGTCACCATTCTGGTCGCTCTTCTCTGAACTTGCTCCAGTTTGTCGATGTCTTTTTTAAAATGTGGTGCCCAAAACTGTACACAGTATTCCAGATGAGGTCTGACCAAAGAGGAGTAAAGACCGATAATGACTTCACGTGATCTAGACTGTATGCTTCTGTTAATACATCCCAGAATTGTATTTGCCTTTTTTGCTGCTGCATCACACTGTTGACTCATGTTCAGTCTATGATCTATTAGTATACCTAAGTCTTTTTCACATGTACTGTTGCTCAGCTCTATTCCTCCCATTCTGTATATGCTTTTTTCATTTTTATTGCCCAGATGTAGTACTTTGCATTTTTCCCTGTTAAAAAACATTCTGTTGGTTGCTGCCCACTGCTCCAGTTTATTTAGGTCTTTTTGAATCCTCTCTCTCTCTTCTCTAGTATTAGCTATCCCTCCTAGCTTTGTGTCATCAGCAAATTTAATCAGTTTACCCTCAATTCCTTCATCTAAATCATTGATAAAGATGTTGAACAATACAGGTCCCAGGACGGAGCCCTGTGGTACCCCACTTGAGACATTCATCCAGCTGGATGTGAAGCCATTTACAACCACCCTTTGAGTCCGATCACTAAGCCAGTTATGAATCCACCTAACAGTTGCCTGGTCCATTGCATACTTGGTCATTTTTTCAATAAGGATGATGTGAGATACTTTGTCAAATGCTTTGCTGAAGTCAAGATATACTATATCTACAGCATTTCCCTGATCCACCCAGTCAGTGATTCTGTCATAGAAGGAAATTAAGTTAGTCTGACATGACTTGTTAGTTACAAACCCATGCTGACTCTGGTTAATCACTTCATTCTTATCCATGTACTTACATACATGTTGTTTAATAATTTGTTCAAAGATCTTTCCTGGTATAGAAGTCAGACTCACCGGCCTATAGTTCCCTGGGTCCACCTTCTTCCCCTTTTTGAAGATAGGAACAACATTTGCTCTTCTCCAGTCTTTTTCTCCGCATTGCAAGGTGCAATTCTGAAATTTTTTGCTTTTTCCTGCTCCTCTTAGCATGATAAAGAAGATTCAAAGAGAGTGAGATGCCAGCTCCTTTCATTCAGTCAGTAGCTTCAAACATTTCTGGTATATGAATAACATGATGTTTTTCAATGGCAAAAATCAATGAATATTGTAAATGCACAAACAGTAATTTCTCCGCATTGCAAGGTGCAAGTCTGAAATTTTTTGCTTTTTCCTGCTCCTCTTAGCATGATAAAGAAGATTCAAAGAGAGTGAGATGCCAGCTCCTTTCATTCAATCAGTAGCTTCAAACATTTCTGGTATATGAATAACATGATGTTTTTCAATGGCAAAAATCAATGAATATTGTAAATGCACAAACAGTAATTTCTCCGCATTGCAAGGTGCAAGTCTGAAATTTTTTGCTTTATCCTGCTCCTCTTAGCATGATAAAGAAGATTCAAAGAGAGTGAGATGCCAGCTCCTTTCATTCAGTCAGTAGCTTCAATCATTTCTGGTATATGAATAACATGATGTTTTTCAATGGCAAAAATCAATGAATATTGTAAATGCACAAACAGTAATTTCTCCGCATTGCAAGGTGCAATTCTGAAATTTTTTGCTTTTTCCTGCTCCTCTTAGCATGATAAAGAAGATTCAAAGAGAGTGAGATGCCAGCTCCTTTCATTCAGTCAGTAGCTTCAAACATTTCTGGTATATGAATAACATGATGTTTTTCAATGGCAAAAATCAATGAATATTGTAAATGCACAAACAGTAATTTCTCCGCATTGCAAGGTGCAATTCTGAAATTTTTTGCTTTTTCCTGCTCCTCTTAGCATGATAAAGAAGATTCAAAGAGAGTGAGATGCCAGCTCCTTTCATTCAGTCAGTAGCTTCAATCATTTCTGGACGTTTTTCAATGGCAAAAAACAATGAATATTGTAAATGCACAAACAGTAATTTCTCCGCATTGCAAGGTGCAATTCTGAAAATTTTTGCTTTTTCCTGCTCCTCTTAGCATGATAAAGAAGTTTCAAAGAGAGTGAGATGCCAGCTCCTTTCATTCAGTCAGTAGCTTCAATAATTTCTGGACGTTTTTCAATGGCAAAAATCAATGAATATTGTAAATGCACAAACAGTAATTTCTCCGCATTGCAAGGTGCAATTCTGAAATTTTTTGCTTTTTCCTGCTCCTCTTAGCATGATAAACAAGATTCAAAGAGAGTGAGATGCCAGCTCCTTTCATTCAGTCAGTAGCTTCAATCATTTCTGGACATTTTTCAATGGCAAAAATCAATGAATATTGTAAATGCACAAACAGTAATTTATCCGCATTGCAAGGTGCAATTCTGAAATTTTTTGCTTTTTCCTGCTCCTCTTAGCATGATAAAGAAGATTCAAAGAGAGTGAGATGCCAGCTCCTTTCATTCAGTCAGTAGCTTCAAACATTTCTGGTATATGAATAACATGATGTTTTTCAATGGCAAAAATCAATGAATATTGTAAATGCACAAACAGTAATTTCTCCGCATTGCAAGGTGCAATTCTGAAATTTTTTGCTTTTTCCTGCTCCTCTTAGCATGATAAAGAAGATTCAAAGAGAGTGAGATGCCAGCTCCTTTCATTCAGTCAGTAGCTTCAATCATTTCTGGACGTTTTTCAATGGCAAAAATCAATGAATATTGTAAATGCACAAACAGTAATTTCTCCGCATTGCAAGGTGCAATTCTGAAATTTTTTGCTTTTTCCTGCTCCTCTTAGCATTATGAAGAAGATTCAAAGAGAGTGAGATGCCAGCTCCTTTCATTCAGTCAGTAGCTTCAAACATTTCTGGTATATGAATAACATGATGTTTTTCAAAGGCAAAAATCAATGAATATTGTAAATGCACAAACAGTAATTTCTCCGCATTGCAAGGTGCAATTCTGAAATTTTTTGCTTTTTCCTGCTCCTCTTAGCATGATAAAGAAGATTCAAAGAGAGTGAGATGCCAGCTCCTTTCGTTCAGTCAGTAGCTTCAATCATTTCTGGACGTTTTTCAATGGCAAAAATCATTGAATATTGTAAATGCACAAACAGTAATTTCTCCGCATTGCAAGGTGCAATTCTGAAATTTTTTACTTTTTCCTGCTCCTCTTAGCATGATAAAAAAGATTCAAAGAGTGTGAGATGCCAGCTCCTTTCATTCAGTCAGTAGCTTCAATCATTTCTGGTATATGAATAACATGATGTTTTTCAATGGCAAAAATCAATGAATATTGTAAATGCACAAACAGTAATTTCTCCGCATTGCAAGGTGCAATTCTGAAATTTTTTGCTTTTTCCTGCTCCTCTTAGCATGATAAACAAGATTCAAAGAGAGTGAGATAACAGCTCCTTTCATTCAGTCAGTAGCTTCAATCATTTCTGGACGTTTTTCAATGGCAAAAATCAATGAATTTTGTAAATGCACAAACAGTAATTTCTCTGCATTGCAAGGTGCAATTCTGAAATTTTTTGCTTTTTCCTGCTCCTCTTAACATGATAAAGAAGATTCAAAGAGAGTGAGATGCCAGCTCCTTTCATTCAGTCAGTAGCTTCAATCATTTCTGGACGTTTTTCAATTGCAAAAATCAATGAATATTGTAAATGCACAAACAGTAATTTCTCCGCATTGCAAGGTGCAATTCTGAAATTTTTTGCTTTTTCCTGCTCCTCTTAGCATGATAAAGAAGATTCAAAGAGAGTGAGTTGCCAGCTTCTTTCATTCAGTCAGTAGCTTCAAACATTTCTGGGATATGAATAACATGATGTTTTTCAATGGCAAAAATCAATGAATATTGTAAATGCACAAACAGTAATTTCTCCGCATTGCAAGGTGCAATTCTGAAATTTTTTGCTTTTTCCTGCTCCTCTTAGCATGATAAAGAAGATTCAAAGAGAGTGAGATGCCAGCTCCTTTCATTCAGTCAGTAGCTTCAATCATTTCTGGACGTTTTTCAATGGCAAAAATCAATGAATATTGTAAATGCACAAACAGTAATTTCTCCGCATTGCAAGGTGCAATTCTGAAATTTTTTGCTTTTTCCTGCTCCTCTTAGCATGATAAAGAAGATTCAAAGAGAGTGAGATGCCAGCTCCTTTCATTCAGTCAGTAGCTTCAATCATTTCTGGACGTTTTTCAATGGCAAAAATCAATGAATATTGTAAATGCACAAACAGTAATTTCTCCGCATTGCAAGGTGCAATTCTGAAATTTTTTGCTTTTTCCTGCTCCTCTTAGCATGATAAAGAAGATTCAAAGAGAGTGAGATCCCAGCTCCTTTCATTCAGTCAGTAGCTTCAATCATTTCTGGTATATGAATAACATGATGTATTTCAATGGCAAAAATCAATGAATATTGTAAATGCACAAACAGTAATTTCTCCGCATTGCAAGTTGCAATTCTGAAATTTTTTGCTTTTTCCTGCTCCTCTTAGCATGATAAAGAAGATTCAAAGAGAGTGAGATGCCAGCTCCTTTCATTCAGTCAGTAGCTTCAATCATTTCTGGACGTTTTTCAATGGCAAAAATCAATGAATATTGTAAATGCACAAACAGTAATTTCTCCGCATTGCAAGGTGCAATTCTGAAATTTTTTGCTTTTTCCTGCTCCTCTTAGCATGATAAAGAAGATTCAAAGAGAGTGAGATGCCAGCTCCTTTCATTCAGTCAGTAGCTTCAATCATTTCTGGATGTTTTTCAATGGCAAAAATCAATGAATATTGTAAATGCACAAACAGTAATTTCTCCGCATTGCAAGGTGCAATTCTGAAATTTTTTGCTTTTTCCTGCTCCTCTTAGCATGATAAAGAAGATTCAAAGAGAGTGAGATGCCAGCTCCTTTCATTCAGTCAGTAGCTTCAATCATTTCTGGACGTTTTTCAATGGCAAAAATCAATGAATATTGTAAATGCACAAACAGTAATTTCTCCGCATTGCAAGGTGCAATTCTGAAATTTTTTGCTTTTTCCTGCTCCTCTTAGCATGATAAAGAAGATTCAAAGAGAGTGAGATGCCAGATCCTTTCATTCAGTCAGTAGCTTCAAACATTTCTGGTATAAACATTTCTGGACGTTTTTCAATGGCAAAAATCAATGAATATTGTAAATGCACAAACAGTAATATCTCCACATTGCAAGGTGCAATTCTGAAATTTTTTGCTTTTTCCTGCTAATCCTAGCATGATAAAGAAGATTCAAATAGAGTGAGATGCCAGCTCCTTTCATTCAGTCAGTAGCTTCAAACATTTCTGTATGTTTTTCAATGGCAAAAATCAATGAATATTGTAAATGCACAAACAGTAATATCTCCACATTGCAAGGTGCAATTCTGAAATTTTTTGCTTTTTCCTGCTAATCCTAGCATGGTAAAGAAGATTCAAAGAGAGTGAGATGCCAGCTCCTTTCATTCAGTCAGTAGCTTCAAACATTTCTGGACGTTTTTCAATGGCATAAATCAATGAATATTGTAAATGCACAAACAGTAATATCTCCACATTGCAAGGTGCAATTCTGAAATTTTTTGCTTTTTCCTGCTACTCCTAGCATGATAAAGAAGATTCAAAGAGAGTGAGATGCCTGCTCCTTTCATTCAGTCAGTAGCTTCAAACATTTCTGGACGTTTTTCAATGGCAAAAATCAATGAATATTGTAAATGCACAAACAGTAATATCTCCACATTGCAAGGTGCAATTCTGAAATTTTTTGCTTTTCCCTGCTAATCCTAGCATGATAAAGAAGATTCAAAGAGAGTAAGATGCCAGCTCCTTTCATTCAGTCAGTAGCTTCAAACATTTCTGGACGTTTTTCAATGGCAAAAATCAATGAATATTGTAAATGCACAAACAGTAATTTCTCCGCATTGCAAGGTGCAATTCTGAAATTTTTTGCTTTTTCCTGCTCCTCTTAGCATGATAAAGAAGATTCAAAGAGAGTGAGATGCCAGCTCCTTTCATTCAGTCAGTAGCTTCAATCATTTCTGGATGTTTTTCAATGGCAAAAATCAATGAATATTGTAAATGCACAAACAGTAATTTCTCCGCATTGTAAGGTGCAATTCTGAAATTTTTTGCTTTTTCCTGCTCCTCTTAGCATGATAAAGAAGATTCAAAGATAGTGAGATGCCAGCTTCTTTCATTCAGTCAGTAGCTTCAAACATTTCTGGTATATGAATAACATGATGTTTTTCAATGGCAAAAATCAATGAATATTGTAAATGCACAAACAGTAATTTCTCCGCATTGCAAGTTGCAATTCTGAAATTTTTTGCTTTTTCCTGCTCCTCTTAGCATGATAAAGAAGATTCAAAGAGAGTGAGATGCCAGCTCCTTTCATTCAGTCAGTAGCTTCAATCATTTCTGGACGTTTTTCAATGGCAAAAATCAATGAATATTGTAAATGCACAAACAGTAATTTCTCCGCATTGCAAGGTGCAATTCTGAAATTTTTTGCTTTTTCCTGCTCCTCTTAGCATGATAAAGAAGATTCAAAGAGAGTGAGATGCCAGCTCCTTTCATTCAGTCAGTAGCTTCAATCATTTCTGGACGTTTTTCAATGGCAAAAATCAATGAATATTGTAAATGCACAAACAGTAATTTCTCCGCATTGCAAGTTGCAATTCTGAAATTTTTTGCTTTTTCCTGCTCCTCTTACCATGATAAAGAAGATTCAAAGAGAGTGAGATGCCAGCTCCTTTCATTCAGTCAGTAGCTTCAATCATTTCTGGACGTTTTTCAATGGCAAAAATCAATGAATATTGTAAATGCACAAACAGTAATTTCTCCGCATTGCAAGGTGCAATTCTGAAATTTTTTGCTTTTTCCTGCTCCTCTTAGCATGATAAAGAAGATTCAAAGAGAGTGAGATGCCAGCTCCTTTCATTCAGTCAGTAGCTTCAATAATTTCTGGACGTTTTTCAATGGCAAAAATCAATGAATATTGTAAATGCACAAACAGTAATTTCTCCGCATTGCAAGGTGCAATTCTGAAATTTTTTGCTTTTTCCTGCTCCTCTTAGCATTATGAAGAAGATTCAAAGAGAGTGAGATGCCAGCTCCTTTCATTCAGTCAGTAGCTTCAAACATTTCTGGTATATGAATAACATGATGTTTTTCAATGGCAAAAATCAATGAATATTGTAAATGCACAAACAGTAATTTCTCCGCATTGCAAGGTGCAATTCTGAAATTTTTTGCTTTTTCCTGCTCCTCTTAGCATGATAAAGAAGATTCAAAGAGAGTGAGATGCCAGCTCCTTTCGTTCAGTCAGTAGCTTCAATCATTTCTGGACGTTTTTCAATGGCAAAAATCATTGAATATTGTAAATGCACAAACAGTAATTTCTCCGCATTGCAAGGTGCAATTCTGAAATTTTTTACTTTTTCCTGCTCCTCTTAGCATGATAAAAAAGATTCAAAGAGTGTGAGATGCCAGCTCCTTTCATTCAGTCAGTAGCTTCAATCATTTCTGGTATATGAATAACATGATGTTTTTCAATGGCAAAAATCAATGAATATTGTAAATGCACAAACAGTAATTTCATAGAATCATAGAATCATAGAATCATAGAATGGTAGAGTTGGAAGGGACCTCCTGGGTCATCTGGTCCAACCCCCTGCTCAAAGCAGGATTCACTAGATCATCTCAGACAGATGTCTGTCCAGCCTCTGTTTGAAGACGTCCATTGAAGGGGAACTCACCACCTCTCGTGGCAGCCTGTTCCACTCATTAATCACCCTAACTGTCAAAAAGTTTTTTCTAATATCTAATCTGTGTCTCCTCCCATTTAGTTTCATCCCATTGCTTCTAGTCTTTCCTTGTGCAAATGAGAATAAAGATGATCCTTCTACAATGTGACAGCCCTTGACATATTTGTAGACAGATATTAAGTCTCCTCTCAGTCTTCTTTTTTGCAAGCTAAACATTCCCAAATCCTGCAACCGTTCCTCATAGGACATGGTTTGCAGACCAGTCACCATTCTGGTCGCTCTTCTCTGAACTTGCTCCAGTTTGTCGATGTCTTTTTTAAAATGTGGTGCCCAAAACTGTACACAGTATTCCAGATGAGGTCTGACCAAAGAGGAGTAAAGACCGATAATGACTTCACGTGATCTAGACTGTATGCTTCTGTTAATACATCCCAGAATTGTATTTGCCTTTTTTGCTGCTGCATCACACTGTTGACTCATGTTCAGTCTATGATCTATTAGTATACCTAAGTCTTTTTCACATGTACTGTTGCTCAGCTCTATTCCTCCCATTCTGTATATGCTTTTTTCATTTTTATTGCCCAGATGTAGTACTTTGCATTTTTCCCTGTTAAAAAACATTCTGTTGGTTGCTGCCCACTGCTCCAGTTTATTTAGGTCTTTTTGAATCCTCTCTCTCTCTTCTCTAGTATTAGCTATCCCTCCTAGCTTTGTGTCATCAGCAAATTTAATCAGTTTACCCTCAATTCCTTCATCTAAATCATTGATAAAGATGTTGAACAATACAGGTCCCAGGACGGAGCCCTGTGGTACCCCACTTGAGACATTCATCCAGCTGGATGTGAAGCCATTTACAACCACCCTTTGAGTCCGATCACTAAGCCAGTTATGAATCCACCTAACAGTTGCCTGGTCCATTGCATACTTGGTCATTTTTTCAATAAGGATGATGTGAGATACTTTGTCAAATGCTTTGCTGAAGTCAAGATATACTATATCTACAGCATTTCCCTGATCCACCCAGTCAGTGATTCTGTCATAGAAGGAAATTAAGTTAGTCTGACATGACTTGTTAGTTACAAACCCATGCTGACTCTGGTTAATCACTTCATTCTTATCCATGTACTTACATACATGTTGTTTAATAATTTGTTCAAAGATCTTTCCTGGTATAGAAGTCAGACTCACCGGCCTATAGTTCCCTGGGTCCACCTTCTTCCCCTTTTTGAAGATAGGAACAACATTTGCTCTTCTCCAGTCTTTTTCTCCGCATTGCAAGGTGCAATTCTGAAATTTTTTGCTTTTTCCTGCTCCTCTTAGCATGATAAAGAAGATTCAAAGAGAGTGAGATGCCAGCTCCTTTCATTCAGTCAGTAGCTTCAAACATTTCTGGTATATGAATAACATGATGTTTTTCAATGGCAAAAATCAATGAATATTGTAAATGCACAAACAGTAATTTCTCCGCATTGCAAGGTGCAAGTCTGAAATTTTTTGCTTTTTCCTGCTCCTCTTAGCATGATAAAGAAGATTCAAAGAGAGTGAGATGCCAGCTCCTTTCATTCAATCAGTAGCTTCAAACATTTCTGGTATATGAATAACATGATGTTTTTCAATGGCAAAAATCAATGAATATTGTAAATGCACAAACAGTAATTTCTCCGCATTGCAAGGTGCAAGTCTGAAATTTTTTGCTTTATCCTGCTCCTCTTAGCATGATAAAGAAGATTCAAAGAGAGTGAGATGCCAGCTCCTTTCATTCAGTCAGTAGCTTCAATCATTTCTGGTATATGAATAACATGATGTTTTTCAATGGCAAAAATCAATGAATATTGTAAATGCACAAACAGTAATTTCTCCGCATTGCAAGGTGCAATTCTGAAATTTTTTGCTTTTTCCTGCTCCTCTTAGCATGATAAAGAAGATTCAAAGAGAGTGAGATGCCAGCTCCTTTCATTCAGTCAGTAGCTTCAAACATTTCTGGTATATGAATAACATGATGTTTTTCAATGGCAAAAATCAATGAATATTGTAAATGCACAAACAGTAATTTCTCCGCATTGCAAGGTGCAATTCTGAAATTTTTTGCTTTTTCCTGCTCCTCTTAGCATGATAAAGAAGATTCAAAGAGAGTGAGATGCCAGCTCCTTTCATTCAGTCAGTAGCTTCAATCATTTCTGGACGTTTTTCAATGGCAAAAAACAATGAATATTGTAAATGCACAAACAGTAATTTCTCCGCATTGCAAGGTGCAATTCTGAAAATTTTTGCTTTTTCCTGCTCCTCTTAGCATGATAAAGAAGTTTCAAAGAGAGTGAGATGCCAGCTCCTTTCATTCAGTCAGTAGCTTCAATAATTTCTGGACGTTTTTCAATGGCAAAAATCAATGAATATTGTAAATGCACAAACAGTAATTTCTCCGCATTGCAAGGTGCAATTCTGAAATTTTTTGCTTTTTCCTGCTCCTCTTAGCATGATAAACAAGATTCAAAGAGAGTGAGATGCCAGCTCCTTTCATTCAGTCAGTAGCTTCAATCATTTCTGGACATTTTTCAATGGCAAAAATCAATGAATATTGTAAATGCACAAACAGTAATTTATCCGCATTGCAAGGTGCAATTCTGAAATTTTTTGCTTTTTCCTGCTCCTCTTAGCATGATAAAGAAGATTCAAAGAGAGTGAGATGCCAGCTCCTTTCATTCAGTCAGTAGCTTCAAACATTTCTGGTATATGAATAACATGATGTTTTTCAATGGCAAAAATCAATGAATATTGTAAATGCACAAACAGTAATTTCTCCGCATTGCAAGGTGCAATTCTGAAATTTTTTGCTTTTTCCTGCTCCTCTTAGCATGATAAAGAAGATTCAAAGAGAGTGAGATGCCAGCTCCTTTCATTCAGTCAGTAGCTTCAATCATTTCTGGACGTTTTTCAATGGCAAAAATCAATGAATATTGTAAATGCACAAACAGTAATTTCTCCGCATTGCAAGGTGCAATTCTGAAATTTTTTGCTTTTTCCTGCTCCTCTTAGCATTATGAAGAAGATTCAAAGAGAGTGAGATGCCAGCTCCTTTCATTCAGTCAGTAGCTTCAAACATTTCTGGTATATGAATAACATGATGTTTTTCAAAGGCAAAAATCAATGAATATTGTAAATGCACAAACAGTAATTTCTCCGCATTGCAAGGTGCAATTCTGAAATTTTTTGCTTTTTCCTGCTCCTCTTAGCATGATAAAGAAGATTCAAAGAGAGTGAGATGCCAGCTCCTTTCGTTCAGTCAGTAGCTTCAATCATTTCTGGACGTTTTTCAATGGCAAAAATCATTGAATATTGTAAATGCACAAACAGTAATTTCTCCGCATTGCAAGGTGCAATTCTGAAATTTTTTACTTTTTCCTGCTCCTCTTAGCATGATAAAAAAGATTCAAAGAGTGTGAGATGCCAGCTCCTTTCATTCAGTCAGTAGCTTCAATCATTTCTGGTATATGAATAACATGATGTTTTTCAATGGCAAAAATCAATGAATATTGTAAATGCACAAACAGTAATTTCTCCGCATTGCAAGGTGCAATTCTGAAATTTTTTGCTTTTTCCTGCTCCTCTTAGCATGATAAACAAGATTCAAAGAGAGTGAGATAACAGCTCCTTTCATTCAGTCAGTAGCTTCAATCATTTCTGGACGTTTTTCAATGGCAAAAATCAATGAATTTTGTAAATGCACAAACAGTAATTTCTCTGCATTGCAAGGTGCAATTCTGAAATTTTTTGCTTTTTCCTGCTCCTCTTAACATGATAAAGAAGATTCAAAGAGAGTGAGATGCCAGCTCCTTTCATTCAGTCAGTAGCTTCAATCATTTCTGGACGTTTTTCAATTGCAAAAATCAATGAATATTGTAAATGCACAAACAGTAATTTCTCCGCATTGCAAGGTGCAATTCTGAAATTTTTTGCTTTTTCCTGCTCCTCTTAGCATGATAAAGAAGATTCAAAGAGAGTGAGTTGCCAGCTTCTTTCATTCAGTCAGTAGCTTCAAACATTTCTGGGATATGAATAACATGATGTTTTTCAATGGCAAAAATCAATGAATATTGTAAATGCACAAACAGTAATTTCTCCGCATTGCAAGGTGCAATTCTGAAATTTTTTGCTTTTTCCTGCTCCTCTTAGCATGATAAAGAAGATTCAAAGAGAGTGAGATGCCAGCTCCTTTCATTCAGTCAGTAGCTTCAATCATTTCTGGACGTTTTTCAATGGCAAAAATCAATGAATATTGTAAATGCACAAACAGTAATTTCTCCGCATTGCAAGGTGCAATTCTGAAATTTTTTGCTTTTTCCTGCTCCTCTTAGCATGATAAAGAAGATTCAAAGAGAGTGAGATGCCAGCTCCTTTCATTCAGTCAGTAGCTTCAATCATTTCTGGACGTTTTTCAATGGCAAAAATCAATGAATATTGTAAATGCACAAACAGTAATTTCTCCGCATTGCAAGGTGCAATTCTGAAATTTTTTGCTTTTTCCTGCTCCTCTTAGCATGATAAAGAAGATTCAAAGAGAGTGAGATCCCAGCTCCTTTCATTCAGTCAGTAGCTTCAATCATTTCTGGTATATGAATAACATGATGTATTTCAATGGCAAAAATCAATGAATATTGTAAATGCACAAACAGTAATTTCTCCGCATTGCAAGTTGCAATTCTGAAATTTTTTGCTTTTTCCTGCTCCTCTTAGCATGATAAAGAAGATTCAAAGAGAGTGAGATGCCAGCTCCTTTCATTCAGTCAGTAGCTTCAATCATTTCTGGACGTTTTTCAATGGCAAAAATCAATGAATATTGTAAATGCACAAACAGTAATTTCTCCGCATTGCAAGGTGCAATTCTGAAATTTTTTGCTTTTTCCTGCTCCTCTTAGCATGATAAAGAAGATTCAAAGAGAGTGAGATGCCAGCTCCTTTCATTCAGTCAGTAGCTTCAATCATTTCTGGATGTTTTTCAATGGCAAAAATCAATGAATATTGTAAATGCACAAACAGTAATTTCTCCGCATTGCAAGGTGCAATTCTGAAATTTTTTGCTTTTTCCTGCTCCTCTTAGCATGATAAAGAAGATTCAAAGAGAGTGAGATGCCAGCTCCTTTCATTCAGTCAGTAGCTTCAATCATTTCTGGACGTTTTTCAATGGCAAAAATCAATGAATATTGTAAATGCACAAACAGTAATTTCTCCGCATTGCAAGGTGCAATTCTGAAATTTTTTGCTTTTTCCTGCTCCTCTTAGCATGATAAAGAAGATTCAAAGAGAGTGAGATGCCAGATCCTTTCATTCAGTCAGTAGCTTCAAACATTTCTGGTATAAACATTTCTGGACGTTTTTCAATGGCAAAAATCAATGAATATTGTAAATGCACAAACAGTAATATCTCCACATTGCAAGGTGCAATTCTGAAATTTTTTGCTTTTTCCTGCTAATCCTAGCATGATAAAGAAGATTCAAATAGAGTGAGATGCCAGCTCCTTTCATTCAGTCAGTAGCTTCAAACATTTCTGTATGTTTTTCAATGGCAAAAATCAATGAATATTGTAAATGCACAAACAGTAATATCTCCACATTGCAAGGTGCAATTCTGAAATTTTTTGCTTTTTCCTGCTAATCCTAGCATGGTAAAGAAGATTCAAAGAGAGTGAGATGCCAGCTCCTTTCATTCAGTCAGTAGCTTCAAACATTTCTGGACGTTTTTCAATGGCATAAATCAATGAATATTGTAAATGCACAAACAGTAATATCTCCACATTGCAAGGTGCAATTCTGAAATTTTTTGCTTTTTCCTGCTACTCCTAGCATGATAAAGAAGATTCAAAGAGAGTGAGATGCCTGCTCCTTTCATTCAGTCAGTAGCTTCAAACATTTCTGGACGTTTTTCAATGGCAAAAATCAATGAATATTGTAAATGCACAAACAGTAATATCTCCACATTGCAAGGTGCAATTCTGAAATTTTTTGCTTTTCCCTGCTAATCCTAGCATGATAAAGAAGATTCAAAGAGAGTAAGATGCCAGCTCCTTTCATTCAGTCAGTAGCTTCAAACATTTCTGGACGTTTTTCAATGGCAAAAATCAATGAATATTGTAAATGCACAAACAGTAATTTCTCCGCATTGCAAGGTGCAATTCTGAAATTTTTTGCTTTTTCCTGCTCCTCTTAGCATGATAAAGAAGATTCAAAGAGAGTGAGATGCCAGCTCCTTTCATTCAGTCAGTAGCTTCAATCATTTCTGGATGTTTTTCAATGGCAAAAATCAATGAATATTGTAAATGCACAAACAGTAATTTCTCCGCATTGTAAGGTGCAATTCTGAAATTTTTTGCTTTTTCCTGCTCCTCTTAGCATGATAAAGAAGATTCAAAGATAGTGAGATGCCAGCTTCTTTCATTCAGTCAGTAGCTTCAAACATTTCTGGTATATGAATAACATGATGTTTTTCAATGGCAAAAATCAATGAATATTGTAAATGCACAAACAGTAATTTCTCCGCATTGCAAGTTGCAATTCTGAAATTTTTTGCTTTTTCCTGCTCCTCTTAGCATGATAAAGAAGATTCAAAGAGAGTGAGATGCCAGCTCCTTTCATTCAGTCAGTAGCTTCAATCATTTCTGGACGTTTTTCAATGGCAAAAATCAATGAATATTGTAAATGCACAAACAGTAATTTCTCCGCATTGCAAGGTGCAATTCTGAAATTTTTTGCTTTTTCCTGCTCCTCTTAGCATGATAAAGAAGATTCAAAGAGAGTGAGATGCCAGCTCCTTTCATTCAGTCAGTAGCTTCAATCATTTCTGGACGTTTTTCAATGGCAAAAATCAATGAATATTGTAAATGCACAAACAGTAATTTCTCCGCATTGCAAGTTGCAATTCTGAAATTTTTTGCTTTTTCCTGCTCCTCTTACCATGATAAAGAAGATTCAAAGAGAGTGAGATGCCAGCTCCTTTCATTCAGTCAGTAGCTTCAATCATTTCTGGACGTTTTTCAATGGCAAAAATCAATGAATATTGTAAATGCACAAACAGTAATTTCTCCGCATTGCAAGGTGCAATTCTGAAATTTTTTGCTTTTTCCTGCTCCTCTTAGCATGATAAAGAAGATTCAAAAAGAGTGAGATGCCAGCTCCTTTCATTCAGTCAGTAGCTTCAATCATTTCTGGACGTTTTTCAATGGCAAAAATCAATGAATATTGTAAATGCACAAACAGTAATTTCTCCGCATTGCAAGGTGCAATTCTGAAATTTTTTGCTTTTTCCTGCTCCTCTTAGCATGATAAAGAAGATTCAAAGAGAGTGAGATGCCAGCTCCTTTCATTCAGTCAGTAGCTTCAATCATTTCTGGTATATGAATAACATGATGTTTTTCAATGGCAAAAATCAATGAATATTGTAAATGCACAAACAGTAATTTCTCCGCATTGCAAGGTGCAATTCTGAAATTTTTTGCTTTTTCCTGCTCCTCTTAGCATGATAAAGAAGATTCAAAGAGAGTGAGATGCCAGCTCCTTTCATTCAGTCAGTAGCTTCAATCATTTCTGGACGTTTTTCAATGGCAAAAATCAATGAATATTGTAAATGCACAAACAGTAATTTCTCCGCATTGCAAGGTGCAATTCTGAAATTTTTTGCTTTTTCCTGCTCCTCTTAGCATCATAAAGAAGATTCAAAGAGAGTGAGATGCCAGCTCCTTTCATTCAGTCAGTAGCTTCAATCATTTCTGGACGTTTTTCAATGGCAAAAATCAATTAATATTGTAAATGCACAAACAGTAATTTCTCCGCATTGCAAGGTGCAATTCTGAAATTTTTTGCTTTTTCCTGCTCCTCTTAGCATGATAAAGAAGATTCAAAGAGAGTGAGATGCCAGCTCCTTTCATTCAGTCAGTAGCTTCAATTATTTCTGGTATATGAATAACATGATGTTTTTCAATGTCAAAAATCAATGAATATTGTAAATGCACAAACAGTAATTTCTCCGCATTGCAAGGTGCAATTCTGAAATTTTTTGCTTTTTCCTGCTCCTCTTAGCATGGTAAAGAAGATTCAAAGAGAGTGAGATGCCAACTCCTTTCATTCAGTCAGTAGCTTCAATCATTTCTGGACGTTTTTCAATGGCAAAAATCAATGAATATTGTAAATGCACAAACAGTAATTTCTCCGCATTGCAAGGTGCAATTCTGAAATTTTTTGCTTTTTCCTGCTCCTCTTAGCATGATAAAGAAGATTCAAAGAGAGTGAGATGCCAGCTCCTTTCATTCAGTCAGTAGCTTCAATCATTTCTGGACGTTTTTCAATGGCAAAAATCAATGAATATTGTAAATGCACAAACAGTAATTTCTCCGCATTGCAAGGTGCAATTCTGAAATTTTTTGCTTTTTCCTGCTCCTCTTAGCATGATAAAGAAGATTCAAAGAGAGTGAGATGCCAGCTCCTTTCATTCAGTCAGTAGCTTCAATCATTTCTGGGTATGAATAACATGATGTTTTTCAATGGCAAAAATCAATGAATATTGTAAATGCACAAACAGTAATTTCTCCGCATTGCAAGGTGCAATTCTGAAATTTTTTGCTTTTTCCTGCTCCTCTTAGCATGATAAAGAAGATTCAAAGAGAGTGAGATGCCAGCTCCTTTCATTCAGTCAGTAGCTTCAATCATTTCTGGACGTTTTTCAATGGCAAAAATCAATGAATATTGTAAATGCACAAACAGTAATTTCTCCGCATTGCAAGGTGCAATTCTGAAATTTTTTGCTTTTTCCTGCTCCTCTTAGCATGATAAAGAAGATTCAAAGAGAGTGAGATGCCAGCTCCTTTCATTCAGTCAGTAGTTTCAATCATTTCTGGACGTTTTTCAATGGCAAAAATCAATGAATATTGTAAATGCACAAACAGTAATTTCTCCGCATTGCAAGGTGCAATTCTGAATTTTTTTGCTTTTTCCTGCTCCTCTTAGCATGATAAAGAAGATTCAAAGAGAGTGAGATGCCAGCTCCTTTCATTCAGTCAGTAGCTTCAAACATTTCTGGTATAAACATTTCTGGACGTTTTTCAATGGCAAAAATCAATGAATATTGTAAATGCACAAACAGTAATATCTCCACATTGCAAGGTGCAATTCTGAAATTTTTTGCTTTTTCCTGCTAATCCTAGCATGATAAAGAAGATTCAAATAGAGTGAGATGCCAGCTCCTTTCATTCAGTCAGTAGCTTCAAACATTTCTGGACGTTTTTCAATGGCAAAAATCAATGAATATTGTAAATGCACAAACAGTAATATCTCCACATTGCAAGGTGCAATTCTGAAATTTTTTGCTCTTTCCTGCTAATCCTAGCATGATAAAGAAGATTCAAAGAGAGTGAAATGCCAGCTCCTTTCATTCAGTCAGTAGCTTCAAACATTTCTGGTATATGAATAACATGATGTTTTTCAATGGCAAAAATCAATGAATATTGTAAATGCACAAACAGTAATATCTCCACATTGCAAGGTGCAATTCTGAAATTTTTTGCTTTTTCCTGCTAATCCTAGCATGATAAAGAAGATTCAAAGAGAGTGAGATGCCAGCTCCTTTCATTCAGTCAGTAGCTTCAAATATTTCTGGACGTTTTTCAATGGAAAAAATCAATGAATATTCTAAATGCACAAACAGTAATATCTCCACATTGCAAGGTGCAATTCTGAAATTTTTTGCTTTTTCCTGCTACTCCTAGCATGATAAAGAAGATTCAAAGAGAGTGATATGCCAGCTCCTTTCATTCAGTCAGTAGCTTCAAACATTTCTGGACGTTTTTCAATGGCAAAAATCAATGAATATTGTAAATGCACAAACAGTAATATCTCCACATTGCAAGGTGCAATTCTGAAATTTTTTGCTTTTTCCTGCTAATCCTAGCATGATAAAGAAGATTCAAAGAGAGTGAGATGCCAGCTCCTTTCATTCAGTCAGTAGCTTCAAACATTTCTGGACGTTTTTCAATGGCAAAAATCAATGAATATTGTAAATGCACAAACAGTAATATCTCCACATTGCAAGGTGCAATTCTGAAATTTTTTGCTTTTTCCTGCTAATCCTAGCATGATAAAGAAGATTCAAAGAGAGTGAGATGCCAGCTCCTTTCATTCAGTCAGTAGCTTCAATCATTTCTGGTATATGAATAACATGATGTTTTTCAATGGCAAAAATCAATGAATATTGTAAATGCACAAACAGTAATTTCTCCGCATTGCAAGGTGCAATTCTGAATTTTTTTGCTTTTTCCTGCTCCTCTTAGCATGATAAAGAAGATTCAAAGAGAGTGAGATGCCAGCTCCTTTCATTCAGTCAGTAGCTTCAAACATTTCTGGTATAAACATTTCTGGACGTTTTTCAATGGCAAAAATCAATGAATATTGTAAATGCACAAACAGTAATATCTCCACATTGCAAGGTGCAATTCTGAAATTTTTTGCTTTTTCCTGCTAATCCTATCATGATAAAGAAGATTCAAAGAGAGTGAGATGCCAGCTCCTTTCATTCAGTCAGTAGCTTCAAACATTTCTGGACGTGTTTCAATGGCAAAAATCAATGAATATTGTAAATGCACAAACAGTAATTTCTCCGCATTGCAAGGTGCAATTCTGAATTTTTTTGCTTTTTCCTGCTCCTCTTAGCATAATAAAGAAGATTCAAAGAGAGTGAGATGCCAGCTCCTTTCATTCAGTCAGTAGCTTCAAACATTTCTGGTATAAACATTTCTGGACGTTTTTCAATGGCAAAAATCAATGAATATTGTAAATGCACAAACAGTAATATCTCCACATTGCAAGGTGCAATTCTGAAATTTTTTGCTTTTTCCTGCTAATCCTAGCATGATAAAGAAGATTCAAATAGAGTGAGATGCCAGCTCCTTTCATTCAGTCAGTAGCTTCAAACATTTCTGGACGTTTTTCAATGGCAAAAATCAATGAATATTGTAAATGCACAAACAGTAATATCTCCACATTGCAAGGTGCAATTCAGAAATTTTTTGCTTTTTCCTGCTAATCCTAGCATGATAAAGAAGATTCAAAGAGAGTGAGATGCCAGCTCCTTTCATTCAGTCAGTAGCTTCAAACATTTCTGGTATATGAATAACATGATGTTTTTCAATGGCAAAAATCAATGAATATTGTAAATGCACAAACAGTAATATCTCCACATTGCAAGGTGCAATTCTGAAATTTTTTGCTTTTTCCTGCTAATCCTAGCATGATAAAGAAGATTCAAAGAGAGTGAGATGCCAGCTCCTTTCATTCAGTCAGTAGCTTCAAACATTTCTGGACGTTTTTCAATGGAAAAAATCAATGAATATTGTAAATGCACAAACTGTAATATCTCCACATTGCAAGGTGCAATTCTGAAATTTTTTGCTTTTTCCTGCTACTCCTAGCATGATAAAGAAGATTCAAAGAGAGGGAGATGCCAGCTCCTTTCATTCAGTCAGTAGCTTCAAACATTTCTGGACGTTTTTCAATGGCAAAAATCAATGAATATTGTAAATGCACAAACAGTAATATCTCCACATTGCAAGGTGCAATTCTGAATTTTTTTGCTTTTTCCTGCTAATCCTAGCATGATAAAGAAGATTCAAAGAGAGTGAGATGCCAGCTCCTTTCATTCAGTCAGTAGCTTCAAACATTTCTGGACGTTTTTCAATGGAAAAAATCAATGAATATTGTAAATGCACAAACAGTAATATCTCCACATTGCAAGGTGCAATTCTGAAATTTTTTGCTTTTTCCTGCTACTCCTAGCATGATAAAGAAGATTCAAAGAGAGTGATATGCCAGCTCCTTTCATTCAGTCAGTAGCTTCAAACATTTCTGGACGTTTTTCAATGGCAAAAATCAATGAATATTGTAAATGCACAAACAGTAATATCTCCACATTGCAAGGTGCAATTCTGAAATTTTTTGCTTTTTCCTGCTAATCCTAGCATGATAAAGAAGATTCAAAGAGAGTGAGATGCCAGCTCCTTTCATTCAGTCAGTAGCTTCAAACATTTCTGGACGTTTTTCAATGGCAAAAATCAATGAATATTGTAAATGCACAAACAGTAATATCTCCACATTGCAAGGTGCAATTCTGAAATTTTTTGCTTTTTCCTGCTAATCCTAGCATGATAAAGAAGATTCAAAGAGAGTGAGATGCCAGCTCCTTTCATTCAGTCAGTAGCTTCAATCATTTCTGGTATATGAATAACATGATGTTTTTCAATGGCAAAAATCAATGAATATTGTAAATGCACAAACAGTAATTTCTCCGCATTGCAAGGTGCAATTCTGAATTTTTTTGCTTTTTCCTGCTCCTCTTAGCATGATAAAGAAGATTCAAAGAGAGTGAGATGCCAGCTCCTTTCATTCAGTCAGTAGCTTCAAACATTTCTGGTATAAACATTTCTGGACGTTTTTCAATGGCAAAAATCAATGAATATTGTAAATGCACAAACAGTAATATCTCCACATTGCAAGGTGCAATTCTGAAATTTTTTGCTTTTTCCTGCTAATCCTATCATGATAAAGAAGATTCAAAGAGAGTGAGATGCCAGCTCCTTTCATTCAGTCAGTAGCTTCAAACATTTCTGGACGTGTTTCAATGGCAAAAATCAATGAATATTGTAAATGCACAAACAGTAATTTCTCCGCATTGCAAGGTGCAATTCTGAATTTTTTTGCTTTTTCCTGCTCCTCTTAGCATAATAAAGAAGATTCAAAGAGAGTGAGATGCCAGCTCCTTTCATTCAGTCAGTAGCTTCAAACATTTCTGGTATAAACATTTCTGGACGTTTTTCAATGGCAAAAATCAATGAATATTGTAAATGCACAAACAGTAATATCTCCACATTGCAAGGTGCAATTCTGAAATTTTTTGCTTTTTCCTGCTAATCCTAGCATGATAAAGAAGATTCAAATAGAGTGAGATGCCAGCTCCTTTCATTCAGTCAGTAGCTTCAAACATTTCTGGACGTTTTTCAATGGCAAAAATCAATGAATATTGTAAATGCACAAACAGTAATATCTCCACATTGCAAGGTGCAATTCTGAAATTTTTTGCTTTTTCCTGCTAATCCTAGCATGATAAAGAAGATTCAAAGAGAGTGAGATGCCAGCTCCTTTCATTCAGTCAGTAGCTTCAAACATTTCTGGTATATGAATAACATGATGTTTTTCAATGGCAAAAATCAATGAATATTGTAAATGCACAAACAGTAATATCTCCACATTGCAAGGTGCAATTCTGAAATTTTTTGCTTTTTCCTGCTAATCCTAGCATGATAAAGAAGATTCAAATAGAGTGAGATGCCAGCTCCTTTCATTCAGTCAGTAGCTTCAAACATTTCTGGACGTTTTTCAATGGCAAAAATCAATGAATATTGTAAATGCACAAACAGTAATATCTCCACATTGCAAGGTGCAATTCTGAAATTTTTTGCTTTTTCCTGCTAATCCTAGCATGATAAAGAAGATTCAAATAGAGTGAGATGCCAGCTCCTTTCATTCAGTCAGTAGCTTCAAACATTTCTGGACGTTTTTCAATGGCAAAAATCAATGAATATTGTAAATGCACAAACAGTAATATCTCCACATTGCAAGGTGCAATTCTGAAATTTTTTGCTTTTTCCTGCTAATCCGAGCATGATAAAGAAGATTCAAAGAGAGTGAGATGCCAGCTCCTTTCATTCAGTCAGTAGCTTCAAACATTTCTGGTATATGAATAACATGATGTTTTTCAATGGCAAAAATCAATGAATATTGTAAATGCACAAACAGTAATATCTCCACATTGCAAGGTGCAATTCTGAAATTTTTTGCTTTTTCCTGCTAATCCTAGCATGATAAAGAAGATTCAAAGAGAGTGAGATGCCAGCTCCTTTCATTCAGTCAGTAGCTTCAAACATTTCTGGACGTTTTTCAATGGAAAAAATCAATGAATATTGTAAATGCACAAACTGTAATATCTCCACATTGCAAGGTGCAATTCTGAAATTTTTTGCTTTTTCCTGCTACTCCTAGCATGATAAAGAAGATTCAAAGAGAGGGAGATGCCAGCTCCTTTCATTCAGTCAGTAGCTTCAAACATTTCTGGACGTTTTTCAATGGCAAAAATCAATGAATATTGTAAATGCACAAACAGTAATATCTCCACATTGCAAGGTGCAATTCTGAATTTTTTTGCTTTTTCCTGCTAATCCTAGCATGATAAAGAAGATTCAAAGAGAGTGAGATGCCAGCTCCTTTCATTCAGTCAGTAGCTTCAAACATTTCTGGACGTTTTTCAATGGAAAAAATCAATGAATATTGTAAATGCACAAACAGTAATATCTCCACATTGCAAGGTGCAATTCTGAAATTTTTTGCTTTTTCCTGCTACTCCTAGCATGATAAAGAAGATTCAAAGAGAGTGATATGCCAGCTCCTTTCATTCAGTCAGTAGCTTCAAACATTTCTGGACGTTTTTCAATGGCAAAAATCAATGAATATTGTAAATGCACAAACAGTAATATCTCCACATTGCAAGGTGCAATTCTGAAATTTTTTGCTTTTTCCTGCTAATCCTAGCATGATAAAGAAGATTCAAAGAGAGTGAGATGCCAGCTCCTTTCATTCAGTCAGTAGCTTCAAACATTTCTGGACGTTTTTCAATGGCAAAAATCAATGAATATTGTAAATGCACAAACAGTAATATCTCCACATTGCAAGGTGCAATTCTGAAATTTTTTGCTTTTTCCTGCTAATCCTAGCATGATAAAGAAGATTCAAAGAGAGTGAGATGCCAGCTCCTTTCATTCAGTCAGTAGCTTCAATCATTTCTGGTATATGAATAACATGATGTTTTTCAATGGCAAAAATCAATGAATATTGTAAATGCACAAACAGTAATTTCTCCGCATTGCAAGGTGCAATTCTGAATTTTTTTGCTTTTTCCTGCTCCTCTTAGCATGATAAAGAAGATTCAAAGAGAGTGAGATGCCAGCTCCTTTCATTCAGTCAGTAGCTTCAAACATTTCTGGTATAAACATTTCTGGACGTTTTTCAATGGCAAAAATCAATGAATATTGTAAATGCACAAACAGTAATA
The DNA here is from genome assembly GCF_046119375.1 of Phyllobates terribilis. Lineage (NCBI taxonomy): Eukaryota > Metazoa > Chordata > Amphibia > Anura > Dendrobatidae > Phyllobates > Phyllobates terribilis. The sequence continues at coordinate 89,233 of NW_027363952.1, forward strand.
TCTCCACATTGCAAGGTGCAATTCTGAAATTTTTTGCTTTTTCCTGCTAATCCTATCATGATAAAGAAGATTCAAAGAGAGTGAGATGCCAGCTCCTTTCATTCAGTCAGTAGCTTCAAACATTTCTGGACGTGTTTCAATGGCAAAAATCAATGAATATTGTAAATGCACAAACAGTAATTTCTCCGCATTGCAAGGTGCAATTCTGAATTTTTTTGCTTTTTCCTGCTCCTCTTAGCATAATAAAGAAGATTCAAAGAGAGTGAGATGCCAGCTCCTTTCATTCAGTCAGTAGCTTCAAACATTTCTGGTATAAACATTTCTGGACGTTTTTCAATGGCAAAAATCAATGAATATTGTAAATGCACAAACAGTAATATCTCCACATTGCAAGGTGCAATTCTGAAATTTTTTGCTTTTTCCTGCTAATCCTAGCATGATAAAGAAGATTCAAATAGAGTGAGATGCCAGCTCCTTTCATTCAGTCAGTAGCTTCAAACATTTCTGGACGTTTTTCAATGGCAAAAATCAATGAATATTGTAAATGCACAAACAGTAATATCTCCACATTGCAAGGTGCAATTCTGAAATTTTTTGCTTTTTCCTGCTAATCCTAGCATGATAAAGAAGATTCAAAGAGAGTGAGATGCCAGCTCCTTTCATTCAGTCAGTAGCTTCAAACATTTCTGGTATATGAATAACATGATGTTTTTCAATGGCAAAAATCAATGAATATTGTAAATGCACAAACAGTAATATCTCCACATTGCAAGGTGCAATTCTGAAATTTTTTGCTTTTTCCTGCTAATCCTAGCATGATAAAGAAGATTCAAAGAGAGTGAGATGCCAGCTCCTTTCATTCAGTCAGTAGCTTCAAACATTTCTGGACGTTTTTCAATGGAAAAAATCAATGAATATTGTAAATGCACAAACTGTAATATCTCCACATTGCAAGGTGCAATTCTGAAATTTTTTGCTTTTTCCTGCTACTCCTAGCATGATAAAGAAGATTCAAAGAGAGGGAGATGCCAGCTCCTTTCATTCAGTCAGTAGCTTCAAACATTTCTGGACGTTTTTCAATGGCAAAAATCAATGAATATTGTAAATGCACAAACAGTAATATCTCCACATTGCAAGGTGCAATTCTGAATTTTTTTGCTTTTTCCTGCTAATCCTAGCATGATAAAGAAGATTCAAAGAGAGTGAGATGCCAGCTCCTTTCATTCAGTCAGTAGCTTCAAACATTTCTGGACGTTTTTCAATGGCAAAAATCAATGAATATTGTAAATGCACAAACAGTAATATCTCCACATTTCAAGGTGCAATTCTGAAATTTTTTGCTTTTTCCTGCTAATCCTAGCATGATAAAGAAGATTCAAAGAGAGTGAGATGCCAGCTCCTTTCATTCAGTCAGTAGCTTCAATCATTTCTGGTATATGAATAACATGATGTTTTTCAATGGCAAAAATCAATGAATATTGTAAATGCACAAACAGTAATTTCTCCGCATTGCAAGGTGCAATTCTGAAATTTTTTGCTTTTTCCTGCTCCTCTTAGCATGATAAATAAGATTCAAAGAGAGTGAGATGCCAGCTCCTTTCATTCAGTCAGTAGCTTCAAACATTTCTGGTATAAACATTTCTGGACGTTTTTCAATGGCAAAAATCAATGAATATTGTAAATGCACAAACAGTAATATCTCCACATTGCAAGGTGCAATTCTGAAATTTTTTGCTTTTTCCTGCTAACCCTAGCATGATAAAGAAGATTCAAAGAGAGTGAGATGCCAGCTCCTTTCATTCAGTCAGTAGCTTCAAACATTTCTGGACGTTTTTCAATGGCAAAAATCAATGAATATTGTAAATGCACAAACAGTAATATCTCCACATTGCAAGGTGCAATTCTGAAATTTTTTGCTTTTTCCTGCTACTCCTAGCATGATAAAGAAGATTCAAAGAGAGGGAGATGCCAGCTCCTTTCATTCAGTCAGTAGCTTCAAACATTTCTGGACGTTTTTCAATGGCAAAAATCAATGAATATTGTAAATGCACAAACAGTAATATCTCCACATTGCAAGGTGCAATTCTGAAATTTTTTGCTTTTTCCTGCTAATCCTAGCATGATAAAGAAGATTCAAAGAGAGTGAGATGCCAGCTCCTTTCATTCAGTCAGTAGCTTCAAACATTTCTGGACGTTTTTCAATGGCAAAAATCAATGAATATTGTAAATGCACAAACAGTAATATCTCCACATTTCACGGTGCAATTCTGAAATTTTTTGCTTTTTCCTGCTAATCCTAGCATGATAAAGAAGATTCAAAGAGAGTGAGATGCCAGCTCCTTTCATTCAGTCAGTAGCTTCAATCATTTCTGGTATATGAATAACATGATGTTTTTCAATGGCAAAAATCAATGAATATTGTAAATGCACAAACAGTAATTTCTCCGCATTGCAAGGTGCAATTCTGAAATTTTTTGCTTTTTCCTGCTCCTCTTAGCATGATAAATAAGATTCAAAGAGAGTGAGATGCCAGCTCCTTTCATTCAGTCAGTAGCTTCAAACATTTCTGGTATAAACATTTCTGGACGTTTTTCAATGGCAAAAATCAATGAATATTGTAAATGCACAAACAGTAATATCTCCACATTGCAAGGTGCAATTCTGAAATTTTTTGCTTTTTCCTGCTAACCCTAGCATGATAAAGAAGATTCAAAGAGAGTGAGATGCCAGCTCCTTTCATTCAGTCAGTAGCTTCAAACATTTCTGGACGTTTTTCAATGGCAAAAATCAATGAATATTGTAAATGCACAAACAGTAATATCTCCACATTGCAAGGTGCAATTCTGAAATTTTTTGCTTTTTCCTGCTAATCCTATCATGATAAAGAAGATTCAAAGAGAGTGAGATGCCAGCTCCTTTCATTCAGTCAGTAGCTTCAAACATTTCTGGACGTGTTTCAATGGCAAAAATCAATAAATATTGTAAATGCACAAACAGTAATTTCTCCGCATTGCAAGGTGCAATTCTGAATTTTTTTGCTTTTTCCTGCTCCTCTTAGCATGATAAAGAAGATTCAAAGAGAGTGAGATGCCAGCTCCTTTCATTCAGTCAGTAGCTTCAATCATTTCTGGACGTTTTTCAATGGCAAAAATCAATGAATATTGTAAATGCACAAACAGTAATTTCTCCGCATTGCAAGGTGCAATTCTGAAATTTTTTGCTTTTTCCTGCTCCTCTTAGCATGATAAAGAAGATTCAAAGAGAGTGAGATGCCAGCTCCTTTCATTCAGTCAGTAGCTTCAATCATTTCTGGACGTTTTTCAATGGCAAAAATCAATGAATATTGTAAATGCACAAACAGTAATTTCTCCGCATTGCAAGGTGCAATTCTGAAATTTTTTGCTTTTTCCTGCTCCTCTTAGCATGATAAAGAAGATTCAAAGAGAGTGAGATGCCAGCTCCTTTCATTCAGTCAGTAGCTTCAAACATTTCTGGTATATGAATAACATGATGTTTTTCAATGGCAAAAATCAATGAATATTGTAAATGCACAAACAGTAATTTCTCCGCATTGCAAGGTGCAATTCTGAAATTTTTTGCTTTTTCCTGCTCCTCTTAGCATGATAAAGAAGATTCAAAGAGAGTGAGATGCCAGCTCCTTTCATTCAGTCAGTAGCTTCAATCATTTCTGGACGTTTTTCAATGGCAAAAATCAATGAATATTGTAAATGCACAAACAGTAATTTCTCCGCATTGCAAGGTTTCAGAATTGCACCTTGCAATGTGGAGATCTTACTGTTTGTGCATTTACAGTATTCATTGATTTTTGCCATTGAAAAACGTCCAGAAATGTTTGAAGCTACTGACTGAATGAAGGGAGCTGGCATCTCACTCACTTTGAATGTTCTTTATCATGCTAGGATTAGCAGGAAAAAGCAAAAAATTTCAGAATTGCACCTTGCAATGTGGAGAAATTACTGTTTGTGCATTTACAATATTCATTGATTTTTGCCATTGAAAAACATCATGTTATTCATATACCAGAAATGTTTGAAGCTACTGACTGAATGAAAGGATCTGGCATCTCACTATCTTTGAATCTTCTTTATCATGCTAGGATTAGCAGGAAAAAGCAAAAAATTTCAGAATTGCACCTTGCAATGTTTAGATATTACTGTTTGTGCATTTACAATATTCATTGATTTTTGCCATTGAAAAACGTCCAGAAATGTTTGAAGCTACTGACTGAATGAAAGGAGCTGGCATCTCACTCTCTTTGAATCTTCTTTATCATGCTAGGAGTAGCAGGAAAAAGCAAAAAATTTCAGAATTGCACCTTGCAATGTGGAGATATTACTGTTTGTGCATTTACAATATTCATTGATTTTTGCCATTGAAAAACGTCCAGAAATGTTTGAAGCTACTGACTGAATGAAAGGAGCTGGCATCTCACTCTCTTTGAATCTTTATCATGCTAGGATTAGCAGGAAAAAGCAAAAAATTTCAGAATTGCACCTTGCAATGTGGAGATATTACTGTTTGTGCATTTACAATATTCATTGATTTTTGCCATTGAAAAACATCATGTTATTCATATACCAGAAATGTTTGAGGCTACTGACTGAATGAAAGGACCTGGCATCTCACTCTCTTTGAATCTTCTTTATCATGATAGGATTAGCAGGAAAAAGCAAAAAATTTCAGAATTGCACCTTGCAATGTGGAGATATTACTGTTTGTGCATTTACAATATTCATTGATTTTTGCCATTGAAAAACGTCCAGAAATGTTTGAAGCTACTGACTGAATGAAAGGAGCTGGCATCTCACCCTATTTGAATATTCTTTATCATGCTAGGATTAGCAGGAAAAAGCAAAAAATTTCAGAATTGCACCTTGCAATGTGGAGATATTACTGTTTGTGCATTTACAATATTCATTGATTTTTGCCATTGAAAAACGTCCAGAAATGTTTATACCAGAAATGTTTGAAGCTACTGACTGAATGAAAGGAGCTGGCATCTCACTCTCTTTGAATCTTCTTTATCATGCTAAGAGGAGCAGGAAAAAGCAAAAAAATTCAGAATTGCACCTTGCAATGCGGAGAAATTACTGTTTGTGCATTTACAATATTCATTGATTTTTGCCATTGAAAAACGTCCAGAAATGATTGAAGCTACTGACTGAATGAAAGGAGCTGGCATCTCACTCTCTTTGAATCTTCTTTATCATGCTAAGAGGAGCAGGAAAAAGCAAAAAAATTCAGAATTGCACCTTGCAATGTGGAGAAATTACTGTTTGTGCATTTACAATATTCATTGATTTTTGCCATTGAAAAACATCATGTTATTCATACCCAGAAATGATTGAAGCTACTGACTGAATGAAAGGAGCTGGCATCTCACTCTCTTTGAATCTTCTTTATCATGCTAAGAGGAGCAGGAAAAAGCAAAACATTTCAGAATTGCACCTTGCAATGCGGAGAAATTACTGTTTGTGCATTTACAATATTCATTGATTTTTGCCATTGAAAAACGTCCAGAAATGATTGAAGCTACTGACTGAATGAAAGGAGCTGGCATCTCACTCTCTTTGAATCTTCTTTATCATGCTAAGAGGAGCAGGAAAAAGCAAAAAATTTCAGAATTGCACCTTGCAATGCGGAGAAATTACTGTTTGTGCATTTACAATATTCATTGATTTTTGCCATTGAAAAACGTCCAGAAATGATTGAAGCTACTGACTGAATGAAAGGAGCTGGCATCTCACTCTCTTTGAATCTTCTTTACCATGCTAAGAGGAGCAGGAAAAAGCAAAAAATTTCAGAATTGCACCTTGCAATGCGGAGAAATTACTGTTTGTGCATTTACAATATTCATTGATTTTTGCCATTGAAAAACATCATGTTATTCATATACCAGAAATGATTGAAGCTACTGACTGAATGAAAGGAGCTGGCATCTCACTCTCTTTGAATCTTCTTTATCATGCTAGGATTAGCAGGAAAAAGCAAAAAATTTCAGAATTGCACCTTGCAATGTGGAGATATTACTGTTTGTGCATTTACAATATTCATTGATTTTTGCCATTGAAAAACGTCCAGAAATGTTTATACCAGAAATGTTTGAAGCTACTGACTGAATGAAAGGAGCTGGCATCTCACTCTCTTTGAATCTTCTTTATCATGCTAAGAGGAGCAGGAAAAAGCAAAAAAATTCAGAATTGCACCTTGCAATGCGGAGAAATTACTGTTTGTGCATTTACAATATTCATTGATTTTTGCCATTGAAAAATGTCCAGAAATGATTGAAGCTACTGACTGAATGAAAGGAGCTGGCATCTCACTCTCTTTGAATCTTCTTTATCATGCTAAGAGGAGCAGGAAAAAGCAAAAAATTTCAGAATTGCACCTTGCAATGCGGAGAAATTACTGTTTGTGCATTTACAATATTCATTGATTTTTGCCATTGAAAAACGTCCAGAAATGATTGAAGCTACTGACTGAATGAAAGGAGCTGGCATCTCACTCTCTTTGAATCTTCTTTATCATGCTAAGAGGAGCAGGAAAAAGCAAAAAATTTCAGAATTGCACCTTGCAATGCGGAGAAATTACTGTTTGTGCATTTACAATATTCATTGATTTTTGCCATTGAAAAACGTCCAGAAATGATTGAAGCTACTGACTGAATGAAAGGAGCTGGCATCTCACTCTCTTTGAATCTTCTTTACCATGCTAAGAGGAGCAGGAAAAAGCAAAAAATTTCAGAATTGCACCTTGCAATGCGGAGAAATTACTGTTTGTGCATTTACAATATTCATTGATTTTTGCCATTGAAAAACATCATGTTATTCATATACCAGAAATGATTGAAGCTACTGACTGAATGAAAGGAGCTGGCATCTCACTCTCTTTGAATCTTCTTTATCATGCTAAGAGGAGCAGGAAAAAGCAAAAAATTTCAGAATTGCACCTTGCAATGCGGAGAAATTACTGTTTGTGCATTTACAATATTCATTGATTTTTGCCATTGAAAAACGTCCAGAAGTGATTGAAGCTACTGACTGAATGAAAGGAGCTGGCATCTCACTCTCTTTGAATCTTCTTTATCATGCTAAGAGGAGCAGGAAAAAGCAAAAAAATTCAGAATTGCACCTTGCAATGCGGAGAAATTACTGTTTGTGCATTTACAATATTCATTGATTTTTGCCATTGAAAAACGTCCAGAAATGATTGAAGCTACTGACTGAATGAAAGGAGCTGGCATCTCACTCTCTTTGAATCTTCTTTACCATGCTAAGAGGAGCAGGAAAAAGCAAAAAATTTCAGAATTGCACCTTGCAATGCGGAGAAATTACTGTTTGTGCAGTTACAATATTCATTGATTTTTGCCATTGAAAAACATCATGTTATTCATATACCAGAAATGATTGAAGCTACTGACTGAATGAAAGGAGCTGGCATCTCACTCTCTTTGAATCTTCTTTATCATGCTAAGAGGAGCAGGAAAAAGCAAAAAATTTCAGAATTGCACCTTGCAATGCGGAGAAATTACTGTTTGTGCATTTACAATATTCATTGATTTTTGCCATTGAAAAACGTCCAGAAATGATTGAAGCTACTGACTGAATGAAAGGAGCTGGCATCTCACTCTCTTTGAATCTTCTTTATCATGCTAAGAGGAGCAGGAAAAAGCAAAAAATTTCAGAATTGCACCTTGCAATGCGGAGAAATTACTGTTTGTGCATTTACAATATTCATTGATTTTTGCCATTGAAAAACGTCCAGAAATGATTGAAGCTACTGACTGAATGAAAGGAGCTGGCATCTCACTCTCTTTGAATCTTCTTTATCATGCTAAGAGGAGCAGGAAAAAGCAAAAAATTTCAGAATTGCACCTTGCAATGCGGAGAAATTACTGTTTGTGCATTTACAATATTCATTGATTTTTGCCATTGAAAAACGTCCAGAAATGATTGAAGCTACTGACTGAATGAAAGGAGCTGGCATCTCACTCTCTTTGAATCTTCTTTACCATGCTAAGAGGAGCAGGAAAAAGCAAAAAATTTCAGAATTGCACCTTGCAATGCGGAGAAATTACTGTTTGTGCATTTACAATATTCATTGATTTTTGCCATTGAAAAACATCATGTTATTCATATACCAGAAATGATTGAAGCTACTGACTGAATGAAAGGAGCTGGCATCTCACTCTCTTTGAATCTTCTTTATCATGCTAAGAGGAGCAGGAAAAAGCAAAAAATTTCAGAATTGCACCTTGCAATGCGGAGAAATTACTGTTTGTGCATTTACAATATTCATTGATTTTTGCCATTGAAAAACGTCCAGAAGTGATTGAAGCTACTGACTGAATGAAAGGAGCTGGCATCTCACTCTCTTTGAATCTTCTTTATCATGCTAAGAGGAGCAGGAAAAAGCAAAAAAATTCAGAATTGCACCTTGCAATGCGGAGAAATTACTGTTTGTGCATTTACAATATTCATTGATTTTTGCCATTGAAAAACGTCCAGAAATGATTGAAGCTACTGACTGAATGAAAGGAGCTGGCATCTCACTCTCTTTGAATCTTCTTTACCATGCTAAGAGGAGCAGGAAAAAGCAAAAAATTTCAGAATTGCACCTTGCAATGCAGAGAAATTACTGTTTGTGCAGTTACAATATTCATTGATTTTTGCCATTGAAAAACATCATGTTATTCATATACCAGAAATGATTGAAGCTACTGACTGAATGAAAGGAGCTGGCATCTCACTCTCTTTGAATCTTCTTTATCATGCTAAGAGGAGCAGGAAAAAGCAAAAAATTTCAGAATTGCACCTTGCAATGCGGAGAAATTACTGTTTGTGCATTTACAATATTCATTGATTTTTGCCATTGAAAAACGTCCAGAAATGATTGAAGCTACTGACTGAATGAAAGGAGCTGGCATCTCACTCTCTTTGAATCTTCTTTATCATGCTAAGAGGAGCAGGAAAAAGCAAAAAATTTCACAATTGCACCTTGCAATGCGGAGAAATTACTGTTTGTGCATTTACAATATTCATTGATTTTTGCCATTGAAAAACGTCCAGAAATGATTGAAGCTACTGACTGAATGAAAGGAGCTGGCATCTCACTCTCTTTGAATCTTCTTTATCATGCTAAGAGGAGCAGGAAAAAGCAAAAAATTTCAGAATTGCACCTTGCAATGCGGAGAAATTACTGTTTGTGCATTTACAATATTCATTGATTTTTGCCATTGAAAAACGTCCAGAAATGATTGAAGCTACTGACTGAATGAAAGGAGCTGGCATCTCACTCTCTTTGAATCTTCTTTACCATGCTAAGAGGAGCAGGAAAAAGCAAAAAATTTCAGAATTGCACCTTGCAATGCGGAGAAATTACTGTTTGTGCATTTACAATATTCATTGATTTTTGCCATTGAAAAACATCATGTTATTCATATACCAGAAATGATTGAAGCTACTGACTGAATGAAAGGAGCTGGCATCTCACTCTCTTTGAATCTTCTTTATCATGCTAAGAGGAGCAGGAAAAAGCAAAAAATTTCAGAATTGCACCTTGCAATGCGGAGAAATTACTGTTTGTGCATTTACAATATTCATTGATTTTTGCCATTGAAAAACGTCCAGAAGTGATTGAAGCTACTGACTGAATGAAAGGAGCTGGCATCTCACTCTCTTTGAATCTTCTTTATCATGCTAAGAGGAGCAGGAAAAAGCAAAAAAATTCAGAATTGCACCTTGCAATGCGGAGAAATTACTGTTTGTGCATTTACAATATTCATTGATTTTTGCCATTGAAAAACGTCCAGAAATGATTGAAGCTACTGACTGAATGAAAGGAGCTGGCATGTAACTCTCTTTGAGTCTTCTTTATCATGCTAAGAGGAGCAGGAAAAAGCAAAAAATTTCAGAATTGCACCTTGCAATGCGGAGAAATTACTCTTTGTGCATTTACAATATTCATTGATTTTTGCCATTGAAAAACATCATGTTATTCATTTACCAGAAATGTTTGAAGCTACTGACTGAATGAAAGAAGCTGGCATCTCACTATCTTTGAATCTTCTTTATCATGCTAAGAGGAGCAGGAAAAAGCAAAAAATTTCAGAATTCCACCTTACAATGCGGAGAAATTACTGTTTGTGCATATACAATATTCATTGATTTTTGCCATTGAAAAACGTCCAGAAATGTTTGAAGCTACTGACTGAATGAAAGGAGCTGGCATCTCACTCTATTTGAATATTCTTTATCATGCTAGGATTAGCAGGAAAAAGCAAAAAATTTCAGAATTGCACCTTGCAATGTGGAGATATTACTGTTTGTGCATTTACAATATTCATTGATTTTTGCCATTGAAAAACGTCCAGAAATGTTTATACCAGAAATGTTTGAAGCTACTGACTGAATGAAAGGAGCTGGCATCTCACTCTCTTTGAATCTTCTTTATCATGCTAAGAGGAGCAGGAAAAAGCAAAAAAATTCAGAATTGCACCTTGCAATGCGGAGAAATTACTGTTTGTGCATTTACAATATTCATTGATTTTTGCCATTGAAAAATGTCCAGAAATGATTGAAGCTACTGACTGAATGAAAGGAGCTGGCATCTCACTCTCTTTGAATCTTCTTTATCATGCTAAGAGGAGCAGGAAAAAGCAAAAAATTTCAGAATTGCACCTTGCAATGCGGAGAAATTACTGTTTGTGCATTTACAATATTCATTGATTTTTGCCATTGAAAAACGTCCAGAAATGATTGAAGCTACTGACTGAATGAAAGGAGCTGGCATCTCACTCTCTTTGAATCTTCTTTATCATGCTAAGAGGAGCAGGAAAAAGCAAAAAATTTCAGAATTGCACCTTGCAATGTGGAGAAATTACTGTTTGTGCATTTACAATATTCATTGATTTTTGCCATTGAAAAACATCATGTTATTCATACCCAGAAATGATTGAAGCTACTGAACGAATGAAAGGAGCTGGCATCTCACTCTCTTTGAATCTTCTTTATCATGCTAAGAGGAGCAGGAAAAAGCAAAAAATTTCAGAATTGCACCTTGCAATGCGGAGAAATTACTGTTTGTGCATTTACAATATTCATTGATTTTTGCCATTGAAAAACATCATGTTATTCATATACCAGAAATGATTGAAGCTACTGACTGAATGAAAGGAGCTGGCATCTCACTCTCTTTGAATCTTCTTTATCATGCTAAGAGGAGCAGGAAAAAGCAAAAAATTTCAGAATTGCACCTTGCAATGCGGAGAAATTACTGTTTGTGCATTTACAATATTCATTGATTATTGGCATTGAAAAACGTCCAGAAATGATTGAAGCTACTGACTGAATGAAAGGAGCTGGCATCTCAATCTCTTTGAATCTTCTTTATCATGCTAAGAGGAGCAGGAAAAAGCAAAAAATTTCAGAATTGCACCTTGCAATGCGGAGAAATTACTGTTTGTGCATTTACAATATTCATTGATTTTTGCCATTGAAAAACGTCCAGAAATGATTGAAGCTACTGACTGAATGAAAGGAGCTGGCATCTCACTCTCTTTGAATCTTCTTTACCATGCTAAGAGGAGCAGGAAAAAGCAAAAAATTTCAGAATTGCACCTTGCAATGCGGAGAAATTACTGTTTGTGCATTTACAATATTCATTGATTTTTGCCATTGAAAAACATCATGTTATTCATATACCAGAAATGATTGAAGCTACTGACTGAATGAAAGGAGCTGGCATCTCACTCTCTTTGAATCTTCTTTATCATGCTAAGAGGAGCAGGAAAAAGCAAAAAATTTCAGAATTGCACCTTGCAATGCGGAGAAATTACTGTTTGTGCATTTACAATATTCATTGATTTTTGCCATTGAAAAACGTCCAGAAGTGATTGAAGCTACTGACTGAATGAAAGGAGCTGGCATCTCACTCTCTTTGAATCTTCTTTATCATGCTAAGAGGAGCAGGAAAAAGCAAAAAAATTCAGAATTGCACCTTGCAATGCGGAGAAATTACTGTTTGTGCATTTACAATATTCATTGATTTTTGCCATTGAAAAACGTCCAGAAATGATTGAAGCTACTGACTGAATGAAAGGAGCTGGCATCTCACTCTCTTTGAATCTTCTTTACCATGCTAAGAGGAGCAGGAAAAAGCAAAAAATTTCAGAATTGCACCTTGCAATGCGGAGAAATTACTGTTTGTGCAGTTACAATATTCATTGATTTTTGCCATTGAAAAACATCATGTTATTCATATACCAGAAATGATTGAAGCTACTGACTGAATGAAAGGAGCTGGCATCTCACTCTCTTTGAATCTTCTTTATCATGCTAAGAGGAGCAGGAAAAAGCAAAAAATTTCAGAATTGCACCTTGCAATGCGGAGAAATTACTGTTTGTGCATTTACAATATTCATTGATTTTTGCCATTGAAAAACGTCCAGAAATGATTGAAGCTACTGACTGAATGAAAGGAGCTGGCATCTCACTCTCTTTGAATCTTCTTTATCATGCTAAGAGGAGCAGGAAAAAGCAAAAAATTTCAGAATTGCACCTTGCAATGCGGAGAAATTACTGTTTGTGCATTTACAATATTCATTGATTTTTGCCATTGAAAAACGTCCAGAAATGATTGAAGCTACTGACTGAATGAAAGGAGCTGGCATGTAACTCTCTTTGAGTCTTCTTTATCATGCTAAGAGGAGCAGGAAAAAGCAAAAAATTTCAGAATTGCACCTTGCAATGCGGAGAAATTACTCTTTGTGCATTTACAATATTCATTGATTTTTGCCATTGAAAAACATCATGTTATTCATTTACCAGAAATGTTTGAAGCTACTGACTGAATGAAAGAAGCTGGCATCTCACTATCTTTGAATCTTCTTTATCATGCTAAGAGGAGCAGGAAAAAGCAAAACATTTCAGAATTCCACCTTACAATGCGGAGAAATTACTGTTTGTGCATATACAATATTCATTGATTTTTGCCATTGAAAAACGTCCAGAAATGTTTGAAGCTACTGACTGAATGAAAGGAGCTGGCATCTCACTCTATTTGAATATTCTTTATCATGCTAGGATTAGCAGGAAAAAGCAAAAAATTTCAGAATTGCACCTTGCAATGTGTAGATATTACTGTTTGTGCATTTACAATATTCATTGATTTTTGCCATTGAAAAACGTCCAGAAATGTTTATACCAGAAATGTTTGAAGCTACTGACTGAATGAAAGGAGCTGGCATCTCACTCTCTTTGAATCTTCTTTATCATGCTAAGAGGAGCAGGAAAAAGCAAAAAAATTCAGAATTGCACCTTGCAATGCGGAGAAATTACTGTTTGTGCATTTACAATATTCATTGATTTTTGCCATTGAAAAATGTCCAGAAATGATTGAAGCTACTGACTGAATGAAAGGAGCTGGCATCTCACTCTCTTTGAATCTTCTTTATCATGCTAAGAGGAGCAGGAAAAAGCAAAAAATTTCAGAATTGCACCTTGCAATGCGGAGAAATTACTGTTTGTGCATTTACAATATTCATTGATTTTTGCCATTGAAAAACGTCCAGAAATGATTGAAGCTACTGACTGAATGAAAGGAGCTGGCATCTCACTCTCTTTGAATCTTCTTTATCATGCTAAGAGGAGCAGGAAAAAGCAAAAAATTTCAGAATTGCACCTTGCAATGTGGAGAAATTACTGTTTGTGCATTTACAATATTCATTGATTTTTGCCATTGAAAAACATCATGTTATTCATACCCAGAAATGATTGAAGCTACTGACCGAATGAAAGGAGCTGGCATCTCACTCTCTTTGAATCTTCTTTATCATGCTAAGAGGAGCAGGAAAAAGCAAAACATTTCAGAATTGCACCTTGCAATGCGGAGAAATTACTGTTTGTGCATTTACAATATTCATTGATTATTGCCATTGAAAAACGTCCAGAAATGATTGAAGCTACTGACTGAATGAAAGGAGCTGGCATCTCAATCTCTTTGAATCTTCTTTATCATGCTAAGAGGAGCAGGAAAAAGCAAAAAATTTCAGAATTGCACCTTGCAATGCGGAGAAATTACTGTTTGTGCATTTACAATATTCATTGATTTTTGCCATTGAAAAACATCATGTTATTCATATACCAGAAATGATTGAAGCTACTGACTGAATGAAAGGAGCTGGCATCTCACTCTCTTTGAATCTTCTTTATCATGCTAAGAGGAGCAGGAAAAAGCAAAAAATTTCAGAATTGCACCTTGCAATGCGGAGAAATTACTGTTTGTGCATTTACAATATTCATTGATTATTGCCATTGAAAAACGTCCAGAAATGATTGAAGCTACTGACTGAATGAAAGGAGCTGGCATCTCAATCTCTTTGAATCTTCTTTATCATGCTAAGAGGAGCAGGAAAAAGCAAAAAATTTCAGAATTGCACCTTGCAATGCGGAGAAATTACTGTTTGTGCATTTACAATATTCATTGATTTTTTCCATTGAAAAACGTCCAGAAATGATTGAAGCTACTGACTGAATGAAAGGAGCTGGCATCTCACTCTCTTTGAATCTTCTTTACCATGCTAAGAGGAGCAGGAAAAAGCAAAAAATTTCAGAATTGCACCTTGCAATGCGGAGAAATTACTGTTTGTGCAGTTACAATAATCATTGATTTTTGCCATTGAAAAACATCATGTTATTCATATACCAGAAATGATTGAAGCTACTGACTGAATGAAAGGAGCTGGCATCTCACTCTCTTTGAATCTTCTTTATCATGCTAAGAGGAGCAGGAAAAAGCAAAAAATTTCAGAATTGCACCTTGCAATGCGGAGAAATTACTGTTTGTGCATTTACAATATTCATTGATTTTTGCCATTGAAAAACGTCCAGAAATGATTGAAGCTACTGACTGAATGAAAGGAGCTGGCATCTCACTCTCTTTGAATCTTCTTTATCATGCTAAGAGGAGCAGGAAAAAGCAAAAAATTTCAGAATTGCACCTTGCAATGCGGAGAAATTACTGTTTGTGCATTTACAATATTCATTGATTTTTGCCATTGAAAAACGTCCAGAAATGATTGAAGCTACTGACTGAATGAAAGGAGCTGGCATGTAACTCTCTTTGAGTCTTCTTTATCATGCTAAGAGGAGCAGGAAAAAGCAAAAAATTTCAGAATTGCACCTTGCAATGCGGAGAAATTACTCTTTGTGCATTTACAATATTCATTGATTTTTGCCATTGAAAAACATCATGTTATTCATTTACCAGAAATGTTTGAAGCTACTGACTGAATGAAAGAAGCTGGCATCTCACTATCTTTGAATCTTCTTTATCATGCTAAGAGGAGCAGGAAAAAGCAAAAAATTTCAGAATTCCACCTTACAATGCGGAGAAATTACTGTTTGTGCATATACAATATTCATTGATTTTTGCCATTGAAAAACGTCCAGAAAAGATTGAAGCTACTGACTGAATGAAAGGAGCTGGCATCTCACTCTCTTTGAATCTTCTTTATCATGCTAAGAGGAGCAGGAAAAAGCAAAAAATTTCAGAATTGCACCTTGCAATGCGGAGAAATTACTGTTTGTGCATTTACAATATTCATTGATTTTTGCCATTGAAAAACGTCCAGAAATGATTGAAGCTACTGACTGAATGAAAGGAGCTGGCATGTAACTCTCTTTGAGTCTTCTTTATCATGCTAAGAGGAGCAGGAAAAAGCAAAAAATTTCAGAATTGCACCTTGCAATGCGGAGAAATTACTGTTTGTGCATTTACAATATTCATTGATTTTTGCCATTGAAAAACATCATGTTATTCATATACCAGAAATGTTTGAAGCTACTGACTGAATGAAAGGAGCTGGCATCTCACTCTCTTTGAATCTTCTTTATCATGCTAAGAGGAGCAGGAAAAAGCAAAAAATTTCAGAATTGCACCTTGCAATGCGGAGAAATTACTGTTTGTGCATTTACAATATTCATTGATTTTTGCCATTGAAAAACGTCCAGAAATGATTGAAGCTACTGACTGAATGAAAGGAGCTGGCATCTCACTCTCTTTGAATCTTCTTTATCATGCTAAGAGGAGCAGGAAAAAGCAAAAAAATTCAGAATTGCACCTTGCAATGCGGAGAAATTACTGTTTGTGCATTTACAATATTCATTGATTTTTGAAATTGAAAAACATCATGTTATTCATATACCAGAAATGATTGAAGCTACTGACTGAATGAAAGGAGCGGGCATCTCACTCTCTTTGAATCTTCTTTATCATGCTAAGAGGAGCAGGAAAAAGCAAAAAATTTCAGAATTGCACCTTGCAATGCGGAGAAATTACTGTTTGTGCATTTACAATATTCATTGATTTTTGCCATTGAAAAACGTCCAGAAATGATTGAAGCTACTGACTGAATGAAAGGAGCTGGCATCTCACTCTCTTTGAATCTTCTTTTTCATGCTAGGATTAGCAGGAAAAAGCAAAAAATTTCAGAATTGCACCTTGCAATGTGGAGATATTACTGTTTGTGCATTTACAATATTCATTGATTTTTGCCATTGAAAAACGTCCAGAAATGTTTGAAGCTACTGACTGAATGAAAGGAGCTGGCATCTCACTCTCTTTGAATCTTCTTTATCATGCTAGGATTAGCAGGAAAAAGCAAAAAATTTCAGAATTGCACCTTGCAATGTGGAGATATTACTGTTTGTGCATTTACAATATTCATTGATTTTTGCCATTGAAAAACGTACAGAAATGTTTGAAGCTACTGACTGAATGAAAGGAGCTGGCATCTCACTCTCTTTGAATCTTCTTTATCATGCTAGGAGTAGCAGGAAAAAGCAAAAAATTTCAGAATTGCACCTTGCAATGTGGAGATATTACTGTTTGTGCATTTACAATATTCATTGATTTTTGCCATTGAAAAACGTCCAGAAATGTTTGAAGCTACTGACTGAATGAAAGGAGCTGGCATCTCACTCTCTTTGAATCTTCTTTATCATGCTAGGATTAGCAGGAAAAAGCAAAAAATTTCAGAATTGCACCTTGCAATGTGGAGATATTACTGTTTGTGCATTTACAATATTCATTGATTTTTGCCATTAAAAAACATCATGTTATTCATATAGCAGAAATGTTTGAGGCTACTGACTGAATGAAAGGACCTGGCATCTCACTCTCTTTGAATCTTCTTTATCATGCTAGGATTAGCAGGAAAAAGCAAAAAATTTCAGAATTGCACCTTGCAATGTGGAGATATTACTGTTTGTGCATTTACAATATTCATTGATTTTTGCCATTGAAAAACGTCCAGAAATGTTTGAAGCTACTGACTGAATGAAAGGAGCTGGCATCTCACTCTATTTGAATATTCTTTATCATGCTAGGATTAGCAGGAAAAAGCAAAAAATTTCAGAATTGCACCTTGCAATGTGGAGATATTACTGTTTGTGCATTTACAATATTCATTGATTTTTGCCATTGAAAAACGTCCAGAAATGTTTATACCAGAAATGTTTGAAGTTACTGACTGAATGAAAGGAGCTGGCATCTCACTCTCTTTGAATCTTCTTTATCATGCTAAGAGGAGCAGGTAAAAGCAAAAAAATTCAGAATTGCACCTTGCAATGCGGAGAAATTACTGTTTGTGCATTTTCAATATTCATTGATTTTTGCCATTGAAAAACGTCCAGAAATGATTGAAGCTACTGACTGAATGAAAGGAGCTGGCATCTCACTCTCTTTGAATCTTCTTTATCATGCTAAGAGGAGCAGGAAAAAGCAAAAAATTTCAGAATTGCACCTTGCAATGTGGAGAAATTACTGTTTGTGCATTTACAATATTCATTGATTTTTGCCATTGAAAAACATCATGTTATTCATACCCAGAAATGATTGAAGCTACTGACTGAATGAAAGGAGCTGGCATCTCACTCTCTTTGAATCTTCTTTATCATGCTAAGAGGAGCAGGAAAAAGCAAAAAATTTCAGAATTGCACCTTGCAATGCGGAGAAATTACTGTTTGTGCATTTACAATATTCATTGATTTTTGCCATTGAAAAACGTCCAGAAATGATTGAAGCTACTGACTGAATGAAAGGAGCTGGCATCTCACTCTCTTTGAATCTTCTTTACCATGCTAAGAGGAGCAGGAAAAAGCAAAAAATTTCAGAATTGCACCTTGCAATGCGGAGAAATTACTGTTTGTGCATTTACAATATTCATTGATTTTTGCCATTGAAAAACATCATGTTATTCATATACCAGAAATGATTGAAGCTACTGACTGAATGAAAGGAGCTGGCATCTCACTCTCTTTGAATCTTCTTTATCATGCTAAGAGGAGCAGGAAAAAGCAAAAAATTTCAGAATTGCACCTTGCAATGCGGAGAAATTACTGTTTGTGCATTTACAATATTCATTGATTTTTGCCATTGAAAAACGTCCAGAAAAGATTGAAGCTACTGACTGAATGAAAGGAGCTGGCATCTCACTCTCTTTGAATCTTCTTTATCATGCTAAGAGGAGCAGGAAAAAGCAAAAAATTTCAGAATTGCACCTTGCAATGCGGAGAAATTACTGTTTGTGCATTTACAATATTCATTGATTTTTGCCATTGAAAAACATCATGTTATTCATATACCAGAAATGTTTGAAGCTACTGACTGAATGAAAGGAGCTGGCATCTCACTCTCTTTGAATCTTCTTTATCATGCTAAGAGGAGCAGGAAAAAGCAAAAAATTTCAGAATTGCACCTTGCAATGCGGAGAAATTACTGTTTGTGCATTTACAATATTCATTGATTTTTGCCATTGAAAAACGTCCAGAAATGATTGAAGCTACTGACTGAATGAAAGGAGCTGGCATCTCACTCTCTTTGAATCTTCTTTATCATGCTAAGAGGAGCAGGAAAAAGCAAAAAAATTCAGAATTGCACCTTGCAATGCGGAGAAATTACTGTTTGTGCATTTACAATATTCATTGATTTTTGCCATTGAAAAACATCATGTTATTCATATACCAGAAATGATTGAAGCTACTGACTGAATGAAAGGAGCGGGCATCTCATTCTCTTTGAAACTTCTTTTTCATGCTAAGAGGAGCAGGAAAAAGCAAAAAATTTCAGAATTGCACCTTGCAATGCGGAGAAATTACTGTTTGTGCATTTACAATATTCATTGATTTTTGCCATTGAAAAACATCCAGAAATGATTGAAGCTACTGACTGAATGAAAGGAGCTGGCATCTCACTCTCTTTGAATCTTCTTTATCATGCTAAGAGGAGCAGGAAAAAGCAAAAAATTTCAGAATTGCACCTTGCAATGCGGAGAAATTACTGCTTGTGCATTTACAATATTCATTGATTTTTGCCATTGAAAAACGTCCAGAAATGATTGAAGCTACTGACTGAATGAAAGGAGCTGGCATCTCACTCTCTTTGAATCTTTATCATGCTAAGAGGAGCAGGAAAAAGCAAAAAATTTCAGAATTGCACCTTGCAATGCGGAGAAATTACTGTTTGTGCATTTACAATATTCATAGATTTTTGCCATTGAAAAACGTCCAGAAATGTTTGAAGCTACTGACTGAATGAAAGGAGCTGGCATCTCACTCTCTTTGAATCTTCTTTATCATGCTAGGATTAGCAGGAAAAAGCAAAAAATTTCAGAATTGCACCTTGCAATGTGGAGATATTACTGTTTGTGCATTTACAATATTCATTGATTTTTGCCATTGAAAAACGTCCAGAAATGTTTGAAGCTACTGACTGAATGAAAGGAGCTGGCATCTCACTCTCTTTGAATCTTCTTTATCATGCTAGGAGTAGCAGGAAAAAGCAAAAAATTTCAGAATTGCACCTTGCAATGTGGAGATATTACTGTTTGTGCATTTACAATATTCATTGATTTTTGCCATTGAAAAACGTCCAGAAATGTTTGAAGCTACTGACTGAATGGAAGGAGCTGGCATCTCACTCTCTTTGAATCTTCTTTATCATGCTAGGATTAGCAGGAAAAAGCAAAAAATTTCAGAATTGCACCTTGCAATATGGAGATATTACTGTTTGTGCATTTACAATATTCATTGATTTTTGCCATTGAAAAACATCATGTTATTCATATACCAGAAATGTTTGAAGCTACTGACTGAATGAAAGGAGCTGGCATCTCATTCTCTTTGAATCTTCTTTATCATGCTAGGATTAGCAGGAAAAAGCAAAAAATTTCAGAATTGAACCTTGCAATGTGGAGATATTACTGTTTGTGCATTTACAATATTCATTGATTTTTGCCATTGAAAAACGTCCAGAAATGTTTGAAGCTACTGACTGAATGAAAGGAGCTGGCATCTCACTCTATTTGAATCTTCTTTACCATGCTAGGATTAGCAGGAAAAAGCAAAAAATTTCAGAATTGCACCTTGCAATGTGGAGATATTACTGTTTGTGCATTTACAATATTCATTGATTTTTGCCATTGAAAAACGTCCAGAAATGTTTATACCAGAAATGTTTGAAGCTACTGACTGAATGAAAGGAGCTGGCATCTCACTCTCTTTGAATCTTCTTTATCATGCTAAGAGGAGCAGGAAAAAGCAAAGAATTTCAGAATTGCACCTTGCAATGCGGAGAAATTACTGTTTGTGCATTTACAATATTCATTGATTTTTGCCATTGAAAAACGTCCAGAAATGACTGAAGCTACTGACTGAATGAAAGGAGCTGGCATCTCACTCTCTTTGAATCTTCTTTATCATGCTAAGAGGAGCAGGAAAAAGCAAAAAATTTCAGAATTGCACCTTGCAATGCGGAGAAATTACTGTTTGTGCATTTACAATATTCATTGATTTTTGCCATTGAAAAACGTCCAGAAATGATTGAAGCTACTGACTGAATGAAAAGAGCTGGCATCTCACTCTCTTTGAATCTTCTTTATCATGCTAAGAGGAGCAGGAAAAAGCAAAAAATTTCAGAATTGCACCTTGCAATGCGGAGAAATTACTGTTTGTGCATTTACAATATTCATTGATTTTTGCCATTGAAAAACATCATGTTATTCATATACCAGAAATGATTGAAGCTACTGACTGAATGAAAGGAGCTGGCATCTCACTCTCTTTGAATCTTCTTTATCATGCTAAGAGGAGCAGGAAAAAGCAAAAAATTTCAGAATTGCACCTTGCAATGCGGAGAAATTACTGTTTGTGCATTTACAATATTCATTGATTTTTGCCATTGAAAAACGTCCAGAAATGATTGAAGCTACTGACTGAATGAAAGGAGCTGGCATCTCACTCTCTTTGAATCTTCTTTATCATGCTAAGAGGAGCAGGAAAAAGCAAAAAATTTCAGAATTGCACCTTGCAATGTGGAGATATTACTGTTTGTGCATTTACAATATTCATTGATTTTTGCCATTGAAAAACGTCCAGAAATGTTTATACCAGAAATGTTTGAAGCTACTGACTGAATGAAAGGAGCTGGCATCTCACTCTCTTTGAATCTTCTTTATCATGCTAAGAGGAGCAGGAAAAAGCAAAAAATTTCAGAATTGCACCTTGCAATGCGGAGAAATTACTGTTTGTGCATTTACAATATTCATTGATTTTTGCCATTGAAAAACGTCCAGAAATGACTGAAGCTACTGACTGAATGAAAGGAGCTGGCATCTCACTCTCTGAATCTTCTTTATCATGCTAAGAGGAGCAGGAAAAAGCAAAAAATTTCAGAATTGCACCTTGCAATGCGGAGAAATTACTGTTTGTGCATTTACAATATTCATTGATTTTTGCCATTGAAAAACATCCAGAAATGATTGAAGCTACTGACTGAATGAAAGGAGCTGGCATCTCACTCTCTTTGAATCTTCTTTATCATGCTAAGAGGAGCAGGAAAAAGCAAAAAATTTCAGAATTGCACCTTGCAATGCGGAGAAATTACTGTTTGTGCATTTACAATATTCATTGATTTTTGCCATTGAAAAACATCATGTTATTCATATACCAGAAATGATTGAAGCTACTGACTGAATGAAAGGAGCTGGCATCTCATTCTCTTTGAATCTTCTTTATCATGCTAAGAGGAGCAGGAAAAAGCAAAAAATTTCAGAATTGCACCTTGCAATGCGGAGAAATTACTGTTTGTGCATTTACAATATTCATTGATTTTTGCCATTGAAAAACGTCCAGAAATGATTGAAGCTACTGACTGAATGAAAGGAGCTGGCATCTCACTCTCTTTGAATCTTCTTTATCATGCTAAGAGGAGCAGGAAAAAGCAAAAAATTTCAGAATTGCAATTTGCAATGCGGAGAAATTACTGTTTGTGCATTTACAATATTCATTGATTTTTGCCATTGAAAAACGTCCAGAAATGATTGAAGCTACTGACTGAATGAAAGGAGCTGGCATCTCACTCTCTTTGAATCTTCTTTATCATGCTAAGAGGAGCAGGAAAAAGCAAAAAATTTCAGAATTGCACCTTGCAATGCGGAGAAATTACTGTTTGTGCATTTACAATATTCATTGATTTTTGCCATTGAAAAACGTCCAGAAATGACTGAAGCTACTGAATGAATGAAAGGAGCTGGCATCTCACTCTCTTTGAATCTTCTTTATCATGCTAAGAGGAGCAGGAAAAAGCAAAAAATTTCAGAATTGCACCTTGCAATGCGGAGAAATTACTGTTTGTGCATTTACAATATTCATTGATTTTTGCCATTGAAAAACGTCCAGAAATGATTGAAGCTACTGACTGAATGAAAGGAGCTGGCATCTCACTCTCTTTGAATCTTCTTTATCATGCTAAGAGGAGCAGGAAAAAGCAAAAAATTTCAGAATTGCACCTTGCAATGCGGAGAAATTACTGTTTGTGCATTTACAATATTCATTGATTTTTGCCATTGAAAAACATCATGTTATTCATATACCAGAAATGATTGAAGCTACTGACTGAATGAAAGGAGCTGGCATCTCACTCTCTTTGAATCTTCTTTATCATGCTAAGAGGAGCAGGAAAAAGCAAAAAATTTCAGAATTGCACCTTGCAATGCGGAGAAATTACTGTTTGTGCATTTACAATATTCATTGATTTTTGCCATTGAAAAACGTCCAGAAATGATTGAAGCTACTGACTGAATGAAAGGAGCTGGCATCTCACTCTCTTTGAATCTTCTTTATCATGCTAAGAGGAGCAGGAAAAAGCAAAAAATTTCAGAATTGCACCTTGCAATGCGGAGAAATTACTGTTTGTGCATTTACAATATTCATTGATTTTTGCCATTGAAAAACGTCCAGAAATGATTGAAGCTACTGACTGAATGAAAGGAGCTGGCATCTCACTCTCTTTGAATCTTCTTTATCATGCTAGGATTAGCAGGAAAAAGCAAAAAATTTCAGAATTGCACCTTGCAATGTGGAGATATTACTGTTTGTGCATTTACAATATTCATTGAATTTTGCCATTGAAAAACGTCCAGAAATGTTTGAAGCTACTGACTGAATGAAAGGAGCTGGCATCTCACTCTATTTGAATCTTCTTTATCATGCTAGGATTAGCAGGAAAAAGCAAAAAATTTCAGAATTGCACCTTGCAATGTGGAGATATTACTGTTTGTGCATTTACAATATTCATTGATTTTTGCCATTGAAAAACGTCCAGAAATGTTTATACCAGAAATGTTTGAAGCTACTGACTGAATGAAAGGAGCTGGCATCTCACTCTCTTTGAATCTTCTTTATCATGCTAAGAGGAGCAGGAAAAAGCAAAAAATTTCAGAATTGCACCTTGCAATGCGGAGAAATTACTGTTTGTGCATTTACAATATTCATTGATTTTTGCCATTGAAAAACGTCCAGAAATGACTGAAGCTACTGACTGAATGAAAGGAGCTGGCATCTCACTCTCTTTGAATCTTCTTTATCATGCTAAGAGGAGCAGGAAAAAGCAAAAAATTTCAGAATTGCACCTTGCAATGCGGAGAAATTACTGTTTGTGCATTTACAATATTCATTGATTTTTGCCATTGAAAAACGTCCAGAAATGATTGAAGCTACTGACTGAATGAAAGGAGCTGGCATCTCACTCTCTTTGAATCTTCTTTATCATGCTAAGAGGAGCAGGAAAAAGCAAAAAATTTCAGAATTGCACCTTGCAATGCGGAGAAATTACTGTTTGTGCATTTACAATATTCATTGATTTTTGCCATTGAAAAACATCATGTTATTCATATACCAGAAATGTTTGAAGCTACTGACTGAATGAAAGGAGCTGGCATCTCACTCTCTTTGAATCTTCTTTATCATGCTAAGAGGAGCAGGAAAAAGCAAAAAATTTCAGAATTGCACCTTGCAATGCGGAGAAATTACTGTTTGTGCATTTACAATATTCATTGATTTTTGCCATTGAAAAACATCATGTTATTCATATACCAGAAATGATTGAAGCTACTGACTGAATGAAAGGAACTGGCATCTCACTCTCTTTGAATCTTCTTTATCATGCTAAGAGGATCAGGAAAAAGCAAAAAAATTCAGAACTGCACCTTGCAATGCGGAGAAATTACTGTTTGTGCATTTACAATATTCATTGATTTTTGCCATTGAAAAACGTCCAGAAATGATTGAAGCTACTGACTGAATGAAAGGAGCTGGCATCTCACTCTCTTAGAATCTTCTTTATCATGCTAAGAGGAGCAGGAAAAAGCAAAAAATTTCAGAATTGCACCTTGCAATGCGGAGAAATTACTGTTTGTGCATTTACAATATTCATTGATTTTTGCCATTGAAAAACGTCCAGAAATGATTGAAGCTACTGACTGAATGAAAGGAGCTGGCATCTCACTCTCTTTGAATCTTCTTTATCATGCTAAGAGGAGCAGGAAAAAGCAAAAAATTTCAGAATTGCACCTTGCAATGCGGAGAAATTACTGTTTGTGCATTTACAATATTCATTGATTTTTGCCATTGAAAAACATCATGTTATTCATATACCAGAAATGATTGAAGCTACTGACTGAATGAAAGGAGCTGGCATCTCACTCTCTTTGAATCTTCTTTATCATGCTAAGAGGAGCAGGAAAAAGCAAAAAATTTCAGAATTGCACCTTGCAATGCGGAGAAATTACTGTTTGTGCAGTTACAATATTCATTGATTTTTGCCATTGAAAAACGTCCAGAAATGATTGAAGCTACTGACTGAATGAAAGGAGCTGGCATCTCACTCTCTTTGAATCTTCTTTATCATGCTAAGAGGAGCAGGAAAAAGCAAAAAATTTCAGAATTGCACCTTGCAATGCGGAGAAATTACTGTTTGTGCATTTACAATATTCATTGATTTTTGCCATTGAAAAACGTCCAGAAATGATTGCAGCTACTGACTGAATGAAAGGAGCTGGCATCTCACTCTCTTTGAATCTTCTTTATCATGCTAGGATTAGCAGGAAAAAGCAAAAAATTTCAGAATTGCACCTTGCAATGTGGAGATATTACTGTTTGTGCATTTACAATATTCATTGAATTTTGCCATTGAAAAACGTCCAGAAATGTTTGAAGCTACTGACTGAATGAAAGGAGCTGGCATCTCACTCTATTTGAATCTTCTTTATCATGCTAGGATTAGCAGGAAAAAGCAAAAAATTTCAGAATTGCACCATGCAATGTGGAGATATTACTGTTTGTGCATTTACAATATTCATTGATTTTTGCCATTGAAAAACGTCCAGAAATGTTTATACCAGAAATGTTTGAAGCTACTGACTGAATGAAAGGAGCTGGCATCTCACTCTCTTTGAATCTTCTTTATCATGCTAAGAGGAGCAGGAAAAAGCAAAAAATTTCAGAATTGCACGTTGCAATGCGGAGAAATTACTGTTTGTGCATTTACAATATTCATTGATTTTTGCCATTGAAAAACGTCCAGAAATGACTGAAGCTACTGACTGAATGAAAGGAGCTGGCATCTCACTCTCTTTGAATCTTCTTTATCATGCTAAGAGGAGCAGGAAAAAGCAAAAAATTTCAGAATTGCACCTTGCAATGCGGAGAAATTACTGTTTGTGCATTTACAATATTCATTGATTTTTGCCATTGAAAAACATCCAGAAATGATTGAAGCTACTGACTGAATGAAAGGAGCTGGCATCTCACGCTCTTTGAATCTTCTTTATCATGCTAAGAGGAGCAGGAAAAAGCAAAAAATTTCAGAATTGCACCTTGCAATGCGGAGAAATTACTGTTTGTGCATTTACAATATTCATTGATTTTTGCCATTGAAAAACATCATGTTATTCATATACCAGAAATGATTGAAGCTACTGACTGAATGAAAGGAGCTGGCATCTCACTCTCTTTGAATCTTCTTTATCATGCTAAGAGGAGCAGGAAAAAGCAAAAAATTTCAGAATTGCACCTTGCAATGCGGAGAAATTACTGTTTGTGCATTTACAATATTCATTGATTTTTGCCATTGAAAAACGTCCAGAAATGATTGAAGCTACTGACTGAATGAAAGGAGCTGGCATCTCACTCTCTTTGAATCTTCTTTATCATGCTAAGAGGAGCAGGAAAAAGCAAAAAATTTCAGAATTGCACCTTGCAATGCGGAGAAATTACTGTTTGTGCATTTACAATATTCATTGATTTTTGCCATTGAAAAACGTCCAGAAATGATTGAAGCTACTGACTGAATGAAAGGAGCTGGCATCTCACTCTCTTTGAATCTTCTTTATCATGCTAAGAGGAGCAGGAAAAAGCAAAAAATTTCAGAATTGCACCTTGCAATGCGGAGAAATTACTGTTTGTGCATTTACAATATTCAATGATTTTTGCCATTGAAAAACGTCCAGAAATGATTGAAGCTACTGACTGAATGAAAGGAGCTGGCATCTCACTCTCTTTGAATCTTCTTTATCATGCTAAGAGGAGCAGGAAAAAGCAAAAAATTTCAGAATTGCAACTTGCAATGCGGAGAAATTACTGTTTGTGCATTTACAATATTCATTGATTTTTGCCATTGAAAAACATCATGTTATTCATATACCAGAAATGATTGAAGCTACTGACTGAATGAAAGGAGCTGGCATCTCACTCTCTTTGAATCTTCATTATCATGCTAAGAGGAGCAGGAAAAAGCAAAAAATTTCAGAATTGCACCTTGCAATGCGGAGAAATTACTGTTTGTGCATTTACAATATTCATTGATTTTTGCCATTGAAAAACGTCCAGAAATGATTGAAGCTACTGACTGAATGAAAGGAGCTGGCATCTCACTCTCTTTGAATCTTCTTTATCATGCTAAGAGGAGCAGGAAAAAGCAAAAAATTTCAGAATTGCACCTTGCAATGCGGAGAAATTACTGTTTGTGCATTTACAATATTCATTGATTTTTGCCATTGAAAAACGTCCAGAAATGATTGAAGCTACTGACTGAATGAAAGGAGCTGGCATCTCACTCTCTTTGAATCTTCTTTATCATGCTAGGATTAGCAGGAAAAAGCAAAAAATTTCAGAATTGCACCTTGCAATGTGGAGATATTACTGTTTGTGCAATTACAATATTCATTGATTTTTGCCATTGAAAAACGTCCAGAAATGTTTGAAGCTACTGACTGAATGAAAGGAGCTGGCATCTCACTCTCTTTGAATCTTCTTTATCATGCTAGGAGTAGCAGGAAAAAGCAAAAAATTTCAGAATTGCACCTTGCAATGTGGAGATATTACTGTTTGTGCATTTACAATATTCATTGATTTTTGCCATTGAAAAACGTCCAGAAATGTTTGAAGCTACTGACTGAATGAAAGGAGCTGGCATCTCACTCTCTTTGAATCTTCTTTATCATGCTAGGATTAGCAGGAAAAAGCAAAAAATTTCAGAATTGCACCTTGCAATGTGGAGATATTACTGTTTGTGCATTTACAATATTCATTGATTTTTGCCATTGAAAAACATCATGTTATTCATATACCAGAAATGTTTGAAGCTACTGACTGAATGAAAGGAGCTGACATCTCACTCTCTTTGAATCTTCTTTATCATGCTAGGATTAGCAGGAAAAAGCAAAAAAATTCAGAATTGCACCTTGCAATGTGGAGATATTACTGTTTGTGCATTTACAATATTCATTGATTTTTGCCATTGAAAAACGTCCAGAAATGTTTGAAGCTACTGACTGAATGAAAGGAGCTGGCATCTCACTCTATTTGAATCTTCTTTATCATCCTAGGATTAGCAGGAAAAAGCAAAAAATTTCAGCATTGCACCTTGCAATGTGGAGATATTACTGTTTGTGCATTTACAATATTCATTGATTTTTGCCATTGAAAAACATCCAGAAATGTTTATACCAGAAATGTTTGAAGCTACTGACTGAATGAAAGGAGCTGGCATCTCACTCTCTTTGAATCTTCTTTATCATGCTAAGAGGAGCAGGAAAAAGCAAAAAATTTCAGAATTGCACCTTGCAATGCGGAGAAATTACTGTTTGTGCATTTACAATATTCATTGATTTTTGCCATTGAAAAACATCATGTTATTCATATACCAGAAATGATTGAAGCTACTGACTGAATGAAAGGAGCTGGCATCTCACTCTCTTTGAATCTTCTTTATCATGCTAAGAGGAGCAGGAAAAAGCAAAAAATTTCAGAATTGCACCTTGCAATGCGGAGAAATTACTGTTTGTGCATTTACAATATTCATTGATTTTTGCCATTGAAAAACATCCAGAAATGATTGAAGCTACTGACTGAATGAAAGGAGCTGGCATCTCACTCTCTTTGAATCTTCTTTATCATGCTAAGAGGAGCAGGAAAAAGCAAAAAATTTCAGAATTTCACCTTGCAATGCGGAGAAATTACTGTTTGTGCATTTACAATATTCATTGATTTTTGCCATTGAAAAACGTCCAGAAATGATTGAAGCTACTGACTGAATGAAAGGAGCTGGCATCTCACTCTCTTTGAATCTTCTTTATCATGCTAGGATTAGCAGGAAAAAGCAAAAAATTTCAGAATTGCACCTTGCAATGTGGAGATATTACTGTTTGTGCATTTACAATATTCATTGAATTTTGCCATTGAAAAACGTCCAGAAATGTTTGAAGCTACTGACTGAATGAAAGGAGCTGGCATCTCACTCTATTTGAATCTTCTTTATCATGCTAGGATTAGCAGGAAAAAGCAAAAAATTTCAGAATTGCACCTTGCAATGTGGAGATATTACTGTTTGTGCATTTACAATATTCATTGATTTTTGCCATTGAAAAACGTCCAGAAATGTTTATACCAGAAATGTTTGAAGCTACTGACTGAATGAAAGGAGCTGGCATCTCACTCTCTTTGAATCTTCTTTATCATGCTAAGAGGAGCAGGAAAAAGCAAAAAATTTCAGAATTGCACCTTGCAATGCGGAGAAATTACTTTTTGTGCATTTACAATATTCATTGATTTTTGCCATTGAAAAACGTCCAGAAATGACTGAAGCTACTGACTGAATGAAAGGAGCTGGCATCTCACTCTCTTTGAATCTTCTTTACCATGCTAAGAGGAGCAGGAAAAAGCAAAAAAATTCAGAATTGCACCTTGCAATGCGGAGAAATTACTGTTTGTGCATTTACAATATTCATTGATTTTTGCCATTGAAAAACGTCCAGAAATGATTGAAGCTACTGACTGAATGAAAGGAGCTGGCATCTCACTCTCTTTGAATCTTCTTTATCATGCTAGGAGTAGCAGGAAAAAGCAAAAAATTTCAGAATTGCACCTTGCAATGTGGAGATATTACTGTTTGTGCATTTACAATATTCATTGATTTTTGCCATTGAAAAACATCATGTTATTCATATACCAGAAATGTTTGAAGCTACTGACTGAATGAAAGGAGCTGACATCTCACTCTCTTTGAATATTCTTTATCATGCTAGGATTAGCAGGAAAAAGCAAAAAATTTCAGAATTGCACCTTGCAATGTGGAGATATTACTGTTTGTGCATTTACAATATTCATTGATTTTTGCCATTGAAAAACGTCCAGAAATGTTTGAAGCTACTGACTGAATGAAAGGAGCTGGCATCTCACTCTATTTGAATCTTCTTTATCATGCTAGGATTAGCAGGAAAAAGCAAAAAAAATTTCAGCATTGCACCTTGCAATGTGGAGATATTACTGTTTGTGCATTTACAATATTCATTGATTTTTGCCATTGAAAAACGTCCAGAAATGTTTATACCAGAAATGTTTGAAGCTACTGACTGAATGAAAGGAGCTGGCATCTCACTCTCTTTGAATCTTCTTTATCATGCTAAGAGGAGCAGGAAAAAGCAAAAAATTTCAGAATTGCACCTTGCAATGCGGAGAAATTACTGTTTGTGCATTTACAATATTCATTGATTTTTGCCATTGAAAAACTTCCAGAAATGACTGAAGCTACTGACTGAATGAAAGGAGCTGGCATCTCACTCTCTTTGAATCTTCTTTATCATGCTAAGAGGAGCAGGAAAAAGCAAAAAATTTCAGAATTGCACCTTGCAATGCGGAGAAATTACTGTTTGTGCATTTACAATATTCATTGATTTTTGCCATTGAAAAACGTCCAGAAATGATTGAAGCTACTGACTGAATGAAAGGAGCTGGCATCTCACTCTCTTTGAATCTTCTTTATCATGCTAAGAGGAGCAGGAAAAAGCAAAAAATTTCAGAATTGCACCTTGCAATGCGGAGAAATTACTGTTTGTGCATTTACAATATTCATTGATTTTTGCCATTGAAAAACATCATGTTATTCATATACCAGAAATGATTGAAGCTACTGACTGAATGAAAGGAGCTGGCATCTCACTCTCTTTGAATCTTCTTTATCATGCTAAGAGGAGCAGGAAAAAGCAAAAAATTTCAGAATTGCACCTTGCAATGCGGAGAAATTACTGTTTGTGCATTTACAATATTCATTGATTTTTGCCATTGAAAAACGTCCAGAAATGATTGAAGCTACTGACTGAATGAAAGGAGCTGGCATCTCACTCTCTTTGAATCTTCTTTATCATGCTAAGAGGAGCAGGAAAAAGCAAAAAATTTCAGAATTTCATCTTGCAATGCGGAGAAATTACTGTTTGTGCATTTACAATATTCATTGATTTTTGCCATTGAAAAACGTCCAGAAATGATTGAAGCTACTGACTGAATGAAAGGAGCTGGCATCTCACTCTCTTTGAATCTTCTTTATCATGCTAAGAGGAGCAGGAAAAAGCAAAAAATTTCAGAATTGCACCTTGCAATGCGGAGAAATTACTGTTTGTGCATTTACAATATTCATTGATTTTTGCCATTGAAAAACGTCCAGAAATGATTGAAGCTACTGACTGAATGAAAGGAGCCGGAATCTCACTCTCTTTGAATCTTCTTTATCATGCTAAGAGGAGCAGGAAAAAGCAAAAAATTTCAGAATTGCAACTTGCAATGCGGAGAAATTACTGTTTGTGCATTTACAATATTCATTGATTTTTGCCATTGAAAAACATCATGT
Source organism: Phyllobates terribilis (assembly GCF_046119375.1). Lineage (NCBI taxonomy): Eukaryota > Metazoa > Chordata > Amphibia > Anura > Dendrobatidae > Phyllobates > Phyllobates terribilis. The sequence continues at coordinate 120,772 of NW_027363952.1, forward strand.
TATTCATATACCAGAAATGATTGAAGCTACTGACTGAATGAAAGGAGCTGGCATCTCACTCTCTTTGAATCTTCTTTATCATGCTAAGAGGAGCAGGAAAAAGCAAAAAATTTCAGAATTGCACCTTGCAATGCGGAGAAATTACTGTTTGTGCATTTACAATATTCATTGATTTTTGCCATTGAAAAACGTCCAGAAATGATTGAAGCTACTGACTGAATGAAAGGAGCTGGCATCTCACTCTCTTTGAATCTTCTTTATCATGCTAAGAGGAGCAGGAAAAAGCAAAAAATTTCAGAATTGCACCTTGCAATGCGGAGAAATTACTGTTTGTGCATTTACAATATTCATTGATTTTTGCCATTGAAAAACGTCCAGAAATGATTGAAGCTACTGACTGAATGAAAGGAGCTGGCATCTCACTCTCTTTGAATCTTCTTTATCATGCTAAGAGGAGCAGGAAAAAGCAAAAAATTTCAGAATTGCACCTTGCAATGCGGAGAAATTACTGTTTGTGCATTTACAATATTCATTAATTTTTGCCATTGAAAAACATCATGTTATTCATATCCCAGAAATGTTTGAAGCTACTGACAATGAAAGAAGCTGGCATCTCACTCTCTTTGAATCTTCTTTATCATGCTAATAGGAGCAGGAAAAAGCAAAAAATTTCAGAATTGCACCTTGCAATGCGGAGAAATTACTGTTTGTGCATTTACAATATTCATTGATTTTTGCCATTGAAAAACGTCCAGAAATGATTGAAGCTACTGACTGAATGAAAGGAGCTGGCATCTCACTCTCTTTGAATCTTCTTTATCATGCTAAGAGGAGCAGGAAAAAGCAAAAAATTTCAGAATTGCACCTTGCAATGCGGAGAAATTACTGTTTGTGCATTTACAATATTCATTGATTTTTGCCATTGAAAAACATCATGTTATTCATATACCAGAAATGTTTGAAGCTACTGACTGAATGAAAGGAGCTGGCATCTCACTCTCTTTGAATCTTCTTTATCATGCTAAGAGGAGCAGGAAAAAGCAAAAAATTTCAGAATTGCACCTTGCAATGCGGAGAAATTACTGTTTGTGCATTTACAATATTCATTGATTTTTGCCATTGAAAAACGTCCAGAAATGATTGAAGCTACTGACTGAATGAAAGGAGCTGGCATCTCACTCTCTTTGAATCTTCTTTATCATGCTAAGAGGAGCAGGAAAATGCAAGAAATTTCAGAATTGCACCTTGCAATGCGGAGAAATTACTGTTTGTGCATTTATAATATTCATTGATTTTTGCCATTGAAAAACGTCCAGAAATGTTTGAAGCTACTGACTGAATGAAAGGAGCTGGCATCTCACTCTCTTTGAATCTTCTTTATCATGCTAGGATTAGCAGGAAAAAGCAAAAAATTTCAGAATTGCACCTTGCAATGTGGAGATATTACTGTTTGTGCATTTACAATATTCATTGATTTTTGCCATTGAAAAACATCATGTTATTCATATACCAGAAATGTTTGAAGCTACTGACTGAATGAAAGGAGCTGACATCTCACTCTCTTTGAATCTTCTTTATCATGCTAGGATTAGCAGGAAAAAGCAAAAAATTTCAGAATTGCACCTTGCAATGTGGAGATATTACTGTTTGTGCATTTACAATATTCATTGATTTTTGCCATTGAAAAACGTCCAGAAATGTTTGAAGCTACTGACTGAATGAAAGGAGCTGGCATCTCACTCTCTTTGAATCTTCTTTATCATGCTAAGAGGAGCAGGAAAATGCAAGAAATTTCAGAATTGCACCTTGCAATGCGGAGAAATTACTGTTTGTGCATTTATAATATTCATTGATTTTTGCCATTGAAAAACATCCAGAAATGATTGAAGCTACTGACTGAATGAAAGGAGCTGGCATCTCACTCTCTTTGAATCTTCTTTATCATGCTAAGAGGAGCAGGAAAAAGCAAAAAATTTCAGAATTGCACCTTGCAATGCGGAGAAATTACTGTTTGTGCATTTACAATATTCATTGATTTTTGCCATTGAAAAACATCATGTTATTCATATACCAGAAATGATTGAAGCTACTGACTGAATGAAAGGAGCTGGCATCTCACTCTCTTTGAATCTTCTTTATCATGCTAAGAGGAGCAGGAAAAAGCAAAAAATTTCAGAATTGCACCTTGCAATGCGGAGAAATTACTGTTTGTGCATTTACAATATTCATTGATTTTTGCATTGAAAAACGTCCAGAAATGACTGAAGCTACTGACTGAATGAAAGGAGCTGGCATCTCACTCTCTTTGAATCTTCTTTATCATGCTAAGAGGAGCAGGAAAAAGCAAAAAATTTCAGAATTGCATCTTGCAATGCGGAGAAATTACTGTTTGTGCATTTACAATATTCATTGATTTTTGCCATTGAAAAACGTCCAGAAATGATTGAAGCTACTGACTGAATGAAAGGAGCTGGCATCTCACTCTCTTTGAATCTTCTTTATCATGCTAAGAGGAGCAGGAAAAAGCAAAAAATTTCAGAATTGCACCTTGCAATGCGGAGAAATTACTGTTTGTGCATTTACAATATTCATTGATTTTTGCCATTGAAAAACATCATGTTATTCATATACCAGAAATGATTGAAGCTACTGACTGAATGAAAGGAGCTGGCATCTCACTCTCTTTGAATCTTCTTTATCATGCTAAGAGGAGCAGGAAAAAGCAAAAAATTTCAGAATTGCACCTTGCAATGCGGAGAAATTACTGTTTGTGCATTTACAATATTCATTGATTTTTGCCATTGAAAAACGTCCAGAAATGATTGAAGCTACTGACTGAATGAAAGGAGCTGGCATCTCACTCTCTTTGAATCTTCTTTATCATGCTAAGAGGAGCAGGAAAAAGCAAAAAATTTCAGAATTGCACCTTGCAATGCGGAGAAATTACTGTTTGTGCATTTACAATATTCATTGATTTTTGCCATTGAAAAACGTCCAGAAATGATTGAAGCTACTGACTGAATGAAAGGAGCTGGCATCTCACTCTCTTTGAATCTTCTTTATCATGCTAGGATTAGCAGGAAAAAGCAAAAAATTTCAGAATTGCACCTGGCAATGTGGAGATATTACTGTTTGTGCATTTACAATATTCATTGAATTTTGCCATTGAAAAACGTCCAGAAATGTTTGAAGCTACTGACTGAATGAAAGGAGCTGGCATCTCACTCTATTTGAATCTTCTTTATCATGCTAGGATTAGCAGGAAAAAGCAAAAAATTTCAGAATTGCACCTTGCAATGTGGAGATATTACTGTTTGTGCATTTACAATATTCATTGATTTTTGCCATTGAAAAACGTCCAGAAATGTTTATACCAGAAATGTTTGAAGCTACTGACTGAATGAAAGGAGCTGGCATCTCACTCTCTTTGAATCTTCTTTATCATGCTAAGAGGAGCAGGAAAAAGCAAAAAATTTCAGAATTGCACCTTGCAATGCGGAGAAATTACTGTTTGTGCATTTACAATATTCATTGATTTTTGCCATTGAAAAACGTCCAGAAATGACTGAAGCTACTGACTGAATGAAAGGAGCTGGCATCTCACTCTCTTTGAATCTTCTTTATCATGCTAAGAGGAGCAGGAAAAAGCAAAAAATTTCAAAATTGCACCTTGCAATGCGGAGAAATTACTGTTTGTGCATTTACAATATTCATTGATTTTTGCCATTGAAAAACGTCCAGAAATGATTGAAGCTACTGACTGAATGAAAGGAGCTGGCATCTCACTCTCTTTGAATCTTCTTTATCATGCTAAGAGGAGCAGGAAAAAGCAAAAAATTTCAGAATTGCACCTTGCAATGCGGAGAAATTACTGTTTGTGCATTTACAATATTCATTGATTTTTGCCATTGAAAAACATCATGTTATTCATATACCAGAAATGATTGAAGCTACTGACTGAATGAAAGGAGCTGGCATCTCACTCTCTTTGAATCTTCTTTATCATGCTAAGAGGAGCAGGAAAAAGCAAAAAATTTCAGAATTGCACCTTGCAATGCGGAGAAATTACTGTTTGTGCATTTACAATATTCATTGATTTTTGCCATTGAAAAACGTCCAGAAATGATTGAAGCTACTGACTGAATGAAAGGAGCTGGCATCTCACTCTCTTTGAATCTTTTTTATCATGCTAAGAGGAGCAGGAAAAAGCAAAAAATTTCAGAATTGCATCTTGCAATGCGGAGAAATTACTGTTTGTGCATTTACAATATTCATTGATTTTTGTCATTGAAAAACGTCCAGAAATGATTGAAGCTACTGACTGAATGAAAGGAGCTGGCATCTCACTCTCTTTGAATCGTCTTTATCATGCTAAGAGGAGCAGGAAAAAGCAAAAAATTTCAGAATTGCACCTTGCAATGCGGAGAAATTACTGTTTGTGCATTTACAATATTCATTGATTTTTGCCATTGAAAAACGTCCAGAAATGATTGAAGCTACTGACTGAATGAAAGGAGCTGGAATCTCACTCTCTTTGAATCTTCTTTATCATGCTAAGAGGAGCAGGAAAAAGCAAAAAATTTCAGAATTGCAACTTGCAATGCGGAGAAATTACTGTTTGTGCATTTACAATATTCATTGATTTTTGCCATTGAAAAACATCATGTTATTCATATACCAGAAATGATTGAAGCTACTGACTGAATGAAAGGAGCTGGCATCTCACTCTCTTTGAATCTTCTTTATCATGCTAAGAGGAGCAGGAAAAAGCAAAAAATTTCAGAATTGCACCTTGCAATGCGGAGAAATTACTGTTTGTGCATTTACAATATTCATTGATTTTTGCCATTGAAAAACGTCCAGAAATGATTGAAGCTACTGACTGAATGAAAGGAGCTGGCATCTCACTCTCTTTGAATCTTCTTTATCATGCTAAGAGGAGCAGGAAAAAGCAAAAAATTTCAGAATTGCACCTTGCAATGCGGAGAAATTACTGTTTGTGCATTTTCAATATTCATTGATTTTTGCCATTGAAAAACGTCCAGAAATGATTGAAGCTACTGACTGAATGAAAGGAGCTGGCATCTCACTCTCTTTGAATCTTCTTTATCATGCTAAGAGGAGCAGGAAAAAGCAAAAAATTTCAGAATTGCACCTTGCAATGCGGAGAAATTACTGTTTGTGCATTTACAATATTCATTAATTTTTGCCATTGAAAAACATCATGTTATTCATATCCCAGAAATGTTTGAAGCTACTGACTGAATGAAAGAAGCTGGCATCTCACTCTCTTTGAATCTTCTTTATCATGCTAAGAGGAGCAGGAAAAAGCAAAAAATTTCAGAATTGCACCTTGCAATGCGGAGAAATTACTGTTTGTGCATTTACAATATTCATTGATTTTTGCCATTGAAAAACGTCCAGAAATGATTGAAGCTACTGACTGAATGAAAGGAGCTGGCATCTCACTCTCTTTGAATCTTCTTTATCATGCTAAGAGGAGCAGGAAAAAGCAAAAAATTTCAGAATTGCACCTTGCAATGCGGAGAAATTACTGTTTGTGCATTTACAATATTCATTGATTTTTGCCATTGAAAAACATCATGTTATTCATATACCAGAAATGTTTGAAGCTACTGACTGAATGAAAGGAGCTGGCATCTCACTCTCTTTGAATCTTCTTTATCATGCTAAGAGGAGCAGGAAAAAGCAAAAAATTTCAGAATTGCACCTTGCAATGCGGAGAAATTACTGTTTGTGCATTTACAATATTCATTGATTTTTGCCATTGAAAAACGTCCAGAAATGATTGAAGCTACTGACTGAATGAAAGGAGCTGGCATCTCACTCTCTTTGAATCTTCTTTATCATGCTAAGAGGAGCAGGAAAATGCAAGAAATTTCAGAATTGCACCTTGCAATGCGGAGAAATTACTGTTTGTGCATTTACAATATTCATTGATTTCTGCCATTGAAAAACATCCAGAAATGATTGAAGCTACTGACTGAATGAAAGGAGCTGGCATCTCACTCTCTTTGAATCTTCTTTATCATGCTAAGAGGAGCAGGAAAAAGCCAAAAATTTCAGAATTGCACCTTGCAATGCGGAGAAATTACTGTTTGTGCATTTACAATATTCATTGATTTTTGCCATTGAAAAACATCATGTTATTCATATACCAGAAATGATTGAAGCTACTGACTGAATGAAAGGAGCTGGCATCTCACTCTCTTTGAATCTTCTTTATCATGCAAAGAGGAGCAGGAAAAAGCAAAAAATTTCAGAATTGCACCTTGCAATGCGGAGAAATTACTGTTTGTGCATTTACAATATTCATTGATTTTTGCCATTGAAAAACGTCCAGAAATGATTGAAGCTACTGACTGAATGAAAGGAGCTGGCATCTCACTCTCTTTGAATCTTCTTTATCATGCTAAGAGGAGCAGGAAAAAGAAAAAAAATTTCAGAATTGCACCTTGCAATGCGGAGAAATTACTGTTTGTGCATTTACAATATTCACTGATTTTTGCCATTGAAAAACGTCCAGAAATGATTGAAGCAACTGACTGAATGAAAGGAGCTGGCATCTCACTCTCTTTGAATCTTCTTTATCATGCTAAGAGGAGCAGGAAAAAGCAAAAAATTTCAGAATTGCACCTTGCAATGCGGAGAAATTACTGTTTGTGCATTTACAATATTCATTGATTTTTGCCATTGAAAAACGTCCAGAAATAATTGAAGCTACTGACTGAATGAAAGGAGCTGGCATCTCACTCTCTTTGAATCTTCTTTATCATGCTAAGAGGAGCAGGAAAAAGCAAAAAATTTCAGAATTGCAACTTGCAATGCGGAGAAATTACTGTTTGTGCATTTACAATATTCATTGATTTTTGCCATTGAAAAACATCATGTTATTCATATACCAGAAATGATTGAAGCTACTGACTGAATGAAAGGAGCTGGCATCTCACTCTCTTTGAATCTTCTTTATCATGCTAAGAGGAGCAGGAAAAAGCAAAAAATTTCAGAATTGCACCTTGCAATGCGGAGAAATTACTGTTTGTGCATTTACAATATTCATTGATTTTTGCCATTGAAAAACGTCCAGAAATGATTGAAGCTACTGACTGAATGAAAGGAGCTGGCATCTCACTCTCTTTGAATCTTCTTTATCATGCTAAGAGGAGCAGGAAAGAGCAAAAAATTTCAGAATTGCACCTTGCAATGCGGAGAAATTACTGTTTGTGCTTTTACAATATTCATTGATTTTTGCCATTGAAAAACATCATGTTATTCATATACCAGAAATGTTTGAAGCTACTGACTGAATGAAAGGAGCTGGCATCTCACTCTCTTTGAATCTTCTTTATCATGCTAAGAGGAGCAGGAAAAAGCAAAAAATTTCAGAATTGCACCTTGCAATGCGGAGAAATTACTGTTTGTGCATTTACAATATTCATTGATTTTTGCCATTGAAAAATGTCCAGAAATGATTGAAGCTGCTGACTGAATGAAAGGAGCTGGCATCTCACTCTCTTTGAATCTTCTTTATCATGCTAAGAGGAGCAGGAAAAAGCAAAAAATTTCAGAATTGCACCTTGCAATGCGGAGAAATTACTGTTTGTGCATTTACAATATTCATTGATTTTTGCCATTGAAAAACATCATGTTATTCATATACCAGAAATGATTGAAGCTACTGACTGAATGAAAGGAGCTGGCATCTCACTCTCTTTGAATCTTCTTTATCATGCTAAGAGGAGCAGAAAAAAGCAAAAAATTTCAGAATTGCACCTTGCAATGCGGAGAAATTACTGTTTGTGCATTTACATTATTCATTGATTTTTGCCATTGAAAAACGTCCAGAAATGATTGAAGCTACTGACTGAATGAAAGGAGCTGGCATCTCACTCTCTTTGAATCTTCTTTATCATGCTAAGAGGAGCAGGAAAAAGCAAAAAATTTCAGAATTGCACCTTGCAATGCGGAGAAATTACTGTTTGTGCATTTACAATATTCATTGATTTTTGCCATTGAAAAACGTCCAGAAATGATTGAAGCTACTGACTGAATGAAAGGAGCTGGCATCTCACTCTCTTTGAATCTTCTTTATCATGCTAAGAGGAGCAGGAAAAAGCAAAAAATTTCAGAATTGCACCTTGCAATGCGGAGAAATTACTGTTTGTGCATTTACAATATTCATTGATTTTTGCCATTGAAAAACATCATGTTATTCATATACTAGAAATGTTTGAAGCTACTGACTGAATGAAAGGAGCTGGCATCTCACTCTCTTTGAATCTTCTTTATCATGCTAAGAGGAGCAGGAAAAAGCAAAAAATTTCAGAATTGCACCTTGCAATGCGGAGAAATTACTGTTTGTGCATTTACAATATTCATTGATTTTTGCCATTGAAAAACGTCCAGAAATGATTGAAGCTACTGACTGAATGAAAGGAGCTGGCATCTCACTCTCTTTGAATCTTCTTTATCATGCTAAGAGGAGCAGGAAAAAGCAAAAAATTTCAGAATTGCACCTTGCAATGCGGAGAAATTACTGTTTGTGCATTTACAATATTCATTGATTTTTGCCATTGAAAAACATCATGTTATTCATATACCAGAAATGATTGAAGCTACTGACTGAATGAAAGGAGCTGGCATCTCGCTCTCTTTGAATATTCTTTATCATGCTAAGAGGAGCAGGAAAAAGCAAAAAATTTCAGAATTGCACCTTGCAATGCGGAGAAATTACTGTTTGTGCATTTACAATATTCATTGATTTTTGCCATTGAAAAACGTCCAGAAATGATTGAAGCTACTGACTGAATGAAAGGAGCTGGCATCTCACTCTCTTTGAATCTTCTTTATCATGCTAAGAGGAGCAGGAAAAAGCAAAAAATTTCAGAATTGCACCTTGCAATGTGGAGAAATTACTGTTTGTGCATTTACAATATTCATTGATTTTTGCCATTGAAAAACATCATGTTATTCATATACCAGAAATGATTGAAGCTACTGACTGAATGAAAGGAGCTGGCATCTCACTCTCTTTGAATCTTCTTTATCATGCTAAGAGGAGCAGGAAAAAGCAAAAAATTTCAGAATTGCACCTTGCAATACGGAGAAATTACTGTTTGTGCATTTACAATATTCATTGATTTTTGCCATTGAAAAACGTCCAGAAATGATTGAAGCTACTGACTGAATGAAAGGAGCTGGCATCTCACTCTCTTTGAATCTTCTTTATCATGCTAAGAGGAGCAGGAAAAAGCAAAAAATTTCAGAATTGCACCTTGCAATGCGGAGAAATTACTGTTTGTGCTTTTACAATATTCATTGATTTTTGCCATTGAAAAACATCATGTTATTCATATACCAGAAATGTTTGAAGCTACTGACTGAATGAAAGGAGCTGGCATCTCACTCTCTTTGAATCTTCTTTATCATGCTAAGAGGAGCAGGAAAAAGCAAAAAATTTCAGAATTGCACCTTGCAATGCGGAGAAATTACTGTTTGTGCATTTACAATATTCATTGATTTTTGCCATTGAAAAACGTCCAGAAATGATTGAAGCTACTGACTGAATGAAAGGAGCTGGCATCTCACTCTCTTTGAATCTTCTTTATCATGCTAAGAGGAGCAGGAAAAAGCAAAAAATTTCAGAATTGCACCTTGCAATGCGGAGAAATTACTGTTTGTGCATTTACAATATTCATTGATTTTTGCCATTGAAAAACGTCCAGAAATGATTGAAGCTACTGACTGAATGAAAGGAGCTGGCATCTCACTCTCTTTGAATCTTCTTTATCATGCTAAGAGGAGCAGGAAAAAGCAAAAAATTTCAGAATTGCAACTTGCAATGCGGAGAAATTACTGTTTGTGCATTTACAATATTCATTGATTTTTGCCATTGAAAAACATCATGTTATTCATATACCAGAAATGATTGAAGCTACTGACTGAATGAAAGGAGCTGGCATCTCACTCTCTTTGAATCTTCTTTATCATGCTAAGAGGAGCAGGAAAAAGCAAAAAATTTCAGAATTGCACCTTGCAATGCGGAGAAATTACTGTTTGTGCATTTACAATATTCATTGATTTTTGCCATTGAAAAACATCATGTTATTCATATACCAGAAATGTTTGAAGCTACTGACTGAATGAAAGGAGCTGGCATCTCACTCTCTTTGAATCTTCTTTATCATGCTAAGAGGAGCAGGAAAAAGCAAAAAATTTCAGAATTGCACCTTGCAATGCGGAGAAATTACTGTTTGTGCATTTACAATATTCATTGATTTTTGCCATTGAAAAACGTCCAGAAATGATTGAAGCTACTGACTGAATGAAAGGAGCTGGCATCTCACTCTCTTTGAATCTTCTTTATCATGCTAAGAGGAGCAGGAAAATGCAAGAAATTTCAGAATTGCACCTTGCAATGCGGAGAAATTACTGTTTGTGCATTTACAATATTCATTGATTTTTGCCATTGAAAAACATCCAGAAATGATTGAAGCTACTGACTGAATGAAAGGAGCTGGCATCTCACTCTCTTTGAATCTTCTTTATCATGCTAAGAGGAGCAGGAAAAAGCCAAAAATTTCAGAATTGCACCTTGCAATGCGGAGAAATTACTGTTTGTGCATTTACAATATTCATTGATTTTTGCCATTGAAAAACATCATGTTATTCATATACCAGAAATGATTGAAGCTACTGACTGAATGAAAGGAGCTGGCATCTCACTCTCTTTGAATCTTCTTTATCATGCAAAGAGGAGCAGGAAAAAGCAAAAAATTTCAGAATTGCACCTTGCAATGCGGAGAAATTACTGTTTGTGCATTTACAATATTCATTGATTTTTGCCATTGAAAAACGTCCAGAAATGATTGAAGCTACTGACTGAATGAAAGGAGCTGGCATCTCACTCTCTTTGAATCTTCTTTATCATGCTAAGAGGAGCAGGAAAAAGCAAAAAATTTCAGAATTGCACCTTGCAATGTGGAGAAATTACTGTTTGTGCATTTACAATATTCATTGATTTTTGCCATTGAAAAACATCATGTTATTCATATACCAGAAATGATTGAAGCTACTGACTGAATGAAAGGAGCTGGCATCTCACTCTCTTTGAATCTTCTTTATCATGCTAAGAGGAGCAGGAAAAAGCAAAAAATTTCAGAATTGCACCTTGCAATACGGAGAAATTACTGTTTGTGCATTTACAATATTCATTGATTTTTGCCATTGAAAAACGTCCAGAAATGATTGAAGCTACTGACTGAATGAAAGGAGCTGGCATCTCACTCTCTTTGAATCTTCTTTATCATGCTAAGAGGAGCAGGAAAAAGCAAAAAATTTCAGAATTGCACCTTGCAATGCGGAGAAATTACTGTTTGTGCTTTTACAATATTCATTGATTTTTGCCATTGAAAAGCATCATGTTATTCATATACCAGAAATGTTTGAAGCTACTGACTGAATGAAAGGAGCTGGCATCTCACTCTCTTTGAATCTTCTTTATCATGCTAAGAGGAGCAGGAAAAAGCAAAAAATTTCAGAATTGCACCTTGCAATGCGGAGAAATTACTGTTTGTGCATTTACAATATTCATTGATTTTTGCCATTGAAAAACGTCCAGAAATGATTGAAGCTACTGACTGAATGAAAGGAGCTGGCATCTCACTCTCTTTGAATCTTCTTTATCATGCTAAGAGGAGCAGGAAAAAGCAAAAAATTTCAGAATTGCACCTTGCAATGCGGAGAAATTACTGTTTGTGCATTTACAATATTCATTGATTTTTGCCATTGAAAAACGTCCAGAAATGATTGAAGCTACTGACTGAATGAAAGGAGCTGGCATCTCACTCTCTTTGAATCTTCTTTATCATGCTAAGAGGAGCAGGAAAAAGCAAAAAATTTCAGAATTGCAACTTGCAATGCGGAGAAATTACTGTTTGTGCATTTACAATATTCATTGATTTTTGCCATTGAAAAACATCATGTTATTCATATACCAGAAATGATTGAAGCTACTGACTGAATGAAAGGAGCTGGCATCTCACTCTCTTTGAATCTTCTTTATCATGCTAAGAGGAGCAGGAAAAAGCAAAAAATTTCAGAATTGCACCTTGCAATGCGGAGAAATTACTGTTTGTGCATTTACAATATTCATTGATTTTTGCCATTGAAAAACATCATGTTATTCATATACCAGAAATGTTTGAAGCTACTGACTGAATGAAAGGAGCTGGCATCTCACTCTCTTTGAATCTTCTTTATCATGCTAAGAGGAGCAGGAAAAAGCAAAAAATTTCAGAATTGCACCTTGCAATGCGGAGAAATTACTGTTTGTGCATTTACAATATTCATTGATTTTTGCCATTGAAAAACGTCCAGAAATGATTGAAGCTACTGACTGAATGAAAGGAGCTGGCATCTCACTCTCTTTGAATCTTCTTTATCATGCTAAGAGGAGCAGGAAAATGCAAGAAATTTCAGAATTGCACCTTGCAATGCGGAGAAATTACTGTTTGTGCATTTACAATATTCATTGATTTTTGCCATTGAAAAACATCCAGAAATGATTGAAGCTACTGACTGAATGAAAGGAGCTGGCATCTCACTCTCTTTGAATCTTCTTTATCATGCTAAGAGGAGCAGGAAAAAGCCAAAAATTTCAGAATTGCACCTTGCAATGCGGAGAAATTACTGTTTGTGCATTTACAATATTCATTGATTTTTGCCATTGAAAAACATCATGTTATTCATATACCAGAAATGATTGAAGCTACTGACTGAATGAAAGGAGCTGGCATCTCACTCTCTTTGAATCTTCTTTATCATGCAAAGAGGAGCAGGAAAAAGCAAAAAATTTCAGAATTGCACCTTGCAATGCGGAGAAATTACTGTTTGTGCATTTACAATATTCATTGATTTTTGCCATTGAAAAACGTCCAGAAATGATTGAAGCTACTGACTGAATGAAAGGAGCTGGCATCTCACTCTCTTTGAATCTTCTTTATCATGCTAAGAGGAGCAGGAAAAAGCAAAAAATTTCAGAATTGCACCTTGCAATGCGGAGAAATTACTGTTTGTGCATTTACAATATTCACTGATTTTTGCCATTGAAAAACGTCCAGAAATGATTGAAGCAACTGACTGAATGAAAGGAGCTGGCATCTCACTCTCTTTGAATCTTCTTTATCATGCTAAGAGGAGCAGGAAAAAGCAAAAAATTTCAGAATTGCACCTTGCAATGCGGAGAAATTACTGTTTGTGCATTTACAATATTCATTGATTTTTGCCATTGAAAAACGTCCAGAAATAATTGAAGCTACTGACTGAATGAAAGGAGCTGGCATCTCACTCTCTTTGAATCTTCTTTATCATGCTAAGAGGAGCAGGAAAAAGCAAAAAATTTCAGAATTGCAACTTGCAATGCGGAGAAATTACTGTTTGTGCATTTACAATATTCATTGATTTTTGCCATTGAACAACATCATGTTATTCTTATACCAGAAATGATTGAAGCTAGTGACTGAATGAAAGGAGCTGGCATCTCACTCTCTTTGAATCTTCTTTATCATGCTAAGAGGAGCAGGAAAAAGCAAAAAATTTCAGAATTGCACCTTGCAATGCGGAGAAATTACTGTTTGTGCATTTACAATATTCATTGATTTTTGCCATTGAAAAACGTCCAGAAATGATTGAAGCTACTGACTGAATGAAAGGAGCTGGCATCTCACTTTCTTTGAATCTTCTTTATCATGCTAAGAGGAGCAGGAAAAAGCAAAAAATTTCAGAATTGCACCTTGCAATGCGGAGAAATTACTGTTTGTGCTTTTACAATATTCATTGATTTTTGCCATTGAAAAACATCATGTTATTCATATACCAGAAATGTTTGAAGCTACTGACTGAATGAAAGGAGCTGGCATCTCACTCTCTTTGAATCTTCTTTATCATGCTAAGAGGAGCAGGAAAAAGCAAAAAATTTCAGAATTGCACCTTGCAATGCGGAGAAATTACTGTTTGTGCATTTACAATATTCATTGATTTTTGCCATTGAAAAATGTCCAGAAATGATTGAAGCTGCTGACTGAATGAAAGGAGCTGGCATCTCACTCTCTTTGAATCTTCTTTATCATGCTAAGAGGAGCAGGAAAAAGCAAAAAATTTCAGAATTGCACCTTGCAATGCGGAGAAATTACTGTTTGTGCATTTACAATATTCATTGATTTTTGCCATTGAAAAACATCATGTTATTCATATACCAGAAATGATTGAAGCTACTGACTGAATGAAAGGAGCTGGCATCTCACTCTCTTTGAATCTTCTTTATCATGCTAAGAGGAGCAGGAAAAAGCAAAAAATTTCAGAATTGCACCTTGCAATGCGGAGAAATTACTGTTTGTGCATTTACAATATTCATTGATTTTTGCCATTGAAAAACGTCCAGAAATGATTGAAGCTACTGACTGAATGAAAGGAGCTGGCATCTCACTCTCTTTGAATCTTCTTTATCATGCTAAGAGGAGCAGGAAAAAGCAAAAAATTTCAGAATTGCACCTTGCAATGCGGAGAAATTACTGTTTGTGCATTTACAATATTCATTGATTTTTGCCATTGAAAAACGTCCAGAAATGATTGAAGCTACTGACTGAATGAAAGGAGCTGGCATCTCACTCTCTTTGAATCTTCTTTATCATGCTAAGAGGAGCAGGAAAAAGCAAAAAATTTCAGAATTGCACCTTGCAATGCGGAGAAATTACTGTTTGTGCATTTACAATATTCATTGATTTTTGCCATTGAAAAACATCATGTTATTCATATACCAGAAATGTTTGAAGCTACTGACTGAATGAAAGGAGCTGGCATCTCACTCTCTTTGAATCTTCTTTATCATGCTAAGAGGAGCAGGAAAAAGCAAAAAATTTCAGAATTGCACCTTGCAATGCGGAGAAATTACTGTTTGTGCATTTACAATATTCATTGATTTTTGCCATTGAAAAACGTCCAGAAATGATTGAAGCTACTGACTGAATGAAAGGAGCTGGCATCTCACTCTCTTTGAATCTTCTTTATCATGCTAAGAGGAGCAGGAAAAAGCAAAAAATTTCAGAATTGCACCTTGCAATGCGGAGAAATTACTGTTTGTGCATTTACAATATTCATTGATTTTTGCCATTGAAAAACATCATGTTATTCATATACCAGAAATGATTGAAGCTACTGACTGAATGAAAGGAGCTGGCATCTCGCTCTCTTTGAATCTTCTTTATCATGCTAAGAGGAGCAGGAAAAAGCAAAAAATTTCAGAATTGCACCTTGCAATGCGGAGAAATTACTGTTTGTGCATTTACAATATTCATTGATTTTTGCCATTGAAAAACGTCCAGAAATGATTGAAGCTACTGACTGAATGAAAGGAGCTGGCATCTCACTCTCTTTGAATCTTCTTTATCATGCTAAGAGGAGCAGGAAAAAGCAAAAAATTTCAGAATTGCACCTTGCAATGTGGAGAAATTACTGTTTGTGCATTTACAATATTCATTGATTTTTGCCATTGAAAAACATCATGTTATTCATATACCAGAAATGATTGAAGCTACTGACTGAATGAAGGAGCTGGCATCTCACTCTCTTTGAATCTTCTTTATCATGCTAAGAGGAGCAGGAAAAAGCAAAAAATTTCAGAATTGCACCTTGCAATGCGGAGAAATTACTGTTTGTGCATTTACAATATTCATTGATTTTTGCCATTGAAAAACGTCCAGAAATGATTGAAGCTACTGACTGAATGAAAGGAGCTGGCATCTCACTCTCTTTGAATCTTCTTTATCATGCTAAGAGGAGCAGGAAAAAGCAAAAAATTTCAGAATTGCACCTTGCAATGCGGAGAAATTACTGTTTGTGCATTTACAATATTCATTGATTTTTGCCATTGAAAAACATCATGTTATTCATATACCAGAAATGTTTGAAGCTACTGACTGAATGAAAGGAGCTGGCATCTCACTCTCTTTGAATCTTCTTTATCATGCTAAGAGGAGCAGGAAAAAGCAAAAAATTTCAGAATTGCACCTTGCAATGCGGAGAAATTACTGTTTGTGCATTTACAATATTCATTGATTTTTGCCATTGAAAAACGTCCAGAAATGATTGAAGCTACTGACTGAATGAAAGGAGCTGGCATCTCACTCTCTTTGAATCTTCTTTATCATGCTAAGAGGAGCAGGAAAAAGCAAAAAATTTCAGAATTGCACCTTGCAATGCGGAGAAATTACTGTTTGTGCATTTACAATATTCATTGATTTTTGCCATTGAAAAACGTCCAGAAATGATTGAAGCTACTGACTGAATGAAAGGAGCTGGCATCTCACTCTCTTTGAATCTTCTTTATCATGCTAAGAGGAGCAGGAAAAAGCAAAAAATTTCAGAATTGCAACTTGCAATGCGGAGAAATTACTGTTTGTGCATTTACAATATTCATTGATTTTTGCCATTGAAAAACATCATGTTATTCATATACCAGAAATGATTGAAGCTACTGACTGAATGAAAGGAGCTGGCATCTCACTCTCTTTGAATCTTCTTTATCATGCTAAGAGGAGCAGGAAAAAGCAAAAAATTTCAGAATTGCACCTTGCAATGCGGAGAAATTACTGTTTGTGCATTTACAATATTCATTGATTTTTGCCATTGAAAAACGTCCAGAAATGATTGAAGCTACTGACTGAATGAAAGGAGCTGGCATCTCACTCTCTTTGAATCTTCTTTATCATGCTAAGAGGAGCAGGAAAAAGCAAAAAATTTCAGAATTGCACCTTGCAATGCGGAGAAATTACTGTTTGTGCATTTACAATATTCATTGATTTTTGCCATTGAAAAACGTCCAGAAATGATTGAAGCTACTGACTGAATGAAAGGAGCTGGCATCTCACTCTCTTTGAATCTTCTTTATCATGCTAAGAGGAGCAGGAAAAAGCAAAAAATTTCAGAATTGCACCTTGCAATGCGTAGAAATTACTGTTTGTGCATTTACAATATTCATTAATTTTTGCCATTGAAAAACATCATGTTATTCATATCCCAGAAATGTTTGAAGCTACTGACTGAATGAAAGAAGCTGGCATCTCACTCTCTTTGAATCTTCTTTATCATGCTAAGAGGAGCAGGAAAAAGCAAAAAATTTCAGAATTGCACCTTGCAATGCGGAGAAATTACTGTTTGTGCATTTACAATATTCATTGATTTTTGCCATTGAAAAACGTCCAGAAATGATTGAAGCTACTGACTGAATGAAAGGAGCTGGCATCTCACTCTCTTTGAATCTTCTTTATCATGCTAAGAGGAGCAGGAAAAAGCAAAAAATTTCAGAATTGCACCTTGCAATGCGGAGAAATTACTGTTTGTGCATTTACAATATTCATTGATTTTTGCCATTGAAAAACATCATGTTATTCATATACCAGAAATGTTTGAAGCTACTGACTGAATGAAAGGAGCTGGCATCTCACTCTCTTTGAATCTTCTTTATCATGCTAAGAGGAGCAGGAAAAAGCAAAAAATTTCAGAATTGCACCTTGCAATGCGGAGAAATTACTGTTTGTGCATTTACAATATTCATTGATTTTTGCCATTGAAAAACGTCCAGAAATGATTGAAGCTACTGACTGAATGAAAGGAGCTGGCATCTCACTCTCTTTGAATCTTCTTTATCATGCTAAGAGGAGCAGGAAAATGCAAGAAATTTCAGAATTGCACCTTGCAATGCGGAGAAATTACTGTTTGTGCATTTACAATATTCATTGATTTTTGCCATTGAAAAACATCCAGAAATGATTGAAGCTACTGACTGAATGAAAGGAGCTGGCATCTCACTCTCTTTGAATCTTCTTTATCATGCTAAGAGGAGCAGGAAAAAGCCAAAAATTTCAGAATTGCACCTTGCAATGCGGAGAAATTACTGTTTGTGCATTTACAATATTCATTGATTTTTGCCATTGAAAAACATCATGTTATTCATATACCAGAAATGATTGAAGCTACTGACTGAATGAAAGGAGCTGGCATCTCACTCTCTTTGAATCTTCTTTATCATGCAAAGAGGAGCAGGAAAAAGCAAAAAATTTCAGAATTGCACCTTGCAATGCGGAGAAATTACTGTTTGTGCATTTACAATATTCATTGATTTTTGCCATTGAAAAACGTCCAGAAATGATTGAAGCTACTGACTGAATGAAAGGAGCTGGCATCTCACTCTCTTTGAATCTTCTTTATCATGCTAAGAGGAGCAGGAAAAAGCAAAAAATTTCAGAATTGCACCTTGCAATGCGGAGAAATTACTGTTTGTGCATTTACAATATTCATTGATTTTTGCCATTGAAAAACGTCCAGAAATGATTGAAGCAACTGACTGAATGAAAGGAGCTGGCATCTCACTCTCTTTGAATCTTCTTTATCATGCTAAGAGGAGCAGGAAAAAGCAAAAAATTTCAGAATTGCACCTTGCAATGCGGAGAAATTACTGTTTGTGCATTTACAATATTCATTGATTTTTGCCATTGAAAAACGTCCAGAAATAATTGAAGCTACTGACTGAATGAAAGGAGCTGGCATCTCACTCTCTTTGAATCTTCTTTATCATGCTAAGAGGAGCAGGAAAAAGCAAAAAATTTCAGAATTGCAACTTGCAATGCGGAGAAATTACTGTTTGTGCATTTACAATATTCATTGATTTTTGCCATTGAAAAACATCATGTTATTCATATACCAGAAATGATTGAAGCTACTGACTGAATGAAAGGAGCTGGCATCTCACTCTCTTTGAATCTTCTTTATCATGCTAAGAGGAGCAGGAAAAAGCAAAAAATTTCAGAATTGCACCTTGCAATGCGGAGAAATTACTGTTTGTGCATTTACAATATTCATTGATTTTTGCCATTGAAAAACGTCCAGAAATGATTGAAGCTACTGACTGAATGAAAGGAGCTGGCATCTCACTCTCTTTGAGTCTTCTTTATCATGCTAAGAGGAGCAGGAAAAAGCAAAAAATTTCAGAATTGCACCTTGCAATGCGGAGAAATTACTGTTTGTGCTTTTACAATATTCATTGATTTTTGCCATTGAAAAACATCATGTTATTCATATACCAGAAATGTTTGAAGCTACTGACTGAATGAAAGGAGCTGGCATCTCACTCTCTTTGAATCTTCTTTATCATGCTAAGAGGAGCAGGAAAAAGCAAAAAATTTCAGAATTGCACCTTGCAATGCGGAGAAATTACTGTTTGTGCATTTACAATATTCATTGATTTTTGCCATTGAAAAATGTCCAGAAATGATTGAAGCTGCTGACTGAATGAAAGGAGCTGGCATCTCACTCTCTTTGAATCTTCTTTATCATGCTAAGAGGAGCAGGAAAAAGCAAAAAATTTCAGAATTGCACCTTGCAATGCGGAGAAATTACTGTTTGTGCATTTACAATATTCATTGATTTTTGCCATTGAAAAACATCATGTTATTCATATACCAGAAATGATTGAAGCTACTGACTGAATGAAAGGAGCTGGCATCTCACTCTCTTTGAATCTTCTTTATCATGCTAAGAGGAGCAGGAAAAAGCAAAAAATTTCAGAATTGCACCTTGCAATGCGGAGAAATTACTGTTTGTGCATTTACAATATTCATTGATTTTTGCCATTGAAAAACGTCCAGAAATGATTGAAGCTACTGACTGAATGAAAGGAGCTGGCATCTCACTCTCTTTGAATCTTCTTTATCATGCTAAGAGGAGCAGGAAAAAGCAAAAAATTTCAGAATTGCACCTTGCAATGCGGAGAAATTACTGTTTGTGCATTTACAATATTCATTGATTTTTGCCATTGAAAAACGTCCAGAAATGATTGAAGCTACTGACTGAATGAAAGGAGCTGGCATCTCACTCTCTTTGAATCTTCTTTATCATGCTAAGAGGAGCAGGAAAAAGCAAAAAATTTCAGAATTGCACCTTGCAATGCGGAGAAATTACTGTTTGTGCATTTACAATATTCATTGATTTTTGCCATTGAAAAACATCATGTTATTCATATACCAGAAATGATTGAAGCTACTGACTGAATGAAAGGAGCTGGCATCTCGCTCTCTTTGAATCTTCTTTATCATGCTAAGAGGAGCAGGAAAAAGCAAAAAATTTCAGAATTGCACCTTGCAATGCGGAGAAATTACTGTTTGTGCATTTACAATATTCATTGATTTTTGCCATTGAAAAACGTCCAGAAATGATTGAAGCTACTGACTGAATGAAAGGAGCTGGCATCTCACTCTCTTTGAATCTTCTTTATCATGCTAAGAGGAGCAGGAAAAAGCAAAAAATTTCAGAATTGCACCTTG
Organism: Phyllobates terribilis; assembly: GCF_046119375.1. Lineage (NCBI taxonomy): Eukaryota > Metazoa > Chordata > Amphibia > Anura > Dendrobatidae > Phyllobates > Phyllobates terribilis. The sequence continues at coordinate 141,168 of NW_027363952.1, forward strand.
CAATGTGGAGAAATTACTGTTTGTGCATTTACAATATTCATTGATTTTTGCCATTGAAAAACATCATGTTATTCATATACCAGAAATGATTGAAGCTACTGACTGAATGAAAGGAGCTGGCATCTCACTCTCTTTGAATCTTCTTTATCATGCTAAGAGGAGCAGGAAAAAGCAAAAAATTTCAGAATTGCACCTTGCAATGCGGAGAAATTACTGTTTGTGCATTTACAATATTCATTGATTTTTGCCATTGAAAAACGTCCAGAAATGATTGAAGCTACTGACTGAATGAAAGGAGCTGGCATCTCACTCTCTTTGAATCTTCTTTATCATGCTAAGAGGAGCAGGAAAAAGCAAAAAATTTCAGAATTGCACCTTGCAATGCGGAGAAATTACTGTTTGTGCTTTTACAATATTCATTGATTTTTGCCATTGAAAAACATCATGTTATTCATATACCAGAAATGTTTGAAGCTACTGACTGAATGAAAGGAGCTGGCATCTCACTCTCTTTGAATCTTCTTTATCATGCTAAGAGGAGCAGGAAAAAGCAAAAAATTTCAGAATTGCACCTTGCAATGCGGAGAAATTACTGTTTGTGCATTTACAATATTCATTGATTTTTGCCATTGAAAAACGTCCAGAAATGATTGAAGCTACTGACTGAATGAATGGAGCTGGCATCTCACTCTCTTTGAATCTTCTTTATCATGCTAAGAGGAGCAGGAAAAAGCAAAAAATTTCAGAATTGCACCTTGCAATGCGGAGAAATTACTGTTTGTGCATTTACAATATTCATTGATTTTTGCCATTGAAAAACGTCCAGAAATGATTGAAGCTACTGACTGAATGAAAGGAGCTGGCATCTCACTCTCTTTGAATCTTCTTTATCATGCTAAGAGGAGCAGGAAAAAGCAAAAAATTTCAGAATTGCAACTTGCAATGCGGAGAAATTACTGTTTGTGCATTTACAATATTCATTGATTTTTGCCATTGAAAAACATCATGTTATTCATATACCAGAAATGATTGAAGCTACTGACTGAATGAAAGGAGCTGGCATCTCACTCTCTTTGAATCTTCTTTATCATGCTAAGAGGAGCAGGAAAAAGCAAAAAATTTCAGAATTGCACCTTGCAATGCGGAGAAATTACTGTTTGTGCATTTACAATATTCATTGATTTTTGCCATTGAAAAACGTCCAGAAATGATTGAAGCTACTGACTGAATGAAAGGAGCTGGCATCTCACTCTCTTTGAATCTTCTTTATCATGCTAAGAGGAGCAGGAAAAAGCAAAAAATTTCAGAATTGCACCTTGCAATGCGGAGAAATTACTGTTTGTGCTTTTACAATATTCATTGATTTTTGCCATTGAAAAACATCATGTTATTCATATACCAGAAATGTTTGAAGCTACTGACTGAATGAAAGGAGCTGGCATCTCACTCTCTTTGAATCTTCTTTATCATGCTAAGAGGAGCAGGAAAAAGCAAAAAATTTCAGAATTGCACCTTGCAATGCGGAGAAATTACTGTTTGTGCATTTACAATATTCATTGATTTTTGCCATTGAAAAACGTCCAGAAATGATTGAAGCTACTGACTGAATGAAAGGAGCTGGCATCTCACTCTCTTTGAATCTTCTTTATCATGCTAAGAGGAGCAGGAAAAAGCAAAAAATTTCAGAATTGCACCTTGCAATGCGGAGAAATTACTGTTTGTGCATTTACAATATTCATTGATTTTTGCCATTGAAAAACGTCCAGAAATGATTGAAGCTACTGACTGAATGAAAGGAGCTGGCATCTCATTCTCTTTGAATCTTCTTTATCATGCTAAGAGGAGCAGGAAAAAGCAAAAAATTTCAGAATTGCACCTTGCAATGCGGAGAAATTACTGTTTGTGCTTTTACAATATTCATTGATTTTTGCCATTGAAAAACATCATGTTATTCATATACCAGAAATGTTTGAAGCTACTGACTGAATGAAAGGAGCTGGCATCTCACTCTCTTTGAATCTTCTTTATCATGCTAAGAGGAGCAGGAAAAAGCAAAAAATTTCAGAATTGCACCTTGCAATGTGGAGAAATTACTGTTTGTGCATTTACAATATTCATTGATTTTTGCCATTGAAAAACATCATGTTATTCATATACCAGAAATGATTGAAGCTACTGACTGAATGAAAGGAGCTGGCATCTCACTCTCTTTGAATTTTCTTTATCATGCTAAGAGGAGCAGGAAAAAGCAAAAAATTTCAGAATTGCACCTTGCAATGCGGAGAAATTACTGTTTGTGCATTTACAATATTCATTGATTTTTGCCATTGAAAAACGTCCAGAAATGATTGAAGCTACTGACTGAATGAAAGGAGCTGGCATCTCACTCTCTTTGAATCTTCTTTATCATGCTAAGAGGAGCAGGAAAAAGCAAAAAATTTCAGAATTGCACCTTGCAATGCGGAGAAATTACTGTTTGTGCTTTTACAATATTCATTGATTTTTGCCATTGAAAAACATCATGTTATTCATATACCAGAAATGTTTGAAGCTACTGACTGAATGAAAGGAGCTGGCATCTCACTCTCTTTGAATCTTCTTTATCATGCTAAGAGGAGCAGGAAAAAGCAAAAAATTTCAGAATTGCACCTTGCAATGCGGAGAAATTACTGTTTGTGCATTTACAATATTCATTGATTTTTGCCATTGAAAAACGTCCAGAAATGATTGAAGCTACTGACTGAATGAATGGAGCTGGCATCTCACTCTCTTTGAATCTTCTTTATCATGCTAAGAGGAGCAGGAAAAAGCAAAAAATTTCAGAATTGCACCTTGCAATGCGGAGAAATTACTGTTTGTGCATTTACAATATTCATTGATTTTTGCCATTGAAAAACGTCCAGAAATGATTGAAGCTACTGACTGAATGAAAGGAGCTGGCATCTCACTCTCTTTGAATCTTCTTTATCATGCTAAGAGGAGCAGGAAAAAGCAAAAAATTTCAGAATTGCAACTTGCAATGCGGAGAAATTACTGTTTGTGCATTTACAATATTCATTGATTTTTGCCATTGAAAAACATCATGTTATTCATATACCAGAAATGATTGAAGCTACTGACTGAATGAAAGGAGCTGGCATCTCACTCTCTTTGAATCTTCTTTATCATGCTAAGAGGAGCAGGAAAAAGCAAAAAATTTCAGAATTGCACCTTGCAATGCGGAGAAATTACTGTTTGTGCATTTACAATATTCATTGATTTTTGCCATTGAAAAACGTCCAGAAATGATTGAAGCTACTGACTGAATGAAAGGAGCTGGCATCTCACTCTCTTTGAATCTTCTTTATCATGCTAAGAGGAGCAGGAAAAAGCAAAAAATTTCAGAATTGCACCTTGCAATGCGGAGAAATTACTGTTTGTGCTTTTACAATATTCATTGATTTTTGCCATTGAAAAACATCATGTTATTCATATACCAGAAATGTTTGAAGCTACTGACTGAATGAAAGGAGCTGGCATCTCACTCTCTTTGAATCTTCTTTATCATGCTAAGAGGAGCAGGAAAAAGCAAAAAATTTCAGAATTGCACCTTGCAATGCGGAGAAATTACTGTTTGTGCATTTACAATATTCATTGATTTTTGCCATTGAAAAACGTCCAGAAATGATTGAAGCTACTGACTGAATGAAAGGAGCTGGCATCTCACTCTCTTTGAATCTTCTTTATCATGCTAAGAGGAGCAGGAAAAAGCAAAAAATTTCAGAATTGCACCTTGCAATGCGGAGAAATTACTGTTTGTGCATTTACAATATTCATTGATTTTTGCCATTGAAAAACGTCCAGAAATGATTGAAGCTACTGACTGAATGAAAGGAGCTGGCATCTCACTCTCTTTGAATCTTCTTTATCATGCTAAGAGGAGCAGGAAAAAGCAAAAAATTTCAGAATTGCACCTTGCAATGCGGAGAAATTACTGTTTGTGCTTTTACAATATTCATTGATTTTTGCCATTGAAAAACATCATGTTATTCATATACCAGAAATGTTTGAAGCTACTGACTGAATGAAAGGAGCTGGCATCTCACTCTCTTTGAATCTTCTTTATCATGCTAAGAGGAGCAGGAAAAAGCAAAAAATTTCAGAATTGCACCTTGCAATGCGGAGAAATTACTGTTTGTGCATTTACAATATTCATTGATTTTTGCCATTGAAAAACGTCCAGAAATGATTGAAGCTACTGACTGAATGAAAGGAGCTGGCATCTCACTCTCTTTGAATCTTCTTTATCATGCTAAGAGGAGCAGGAAAAAGCAAAAAATTTCAGAATTGCACCTTGCAATGCGGAGAAATTACTGTTTGTGCATTTACAATATTCATTGATTTTTGCCATTGAAAAACGTCCAGAAATGATTGAAGCTACTGACTGAATGAAAGGAGCTGGCATCTCACTCTCTTTGAATCTTCTTTATCATGCTAAGAGGAGCAGGAAAAAGCAAAAAATTTCAGAATTGCAACTTGCAATGCGGAGAAATTACTGTTTGTGCATTTACAATATTCATTGATTTTTGCCATTGAAAAACATCATGTTATTCATATACCAGAAATGATTGAAGCTACTGACTGAATGAAAGGAGCTGGCATCTCACTCTCTTTGAATCTTCTTTATCATGCTAAGAGGAGCAGGAAAAAGCAAAAAATTTCAGAATTGCACCTTGCAATGCGGAGAAATTACTGTTTGTGCATTTACAATATTCATTGATTTTTGCCATTGAAAAACATCATGTTATTCATATACCAGAAATGATTGAAGCTACTGACTGAATGAAAGGAGCTGGCATCTCACTCTCTTTGAATCTTCTTTATCATGCTAAGAGGAGCAGGAAAAAGCAAAAAATTTCAGAATTGCACCTTGCAATGCGGAGAAATTACTGTTTGTGCATTTACAATATTCATTGATTTTTGCCATTGAAAAACGTCCAGAAATGACTGAAGCTACTGACTGAATGAAAGGAGCTGGCATCTCACTCTCTTTGAATCTTCTTTATCATGCTAAGAGGAGCAGGAAAAAGCAAAAAATTTCAGAATTGCACCTTGCAATGCGGAGAAATTACTGTTTGTGCATTTACAATATTCATTGATTTTTGCCATTGAAAAACGTCCAGAAATGATTGAAGCTACTGACTGAATGAAAGGAGCTGGCATCTCACTCTCTTTGAATCTTCTTTATCATGCTAGGATTAGCAGGAAAAAGCAAAAAATTTCAGAATTGCACCTGGCAATGTGGAGATATTACTGTTTGTGCATTTACAATATTCATTGAATTTTGCCATTGAAAAACGTCCAGAAATGTTTGAAGCTACTGACTGAATGAAAGGAGCTGGCATCTCACTCTATTTGAATCTTCTTTATCATGCTAGGATTAGCAGGAAAAAGCAAAAAATTTCAGAATTGCACCTTGCAATGTGGAGATATTACTGTTTGTGCATTTACAATATTCATTGATTTTTGCCATTGAAAAACGTCCAGAAATGTTTATACCAGAAATGTTTGAAGCTACTGACTGAATGAAAGGAGCTGGCATCTCACTCTCTTTGAATCTTCTTTATCATGCTAAGAGGAGCAGGAAAAAGCAAAAAATTTCAGAATTGCACCTTGCAATGCGGAGAAATTACTGTTTGTGCATTTACAATATTCATTGATTTTTGCCATTGAAAAACGTCCAGAAATGACTGAAGCTACTGACTGAATGAAAGGAGCTGGCATCTCACTCTCTTTGAATCTTCTTTATCATGCTAAGAGGAGCAGGAAAAAGCAAAAAATTTCAGAATTGCACCTTGCAATGCGGAGAAATTACTGTTTGTGCATTTACAATATTCATTGATTTTTGCCATTGAAAAACGTCCAGAAATGATTGAAGCTACTGACTGAATGAAAGGAGCTGGCATCTCACTCTCTTTGAATCTTCTTTATCATGCTAAGAGGAGCAGGAAAAAGCAAAAAATTTCAGAATTGCACCTTGCAATGCGGAGAAATTACTGTTTGTGCATTTACAATATTCATTGATTTTTGCCATTGAAAAACATCATGTTATTCATATACCAGAAATGATTGAAGCTACTGACTGAATGAAAGGAGCTGGCATCTCACTCTCTTTGAATCTTCTTTATCATGCTAAGAGGAGCAGGAAAAAGCAAAAAATTTCAGAATTGCACCTTGCAATGCGGAGAAATTACTGTTTGTGCATTTACAATATTCATTGATTTTTGCCATTGAAAAACGTCCAGAAATGATTGAAGCTACTTACTGAATGAAAGGAGCTGGCATCTCACTCTCTTTGAATCTTTTTTATCATGCTAAGAGGAGCAGGAAAAAGCAAAAAATTTCAGAATTGCATCTTGCAATGCGGAGAAATTACTGTTTGTGCATTTACAATATTCATTGATTTTTGCCATTGAAAAACGTCCAGAAATGATTGAAGCTACTGACTGAATGAAAGGAGCTGGCATCTCACTCTCTTTGAATCTTCTTTATCATGCTAAGAGGAGCAGGAAAAAGCAAAAAATTTCAGAATTGCACCTTGCAATGCGGAGAAATTACTGTTTGTGCATTTACAATATTCATTGATTTTTGCCATTGAAAAACGTCCAGAAATGATTGAAGCTACTGACTGAATGAAAGGAGCTGGAATCTCACTCTCTTTGAATCTTCTTTATCGTGCTAAGAGGAGCAGGAAAAAGCAAAAAATTTCAGAATTGCAACTTGCAATGCGGAGAAATTACTGTTTGTGCATTTACAATATTCATTGATTTTTGCCATTGAAAAACATCATGTTATTCATATACCAGAAATGATTGAAGCTACTGACTGAATGAAAGGAGCTGGCATCTCACTCTCTTTGAATCTTCTTTATCATGCTAAGAGGAGCAGGAAAAAGCAAAAAATTTCAGAATTGCACCTTGCAATGCGGAGAAATTACTGTTTGTGCATTTACAATATTCATTGATTTTTGCCATTGAAAAACGTCCAGAAATGATTGAAGCTACTGACTGAATGAAAGGAGCTGGCATCTCACTCTCTTTGAATCTTCTTTATCATGCTAAGAGGAGCAGGAAAAAGCAAAAAATTTCAGAATTGCACCTTGCAATGCGGAGAAATTACTGTTTGTGCATTTACAATATTCATTAATTTTTGCCATTGAAAAACATCATGTTATTCATATCCCAGAAATGTTTGAAGCTACTGACTGAATGAAAGAAGCTGGCATCTCACTCTCTTTGAATCTTCTTTATCATGCTAAGAGGAGCAGGAAAAAGCAAAAAATTTCAGAATTGCACCTTGCAATGCGGAGAAATTACTGTTTGTGCATTTACAATATTCATTGATTTTTGCCATTGAAAAACGTCCAGAAATGATTGAAGCTACTCACTGAATGAAAGGAGCTGGCATCTCACTCTCTTTGAATCTTCTTTATCATGCTAAGAGGAGCAGGAAAAAGCAAAAAATTTCAGAATTGCACCTTGCAATGCGGAGAAATTACTGTTTGTGCATTTACAATATTCATTGATTTTTGCCATTGAAAAACATCATGTTATTCATATACCAGAAATGTTTGATGCTACTGACTGAATGAAAGGAGCTGGCATCTCACTCTCTTTGAATCTTCTTTATCATGCTAAGAGGAGCAGGAAAAAGCAAAAAATTTCAGAATTGCACCTTGCAATGCGGAGAAATTACTGTTTGTGCATTTACAATATTCATTGATTTTTGCCATTGAAAAACGTCCAGAAATGATTGAAGCTACTGACTGAATGAAAGGAGCTGGCATCTCACTCTCTTTGAATCTTCTTTATCATGCTAAGAGGAGCAGGAAAATGCAAGAAATTTCAGAATTGCACCTTGCAATGCGGAGAAATTACTGTTTGTGCATTTACAATATTCATTGATTTTTGCCATTGAAAAACATCCAGAAATGATTGAAGCTACTGACTGAATGAAAGGAGCTGGCATCTCACTCTCTTTGAATCTTCTTTATCATGCTAAGAGGAGCAGGAAAAAGCCAAAAATTTCAGAATTGCACCTTGCAATGCGGAGAAATTACTGTTTGTGCATTTACAATATTCATTGATTTTTGCCATTGAAAAACATCATGTTATTCATATACCAGAAATGATTGAAGCTACTGACTGAATGAAAGGAGCTGGCATCTCACTCTCTTTGAATCTTCTTTATCATGCAAAGAGGAGCAGGAAAAAGCAAAAAATTTCAGAATTGCACCTTGCAATGCGGAGAAATTACTGTTTGTGCATTTACAATATTCATTGATTTTTGCCATTGAAAAACGTCCAGAAATGATTGAAGCTACTGACTGAATGAAAGGAGCTGGCATCTCACTCTCTTTGAATCTTCTTTATCATGCTAAGAGGAGCAGGAAAAAGCAAAAAATTTCAGAATTGCACCTTGCAATGCGGAGAAATTACTGTTTGTGCATTTACAATATTCACTGATTTTTGCCATTGAAAAACGTCCAGAAATGATTGAAGCAACTGACTGAATGAAAGGAGCTGGCATCTCACTCTCTTTGAATCTTCTTTATCATGCTAAGAGGAGCAGGAAAAAGCAAAAAATTTCAGAATTGCACCTTGCAATGCGGAGAAATTACTGTTTGTGCATTTACAATATTCATTGATTTTTGCCATTGAAAAACGTCCAGAAATAATTGAAGCTACTGACTGAATGAAAGGAGCTGGCATCTCACTCTCTTTGAATCTTCTTTATCATGCTAAGAGGAGCAGGAAAAAGCAAAAAATTTCAGAATTGCAACTTGCAATGCGGAGAAATTACTGTTTGTGCATTTACAATATTCATTGATTTTTGCCATTGAAAAACATCATGTTATTCATATACCAGAAATGATTGAAGCTACTGACTGAATGAAAGGAGCTGGCATCTCACTCTCTTTGAATCTTCTTTATCATGCTAAGAGGAGCAGGAAAAAGCAAAAAATTTCAGAATTGCACCTTGCAATGCGGAGAAATTACTGTTCGTGCTTTTACAATATTCATTGATTTTTGCCATTGAAAAACATCATGTTATTCATATACCAGAAATGTTTGAAGCTACTGACTGAATGAAAGGAGCTGGCATCTCACTCTCTTTGAATCTTCTTTATCATGCTAAGAGGAGCAGGAAAAAGCAAAAAATTTCAGAATTGCACCTTGCAATGCGGAGAAATTACTGTTTGTGCATTTACAATATTCATTGATTTTTGCCATTGAAAAATGTCCAGAAATGATTGAAGCTGCTGACTGAATGAAAGGAGCTGGCATCTCACTCTCTTTGAATCTTCTTTATCATGCTAAGAGGAGCAGGAAAAAGCAAAAAATTTCAGAATTGCACCTTGCAATGCGGAGAAATTACTGTTTGTGCATTTACAATATTCATTGATTTTTGCCATTGAAAAACATCATGTTATTCATATACCAGAAATGTTTGAAGCTACTGACTGAATGAAAGGAGCTGGCATCTCACTCTCTTTGAATCTTCTTTATCATGCTAAGAGGAGCAGGAAAAAGCAAAAAATTTCAGAATTGCACCTTGCAATGCGGAGAAATTACTGTTTGTGCATTTACAATATTCATTGATTTTTGCCATTGAAAAACGTCCAGAAATGATTGAAGCTACTGACTGAATGAAAGGAGCTGGCATCTCACTCTCTTTGAATCTTCTTTATCATGCTAAGAGGAGCAGGAAAAAGCAAAAAATTTCAGAATTGCACCTTGCAATGCGGAGAAATTACTGTTTGTGCATTTACAATATTCATTGATTTTTGCCATTGAAAAACGTCCAGAAATGATTGAAGCTACTGACTGAATGAAAGGAGCTGGCATCTCACTCTCTTTGAATCTTCTTTATCATGCTAAGAGGAGCAGGAAAAAGCAAAAAATTTCAGAATTGCACCTTGCAATGCGGAGAAATTACTGTTTGTGCATTTACAATATTCATTGATTTTTGCCATTGAAAAACATCATGTTATTCATATACCAGAAATGTTTGAAGCTACTGACTGAATGAAAGGAGCTGGCATCTCACTCTCTTTGAATCTTCTTTATCATGCTAAGAGGAGCAGGAAAAAGCAAAAAATTTCAGAATTGCACCTTGCAATGCGGAGAAATTACTGTTTGTGCATTTACAATATTCATTGATTTTTGCCATTGAAAAACGTCCAGAAATGATTGAAGCTACTGACTGAATGAAAGGAGCTGGCATCTCACTCTCTTTGAATCTTCTTTATCATGCTAAGAGGAGCAGGAAAAAGCAAAAAATTTCAGAATTGCACCTTGCAATGCGGAGAAATTACTGTTTGTGCATTTACAATATTCATTGATTTTTGCCATTGAAAAACATCATGTTATTCATATACCAGAAATGATTGAAGCTACTGACTGAATGAAAGGAGCTGGCATCTCGCTCTCTTTGAATCTTCTTTATCATGCTAAGAGGAGCAGGAAAAAGCAAAAAATTTCAGAATTGCACCTTGCAATGCGGAGAAATTACTGTTTGTGCATTTACAATATTCATTGATTTTTGCCATTGAAAAACGTCCAGAAATGATTGAAGCTACTGACTGAATGAAAGGAGCTGGCATCTCACTCTCTTTGAATCTTCTTTATCATGCTAAGAGGAGCAGGAAAAAGCAAAAAATTTCAGAATTGCACCTTGCAATGTGGAGAAATTACTGTTTGTGCATTTACAATATTCATTGATTTTTGCCATTGAAAAACATCATGTTATTCATATACCAGAAATGATTGAAGCTACTGACTGAATGAAAGGAGCTGGCATCTCACTCTCTTTGAATCTTCTTTATCATGCTAAGAGGAGCAGGAAAAAGCAAAAAATTTCAGAATTGCACCTTGCAATGCGGAGAAATTACTGTTTGTGCATTTACAATATTCATTGATTTTTGCCATTGAAAAACGTCCAGAAATGATTGAAGCTACTGACTGAATGAAAGGAGCTGGCATCTCACTCTCTTTGAATCTTCTTTATCATGCTAAGAGGAGCAGGAAAATGCAAAAAATTTCAGAATTGCACCTTGCAATGCGGAGAAATTACTGTTTGTGCTTTTACAATATTCATTGATTTTTGCCATTGAAAAACATCATGTTATTCATATACCAGAAATGTTTGAAGCTACTGACTGAATGAAAGGAGCTGGCATCTCACTCTCTTTGAATCTTCTTTATCATGCTAAGAGGAGCAGGAAAAAGCAAAAAATTTCAGAATTGCACCTTGCAATGCGGAGAAATTACTGTTTGTGCATTTACAATATTCATTGATTTTTGCCATTGAAAAACGTCCAGAAATGATTGAAGCTACTGACTGAATGAAAGGAGCTGGCATCTCACTCTCTTTGAATCTTCTTTATCATGCTAAGAGGAGCAGGAAAAAGCAAAAAATTTCAGAATTGCACCTTGCAATGCGGAGAAATTACTGTTTGTGCATTTACAATATTCATTGATTTTTGCCATTGAAAAACGTCCAGAAATGATTGAAGCTACTGACTGAATGAAAGGAGCTGGCATCTCACTCTCTTTGAATCTTCTTTATCATGCTAAGAGGAGCAGGAAAAAGCAAAAAATTTCAGAATTGCAACTTGCAATGCGGAGAAATTACTGTTTGTGCATTTACAATATTCATTGATTTTTGCCATTGAAAAACATCATGTTATTCATATACCAGAAATGATTGAAGCTACTGACTGAATGAAAGGAGCTGGCATCTCACTCTCTTTGAATCTTCTTTATCATGCTAAGAGGAGCAGGAAAAAGCAAAAAATTTCAGAATTGCACCTTGCAATGCGGAGAAATTACTGTTTGTGCATTTACAATATTCATTGATTTTTGCCATTGAAAAACATCATGTTATTCATATACCAGAAATGTTTGAAGCTACTGACTGAATGAAAGGAGCTGGCATCGCACTCTCTTTGAATCTTCTTTATCATGCTAAGAGGAGCAGGAAAAAGCAAAAAATTTCAGAATTGCACCTTGCAATGCGGAGAAATTACTGTTTGTGCTTTTACAATATTCATTGATTTTTGCCATTGAAAAACGTCCAGAAATGATTGAAGCTACTGACTGAATGAAAGGAGCTGGCATCTCACTCTCTTTGAATCTTCTTTATCATGCTAAGAGGAGCAGGAAAATGCAAGAAATTTCAGAATTGCACCTTGCAATGCGGAGAAATTACTGTTTGTGCATTTACAATATTCATTGATTTTTGCCATTGAAAAACATCCAGAAATGATTGAAGCTACTGACTGAATGAAAGGAGCTGGCATCTCACTCTCTTTGAATCTTCTTTATCATGCTAAGAGGAGCAGGAAAAAGCCAAAAATTTCAGAATTGCACCTTGCAATGCGGAGAAATTACTGTTTGTGCATTTACAATATTCATTGATTTTTGCCATTGAAAAACATCATGTTATTCATATACCAGAAATGATTGAAGCTACTGACTGAATGAAAGGAGCTGGCATCTCACTCTCTTTGAATCTTCTTTATCATGCAAAGAGGAGCAGGAAAAAGCAAAAAATTTCAGAATTGCACCTTGCAATGCGGAGAAATTACTGTTTGTGCATTTACAATATTCATTGATTTTTGCCATTGAAAAACGTCCAGAAATGATTGAAGCTACTGACTGAATGAAAGGAGCTGGCATCTCACTCTCTTTGAATCTTCTTTATCATGCTAAGAGGAGCAGGAAAAAGCAAAAAATTTCAGAATTGCACCTTGCAATGCGGAGAAATTACTGTTTTTGCATTTACAATATTCACTGATTTTTGCCATTGAAAAACGTCCAGAAATGATTGAAGCAACTGACTGAATGAAAGGAGCTGGCATCTCACTCTCTTTGAATCTTCTTTATCATGCTAAGAGGAGCAGGAAAAAGCAAAAAATTTCAGAATTGCACCTTGCAATGCGGAGAAATTACTGTTTGTGCATTTACAATATTCATTGATTTTTGCCATTGAAAAACCACTTGTTATTCATATACCAGAAATGATTGAAGCTACTGACTGAATGAAAGGAGCTGGCATCTCACTCTCTTTGAATCTTCTTTATCATGCTAAGAGGAGCAGGAAAAAGCAAAAAATTTCAGAATTGCAACTTGCAATGCGGAGAAATTACTGTTTGTGCATTTACAATATTCATTGATTTTTGCCATTGAAAAACATCATGTTATTCATATACCAGTAATGATTGAAGCTACTGACTGAATGAAAGGAGCTGGAATCTCACTCTCTTTGAATCTTCTTTATCATGCTAAGAGGAGCAGGAAACAGCAAAAAATTTCAGAATGGCACCTTGCAATGCGGAGAAATTACTGTTTGTGCATTTACAATATTCATTGATTTTTGCCATTGAAAAACGTCCAGAAATGATTGAAGCTACTGACTGAATGAAAGGAGCTGGCATCTCACTCTCTTTGAATCTTCTTTATCATGCTAAGAGGAGCAGGAAAAAGCAAAAAATTTCAGAATTGCACCTTGCAATGCGGAGAAATTACTGTTTGTGCTTTTACAATATTCTTTGATTTTTGCCATTGAAACACATCATGTTATTCATATACCAGAAATGTTTGAAGCTACTGACTGAATGAAAGGAGCTGGCATCTCACTCTCTTTGAATCTTCTTTATCATGCTAAGAGGAGCAGGAAAAAGCAAAACATTTCAGAATTGCACCTTGCAATGCGGAGAAATTACTGTTTGTGCATTTACAATATTCATTGATTTTTGCCATTGAAAAATGTCCAGAAATGATTGAAGCTGCTGACTGAATGAAAGGAGCTGGCATCTCACTCTCTTTGAATCTTCTTTATCATGCTAAGAGGAGCAGGAAAAAGCAAAAAATTTCAGAATTGCACCTTGCAATGCGGAGAAATTACTGTTTGTGCATTTACAATATTCATTGATTTTTGCCATTGAAAAACATCATGTTATTCATATACCAGAAATGATTGAAGCTACTGACTGAATGAAAGGAGCTGGCATCTCACTCTCTTTGAATCTTCTTTATCATGCTAAGAGTAGCAGGAAAAAGCAAAAAATTTCAGAATTGCACCTTGCAATGCGGAGAAATTACTGTTTGTGCATTTACAATATTCATTGATTTTTGCCATTGAAAAACGTCCAGAAATGATTGAAGCTACTGACTGAATGAAAGGAGCTGGCATCTCACTCTCTTTGAATCTTCTTTATCATGCTAAGAGGAGCAGGAAAAAGCAAAAAATTTCAGAATTGCACCTTGCAATGCGGAGAAATTACTGTTTGTGCATTTACAATATTCATTGATTTTTGCCATTGAAAAACGTCCAGAAATGATTGAAGCTACTGACTGAATGAAAGGAGCTGGCATCTCACTCTCTTTGAATCTTCTTTATCATGCTAAGAGGAGCAGGAAAAAGCAAAAAATTTCAGAATTGCACCTTGCAATGCGGAGAAATTACTGTTTGTGCATTTACAATATTCATTGATTTTTGCCATTGAAAAACATCATGTTATTCATATACCAGAAATGTTTGAAGCTACTGACTGAATGAAAGGAGCTGGCATCTCACTCTCTTTGAATCTTCTTTATCATGCTAAGAGGAGCAGGAAAAAGCAAAAAATTTCAGAATTGCACCTTGCAATGCGGAGAAATTACTGTTTGTGCATTTACAATATTCATTGATTTTTGCCATTGAAAAATGTCCAGAAATGATTGAAGCTGCTGACTGAATGAAAGGAGCTGGCATCTCACTCTCTTTGAATCTTCTTTATCATGCTAAGAGGAGCAGGAAAAAGCAAAAAATTTCAGAATTGCACCTTGCAATGCGGAGAAATTACTGTTTGTGCATTTACAATATTCATTGATTTTTGCCATTGAAAAACATCATGTTATTCATATACCAGAAATGATTGAAGCTACTGACTGAATGAAAGGAGCTGGCATCTCACTCTCTTTGAATCTTCTTTATCATGCTAAGAGGAGCAGGAAAAAGCAAAAAATTTCAGAATTGCACCTTGCAATGCGGAGAAATTACTGTTTGTGCATTTACAATATTCATTGATTTTTGCCATTGAAAAACGTCCAGAAATGATTGAAGCTACTGACTGAATGAAAGGAGCTGGCATCTCACTCTCTTTGAATCTTCTTTATCATGCTAAGAGGAGCAGGAAAAAGCAAAAAATTTCAGAATTGCACCTTGCAATGCGGAGAAATTACTGTTTGTGCATTTACAATATTCATTGATTTTTGCCATTGAAAAACGTCCAGAAATGATTGAAGCTACTGACTGAATGAAAGGAGCTGGCATCTCACTCTCTTTGAATCTTCTTTATCATGCTAAGAGGAGCAGGAAAAAGCAAAAAATTTCAGAATTGCACCTTGCAATGCGGAGAAATTACTGTTTGTGCATTTACAATATTCATTGATTTTTGCCATTGAAAAACATCATGTTATTCATATACCAGAAATGTTTGAAGCTACTGACTGAATGAAAGGAGCTGGCATCTCACTCTCTTTGAATCTTCTTTATCATGCTAAGAGGAGCAGGAAAAAGCAAAAAATTTCAGAATTGCACCTTGCAATGCGGAGAAATTACTGTTTGTGCATTTACAATATTCATTGATTTTTGCCATTGAAAAACGTCCAGAAATGATTGAAGCTACTGACTGAATGAAAGGAGCTGGCATCTCACTCTCTTTGAATCTTCTTTATCATGCTAAGAGGAGCAGGAAAAAGCAAAAAATTTCAGAATTGCACCTTGCAATGCGGAGAAATTACTGTTTGTGCATTTACAATATTCATTGATTTTTGCCATTGAAAAACATCATGTTATTCATATACCAGAAATGATTGAAGCTACTGACTGAATGAAAGGAGCTGGCATCTCGCTCTCTTTGAATCTTCTTTATCATGCTAAGAGGAGCAGGAAAAAGCAAAAAATTTCAGAATTGCACCTTGCAATGCGGAGAAATTACTGTTTGTGCATTTACAATATTCATTGATTTTTGCCATTGAAAAACGTCCAGAAATGATTGAAGCTACTGACTGAATGAAAGGAGCTGGCATCTCACTCTCTTTGAATCTTCTTTATCATGCTAAGAGGAGCAGGAAAAAGCAAAAAATTTCAGAATTGCACCTTGCAATGTGGAGAAATTACTGTTTGTGCATTTACAATATTCATTGATTTTTGCCATTGAAAAACATCATGTTATTCATATACCAGAAATGATTGAAGCTACTGACTGAATGAAAGGAGCTGGCATCTCACTCTCTTTGAATCTTCTTTATCATGCTAAGAGGAGCAGGAAAAAGCAAAAAATTTCAGAATTGCACCTTGCAATGCGGAGAAATTACTGTTTGTGCATTTACAATATTCATTGATTTTTGCCATTGAAAAACGTCCAGAAATGATTGAAGCTACTGACTGAATGAAAGGAGCTGGCATCTCACTCTCTTTGAATCTTCTTTATCATGCTAAGAGGAGCAGGAAAAAGCAAAAAATTTCAGAATTGCACCTTGCAATGCGGAGAAATTACTGTTTGTGCTTTTACAATATTCATTGATTTTTGCCATTGAAAAACATCATGTTATTCATATACCAGAAATGTTTGAAGCTACTGACTGAATGAAAGGAGCTGGCATCTCACTCTCTTTGAATCTTCTTTATCATGCTAAGAGGAGCAGGAAAAAGCAAAAAATTTCAGAATTGCAACTTGCAATGCGGAGAAATTACTGTTTGTGCATTTACAATATTCATTGATTTTTGCCATTGAAAAACATCATGTTATTCATATACCAGAAATGATTGAAGCTACTGACTGAATGAAAGGAGCTGGCATCTCACTCTCTTTGAATCTTCTTTATCATGCTAAGAGGAGCAGGAAAAAGCAAAAAATTTCAGAATTGCACCTTGCAATGCGGAGAAATTACTGTTTGTGCATTTACAATATTCATTGATTTTTGCCATTGAAAAACATCATGTTATTCATATACCAGAAATGATTGAAGCTACTGACTGAATGAAAGGAGCTGGCATCTCGCTCTCTTTGAATCTTCTTTATCATGCTAAGAGGAGCAGGAAAAAGCAAAAAATTTCAGAATTGCACCTTGCAATGCGGAGAAATTACTGTTTGTGCATTTACAATATTCATTGATTTTTGCCATTGAAAAACGTCCAGAAATGATTGAAGCTACTGACTGAATGAAAGGAGCTGGCATCTCACTCTCTTTGAATCTTCTTTATCATGCTAAGAGGAGCAGGAAAAAGCAAAAAATTTCAGAATTGCACCTTGCAATGTGGAGAAATTACTGTTTGTGCATTTACAATATTCATTGATTTTTGCCATTGAAAAACATCATGTTATTCATATACCAGAAATGATTGAAGCTACTGACTGAATGAAAGGAGCTGGCATCTCACTCTCTTTGAATCTTCTTTATCATGCTAAGAGGAGCAGGAAAAAGCAAAAAATTTCAGAATTGCACCTTGCAATGCGGAGAAATTACTGTTTGTGCATTTACAATATTCATTGATTTTTGCCATTGAAAAACGTCCAGAAATGATTGAAGCTACTGACTGAATGAAAGGAGCTGGCATCTCACTCTCTTTGAATCTTCTTTATCATGCTAAGAGGAGCAGGAAAAAGCAAAAAATTTCAGAATTGCACCTTGCAATGCGGAGAAATTACTGTTTGTGCTTTTACAATATTCATTGATTTTTGCCATTGAAAAACATCATGTTATTCATATACCAGAAATGTTTGAAGCTACTGACTGAATGAAAGGAGCTGGCATCTCACTCTCTTTGAATCTTCTTTATCATGCTAAGAGGAGCAGGAAAAAGCAAAAAATTTCAGAATTGCAACTTGCAATGCGGAGAAATTACTGTTTGTGCATTTACAATATTCATTGATTTTTGCCATTGAAAAACATCATGTTATTCATATACCAGAAATGATTGAAGCTACTGACTGAATGAAAGGAGCTGGCATCTCACTCTCTTTGAATCTTCTTTATCATGCTAAGAGGAGCAGGAAAAAGCAAAAAATTTCAGAATTGCACCTTGCAATGCGGAGAAATTACTGTTTGTGCATTTACAATATTCATTGATTTTTGCCATTGAAAAACATCATGTTATTCATATACCAGAAATGTTTGAAGCTACTGACTGAATGAAAGGAGCTGGCATCGCACTCTCTTTGAATCTTCTTTATCATGCTAAGAGGAGCAGGAAAAAGCAAAAAATTTCAGAATTGCACCTTGCAATGCGGAGAAATTACTGTTTGTGCCTTTACAATATTCATTGATTTTTGCCATTGAAAAACGTCCAGAAATGATTGAAGCTACTGACTGAATGAAAGGAGCTGGCATCTCACTCTCTTTGAATCTTCTTTATCATGCTAAGAGGAGCAGGAAAATGCAAGAAATTTCAGAATTGCACCTTGCAATGCGGAGAAATTACTGTTTGTGCATTTACAATATTCATTGATTTTTGCCATTGAAAAACATCCAGAAATGATTGAAGCTACTGACTGAATGAAAGGAGCTGGCATCTCACTCTCTTTGAATCTTCTTTATCATGCTAAGAGGAGCAGGAAAAAGCCAAAAATTTCAGAATTGCACCTTGCAATGCGGAGAAATTACTGTTTGTGCATTTACAATATTCATTGATTTTTGCCATTGAAAAACATCATGTTATTCATATACCAGAAATGATTGAAGCTACTGACTGAATGAAAGGAGCTGGCATCTCACTCTCTTTGAATCTTCTTTATCATGCAAAGAGGAGCAGGAAAAAGCAAAAAATTTCAGAATTGCACCTTGCAATGCGGAGAAATTACTGTTTGTGCATTTACAATATTCATTGATTTTTGCCATTGAAAAACGTCCAGAAATGATTGAAGCTACTGACTGAATGAAAGGAGCTGGCATCTCACTCTCTTTGAATCTTCTTTATCATGCTAAGAGGAGCAGGAAAAAGCAAAAAATTTCAGAATTGCACCTTGCAATGCGGAGAAATTACTGTTTGTGCATTTACAATATTCACTGATTTTTGCCATTGAAAAACGTCCAGAAATGATTGAAGCAACTGACTGAATGAAAGGAGCTGGCATCTCACTCTCTTTGAATCTTCTTTATCATGCTAAGAGGAGCAGGAAAAAGCAAAAAATTTCAGAATTGCACCTTGCAATGCGGAGAAATTACTGTTTGTGCATTTACAATATTCATTGATTTTTGCCATTGAAAAACGTCCAGAAATAATTGAAGCTACTGACTGAATGAAAGGAGCTGGCATCTCACTCTCTTTGAATCTTCTTTATCATGCTAAGAGGAGCAGGAAAAAGCAAAAAATTTCAGAATTGCAACTTGCAATGCGGAGAAATTACTGTTTGTGCATTTACAATATTCATTGATTTTTGCCATTGAAAAACATCATGTTATTCATATACCAGTAATGATTGAAGCTACTGACTGAATGAAAGGAGCTGGAATCTCACTCTCTTTGAATCTTCTTTATCATGCTAAGAGGAGCAGGAAAAAGCAAAAAATTTCAGAATGGCACCTTGCAATGCGGAGAAATTACTGTTTGTGCATTTACAATATTCATTGATTTTTGCCATTGAAAAACGTCCAGAAATGATTGAAGCTACTGACTGAATGAAAGGAGCTGGCATCTCACTCTCTTTGAATCTTCTTTATCATGCTAAGAGGAGCAGGAAAAAGCAAAAAATTTCAGAATTGCACCTTGCAATGCGGAGAAATTACTGTTTGTGCTTTTACAATATTCATTGATTTTTGCCATTGAAACACATCATGTTATTCATATACCAGAAATGTTTGAAGCTACTGACTGAATGAAAGGAGCTGGCATCTCACTCTCTTTGAATCTTCTTTATCATGCTAAGAGGAGCAGGAAAAAGCAAAAAATTTCAGAATTGCACCTTGCAATGCGGAGAAATTACTGTTTGTGCATTTACAATATTCATTGATTTTTGCCATTGAAAAACGTCCAGAAATAATTGAAGCTACTGACTGAATGAAAGGAGCTGGCATCTCACTCTATTTGAATCTTCTTTATCATGCTAAGAGGAGCAGGAAAAAGCAAAAAATTTCAGAATTGCAACTTGCAATGCGGAGAAATTACTGTTTGTGCATTTACAATATTCATTGATTTTTGCCATTGAAAAACATCATGTTATTCATATACCAGTAATGATTGAAGCTACTGACTGAATGAAAGGAGCTGGAATCTCACTCTCTTTGAATCTTCTTTATCATGCTAAGAGGAGCAGGAAAAAGCAAAAAATTTCAGAATGGCACCTTGCAATGCGGAGAAATTACTGTTTGTGCATTTACAATATTCATTGATTTTTGCCATTGAAAAACGTCCAGAAATGATTGAAGCTACTGACTGAATGAAAGGAGCTGGCATCTCACTCTCTTTGAATCTTCTTTATCATGCTAAGAGGAGCAGGAAAAAGCAAAAAATTTCAGAATTGCACCTTGCAATGCGGAGAAATTACTGTTTGTGCTTTTACAATATTCATTGATTTTTGCTATTGAAACACATCATGTTATTCATATACCAGAAATGTTTGAAGCTACTGACTGAATGAAAGGAGCTGGCATCTCACTCTCTTTGAATCTTCTTTATCATGCTAAGAGGAGCAGGAAAAAGCAAAACATTTCAGAATTGCACCTTGCAATGCGGAGAAATTACTGTTTGTGCATTTACAATATTCATTGATTTTTGCCATTGAAAAATGTCCAGAAATGATTGAAGCTGCTGACTGAATGAAAGGAGCTGGCATCTCACTCTCTTTGAATCTTCTTTATCATGCTAAGAGGAGCAGGAAAAAGCAAAAAATTTCAGAATTGCACCTTGCAATGCGGAGAAATTACTGTTTGTGCATTTACAATATTCATTGATTTTTGCCATTGAAAAACATCATGTTATTCATATACCAGAAATGATTGAAGCTACTGACTGAATGAAAGGAGCTGGCATCTCACTCTCTTTGAATCTTCTTTATCATGCTAAGAGGAGCAGGAAAAAGCAAAAAATTTCAGAATTGCACCTTGCAATGCGGAGAAATTACTGTTTGTGCATTTACAATATTCATTGATTTTTGCCATTGAAAAACGTCCAGAAATGATTGAAGCTACTGACTGAATGAAAGGAGCTGGCATCTCACTCTCTTTGAATCTTCTTTATCATGCTAAGAGGAGCAGGAAAAAGCAAAAAATTTCAGAATTGCACCTTGCAATGCGGAGAAATTACTGTTTGTGCATTTACAATATTCATTGATTTTTGCCATTGAAAAACGTCCAGAAATGATTGAAGCTACTGACTGAATGAAAGGAGCTGGCATCTCACTCTCTTTGAATCTTCTTTATCATGCTAAGAGGAGCAGGAAAAAGCAAAAAATTTCAGAATTGCACCTTGCAATGCGGAGAAATTACTGTTTGTGCATTTACAATATTCATTGATTTTTGCCATTGAAAAACATCATGTTATTCATATACCAGAAATGTTTGAAGCTACTGACTGAATGAAAGGAGCTAGCATCTCACTCTCTTTGAATCTTCTTTATCAAGCTAAGAGGAGCAGGAAAAAGCAAAAAATTTCAGAATTGCACCTTGCAATGCGGAGAAATTACTGTTTGTGCATTTACAATATTCATTGATTTTTGCCATTGAAAAACGTCCAGAAATGATTGAAGCTACTGACTGAATGAAAGGAGCTGGCATCTCACTCTCTTTGAATCTTCTTTATCATGCTAAGAGGAGCAGGAAAAAGCAAAAAATTTCAGAATTTCACCTTGCAATGCGGAGAAATTACTGTTTGTGCATTTACAATATTCATTGATTTTTGCCATTGAAAAACATCATGTTATTCATATACCAGAAATGATTGAAGCTACTGACTGAATGAAAGGAGCTGGCATCTCGCTCTCTTTGAATCTTCTTTATCATGCTAAGAGGAGCAGGAAAAAGCAAAAAATTTCAGAATTGCACCTTGCAATGCGGAGAAATTACTGTTTGTGCATTTACAATATTCATTGATTTTTGCCATTGAAAAACGTCCAGAAGAGATTGAAGCTACTGACTGAATGAAAGGAGCTGGCATCTCACTCTCTTTGAATCTTCTTTATCATGCTAAGAGGAGCAGGAAAAAGCAAAAAATTTCAGAATTGCACCTTGCAATGTGGAGAAATTACTGTTTGTGCATTTACAATATTCATTGATTTTTGCCATTGAAAAACATCATGTTATTCATATACCAGAAATGATTGAAGCTACTGACTGAATGAAAGGAGCTGGCATCTCACTCTCTTTGAATCTTCTTTATCATGCTAAGAGGAGCAGGAAAAAGCAAAAAATTTCAGAATTGCACCTTGCAATGCGGAGAAATTACTGTTTGTGCATTTACAATATTCATTGATTTTTGCCATTGAAAAACGTCCAGAAATGATTGAAGCTACTGACTGAATGAAAGGAGCTGGCATCTCACTCTCTTTGAATCTTCTTTATCATGCTAAGAGGAGCAGGAAAAAGCAAAAAATTTCAGAATTGCACCTTGCAATGCGGAGAAATTACTGTTTGTGCTTTTACAATATTCATTGATTTTTGCCATTGAAAAACATCATGTTATTCATATACCAGAAATGTTTGAAGCTACTGACTGAATGAAAGGAGCTGGCATCTCACTCTCTTTGAATCTTCTTTATCATGCTAAGAGGAGCAGGAAAAAGCAAAAAATTTCAGAATTGCACCTTGCAATGCGGAGAAATTACTGTTTGTGCATTTACAATATTCATTGATTTTTGCCATTGAAAAACGTCCAGAAATGATTGAAGCTACTGACTGAATGAAAGGAGCTGGCATCTCACTCTCTTTGAATCTTCTTTATCATGCTAAGAGGAGCAGGAAAAAGCAAAAAATTTCAGAATTGCACCTTGCAATGCGGAGAAATTACTGTTTGTGCATTTACAATATTCATTGATTTTTGCCATTGAAAAACGTCCAGAAATGATTGAAGCTACTGACTGAATGAAAGGAGCTGGCATCTCACTCTCTTTGAATCTTCTTTATCATGCTAAGAGGAGCAGGAAAAAGCAAAAAATTTCAGAATTGCAACTTGCAATGCGGAGAAATTACTGTTTGTGCATTTACAATATTCATTGATTTTTGCCATTGAAAAACATCATGTTATTCATATACCAGAAATGATTGAAGCTACTGACTGAATGAAAGGAGCTGGCATCTCACTCTCTTTGAATCTTCTTTATCATGCTAAGAGGAGCAGGAAAAAGCAAAAAATTTCAGAATTGCACCTTGCAATGCGGAGAAATTACTGTTTGTGCATTTACAATATTCATTGATTTTTGCCATTGAAAAACGTCCAGAAATGATTGAAGCTACTGACTGAATGAAAGGAGCTGGCATCTCACTCTCTTTGAATCTTCTTTATCATGCTAAGAGGAGCAGGAAAAAGCAAAAAATTTCAGAATTGCACCTTGCAATGCGGAGAAATTACTGTTTGTGCATTTACAATATTCATTGATTTTTGCCATTGAAAAACGTCCAGAAATGATTGAAGCTACTGACTGAATGAAAGGAGCTGGCATCTCACTCTCTTTGAATCTTCTTTATCATGCTAAGAGGAGCAGGAAAAAGCAAAAAATTTCAGAATTGCACCTTGCAATGCGGAGAAATTACTGTTTGTGCATTTACAATATTCATTAATTTTTGCCATTGAAAAACATCATGTTATTCATATACCAGAAATGTTTGAAGCTACTGACTGAATGAAAGGAGCTGGCATCTCACTCTCTTTGAATCTTCTTTATCATGCTAAGAGGAGCAGGAAAAAGCAAAAAATTTCAGAATTGCACCTTGCAATGCGGAGAAATTACTGTTTGTGCATTTACAATATTCATTGATTTTTGCCATTGAAAAACGTCCAGAAATGATTGAAGCTACTGACTGAATGAAAGGAGCTGGCATCTCACTCTCTTTGAATCTTCTTTATCATGCTAAGAGGAGCAGGAAAAAGCAAAAAATTTCAGAATTGCACCTTGCAATGCGGAGAAATTACTGTTTGTGCATTTACAATATTCATTGATTTTTGCCATTGAAAAACGTCCAGAAATGATTGAAGCTACTGACTGAATGAAAGGAGCTGGCATCTCACTCTCTTTGAATCTTCTTTATCATGCTAAGAGGAGCAGGAAAAAGCAAAAAATTTCAGAATTGCAACTTGCAATGCGGAGAAATTACTGTTTGTGCATTTACAATATTCATTGATTTTTGCCATTGAAAAACATCATGTTATTCATATACCAGAAATGATTGAAGCTACTGACTGAATGAAAGGAGCTGGCATCTCACTCTCTTTGAATCTTCTTTATCATGCTAAGAGGAGCAGGAAAAAGCAAAAAATTTCAGAATTGCACCTTGCAATGCGGAGAAATTACTGTTTGTGCATTTACAATATTCATTGATTTTTGCCATTGAAAAACGTCCAGAAATGATTGAAGCTACTGACTGAATGAAAGGAGCTGGCATCTCACTCTCTTTGAATCTTCTTTATCATGCTAAGAGGAGCAGGAAAAAGCAAAAAATTTCAGAATTGCACCTTGCAATGCGGAGAAATTACTGTTTGTGCATTTACAATATTCATTGATTTTTGCCATTGAAAAACGTCCAGAAATGATTGAAGCTACTGACTGAATGAAAGGAGCTGGCATCTCACTCTCTTTGAATCTTCTTTATCATGCTAAGAGGAGCAGGAAAAAGCAAAAAATTTCAGAATTGCACCTTGCAATGCGGAGAAATTACTGTTTGTGCATTTACAATATTCATTAATTTTTGCCATTGAAAAACATCATGTTATTCATATCCCAGAAATGTTTGAAGCTACTGACTGAATGAAAGAAGCTGGCATCTCACTCTCTTTGAATCTTCTTTATCATGCTAAGAGGAGCAGGAAAAAGCAAAAAATTTCAGAATTGCACCTTGCAATGCGGAGAAATTACTGTTTGTGCATTTACAATATTCATTGATTTTTGCCATTGAAAAACGTCCAGAAATGATTGAAGCTACTGACTGAATGAAAGGAGCTGGCATCTCACTCTCTTTGAATCTTCTTTATCATGCTAAGAGGAGCAGGAAAAAGCAAAAAATTTCAGAATTGCACCTTGCAATGCGAAGAAATTACTGTTTGTGCATTTACAATATTCATTGATTTTTGCCATTGAAAAACGTCCAGAAATGATTGAAGCTACTGACTGAATGAAAGGAGCTGGCATCTCACTCTCTTTGAATCTTCTTTATCATGCTAAGAGGAGCAGGAAAATGCAAGAAATTTCAGAATTGCACCTTGCAATGCGGAGAAATTACTGTTTGTGCATTTACAATATTCATTGATTTTTGCCATTGAAAAACATCCAGAAATGATTGAAGCTACTGACTGAATGAAAGGAGCTGGCATCTCACTCTCTTTGAATCTTCTTTATCATGCTAAGAGGAGCAGGAAAAAGCCAAAAATTTCAGAATTGCACCTTGCAATGCGGAGAAATTACTGTTTGTGCATTTACAATATTCATTGATTTTTGCCATTGAAAAACATCATGTTATTCATATACCAGAAATGATTGAAGCTACTGACTGAATGAAAGGAGCTGGCATCTCACTCTCTTTGAATCTTCTTTATCATGCAAAGAGGAGCAGGAAAAAGCAAAAAATTTCAGAATTGCACCTTGCAATGCGGAGAAATTACTGTTTGTGCATTTACAATATTCATTGATTTTTGCCATTGAAAAACGTCCAGAAATGATTGAAGCTACTGACTGAATGAAAGGAGCTGGCATCTCACTCTCTTTGAATCTTCTTTATCATGCTAAGAGGAGCAGGAAAAAGCAAAAAATTTCAGAATTGCACCTTGCAATGCGGAGAAATTACTGTTTGTGCATTTACAATATTCATTGATTTTTGCCATTGAAAAACGTCCAGAAATGATTGAAGCAACTGACTGAATGAAAGGAGCTGGCATCTCACTCTCTTTGAATCTTCTTTATCATGCTAAGAGGAGCAGGAAAAAGCAAAAAATTTCAGAATTGCACCTTGCAATGCGGAGAAATTACTGTTTGTGCATTTACAATATTCATTGATTTTTGCCATTGAAAAACGTCCAGAAATAATTGAAGCTACTGACTGAATGAAAGGAGCTGGCATCTCACTCTCTTTGAATCTTCTTTATCATGCTAAGAGGAGCAGGAAAAAGCAAAAAATTTCAGAATTGCAACTTGCAATGCGGAGAAATTACTGTTTGTGCATTTACAATATTCATTGATTTTTGCCATTGAAAAACATCATGTTATTCATATACCAGAAATGATTGAAGCTACTGACTGAATGAAAGGAGCTGGCATCTCACTCTCTTTGAATCTTCTTTATCATGCTAAGAGGAGCAGGAAAAAGCAAAAAATTTCAGAATTGCACCTTGCAATGCGGAGAAATTACTGTTTGTGCATTTACAATATTCATTGATTTTTGCCATTGAAAAACGTCCAGAAATGATTGAAGCTACTGACTGAATGAAAGGAGCTGGCATCTCACTCTCTTTGAATCTTCTTTATCATGCTAAGAGGAGCAGGAAAAAGCAAAAAATTTCAGAATTGCACCTTGCAATGCGGAGAAATTACTGTTTGTGCTTTTACAATATTCATTGATTTTTGCCATTGAAAAACATCATGTTATTCATATACCAGAAATGTTTGAAGCTACTGACTGAATGAAAGGAGCTGGCATCTCACTCTCTTTGAATCTTCTTTATCATGCTAAGAGGAGCAGGAAAAAGCAAAAAATTTCAGAATTGCACCTTGCAATGCGGAGAAATTACTGTTTGTGCATTTACAATATTCATTGATTTTTGCCATTGAAAAATGTCCAGAAATGATTGAAGCTGCTGACTGAATGAAAGGAGCTGGCATCTCACTCTCTTTGAATCTTCTTTATCATGCTAAGAGGAGCAGGAAAAAGCAAAAAATTTCAGAATTGCACCTTGCAATGCGGAGAAATTACTGTTTGTGCATTTACAATATTCATTGATTTTTGCTATTGAAAAACATCATGTTATTCATATACCAGAAATGATTGAAGCTACTGACTGAATGAAACGAGCTGGCATCTCACTCTCTTTGAATCTTCTTTATCATGCTAAGAGGAGCAGGAAAAAGCAAAAAATTTCAGAATTGCACCTTGCAATGCGGAGAAATTACTGTTTGTGCATTTACAATATTCATTGATTTTTGCCATTGAAAAACGTCCAGAAATGATTGAAGCTACTGACTGAATGAAAGGAGCTGGCATCTCACTCTCTTTGAATCTTCTTTATCATGCTAAGAGGAGCAGGAAAAAGCAAAAAATTTCAGAATTGCACCTTGCAATGCGGAGAAATTACTGTTTGTGCATTTACAATATTCATTGATTTTTGCCATTGAAAAACGTCCAGAAATGATTGAAGCTACTGACTGAATGAAAGGAGCTGGCATCTCACTCTCTTTGAATCTTCTTTATCATGCTAAGAGGAGCAGGAAAAAGCAAAAAATTTCAGAATTGCACCTTGCAATGCGGAGAAATTACTGTTTGTGCATTTACAATATTCATTGATTTTTGCCTTTGAAAAACATCATGTTATTCATATACCAGAAATGTTTGAAGCTACTGACTGAATGAAAGGAGCTGGCATCTCACTCTCTTTGAATCTTCTTTATCATGCTAAGAGGAGCAGGAAAAAGCAAAAAATTTCAGAATTGCACCTTGCAATGCGGAGAAATTACTGTTTGTGCATTTACAATATTCATTGATTTTTGCCATTGAAAAACGTCCAGAAATGATTGAAGCTACTGACTGAATGAAAGGAGCTGGCATCTCACTCTCTTTGAATCTTCTTTATCATGCTAAGAGGAGCAGGAAAAAGCAAAAAATTTCAGAATTGCACCTTGCAATGCGGAGAAATTACTGTTTGTGCATTTACAATATTCATTGATTTTTGCCATTGAAAAACGTCCAGAAATGATTGAAGCTACTGACTGAATGAAAGGAGCTGGCATCTCACTCTCTTTGAATCTTCTTTATCATGCTAAGAGGAGCAGGAAAAAGCAAAAAATTTCAGAATTGCACCTTGCAATGCGGAGAAATTACTGTTTGTGCATTTACAATATTCATTGATTTTTGCCATTGAAAAACATCATGTTATTCATATACCAGAAATGATTGAAGCTACTGACTGAATGAAAGGAGCTGGCATCTCGCTCTCTTTGAATCTTCTTTATCATGCTAAGAGGAGCAGGAAAAAGCAAAAAATTTCAGAATTGCACCTTGCAATGCGGAGAAATTACTGTTTGTGCATTTACAATATTCATTGATTTTTGCCATTGAAAAACGTCCAGAAATGATTGAAGCTACTGACTGAATGAAAGGAGCTGGCATCTCACTCTCTTTGAATCTTCTTTATCATGCAAAGAGGAGCAGGAAAAAGCAAAAAATTTCAGAATTGCACCTTGCAATGCGGAGAAATTACTGTTTGTGCATTTACAATATTCATTGATTTTTGCCATTGAAAAACGTCCAGAAATGATTGAAGCTACTGACTGAATGAAAGGAGCTGGCATCTCACTCTCTTTGAATCTTCTTTATCATGCTAAGAGGAGCAGGAAAAAGCAAAAAATTTCAGAATTGCACCTTGCAATGCGGAGAAATTACTGTTTGTGCATTTACAATATTCACTGATTTTTGCCATTGAAAAACGTCCAGAAATGATTGAAGCAACTGACTGAATGAAAGGAGCTGGCATCTCACTCTCTTTGAATCTTCTTTATCATGCTAAGAGGAGCAGGAAAAAGCAAAAAATTTCAGAATTGCACCTTGCAATGCGGAGAAATTACTGTTTGTGCATTTACAATATTCATTGATTTTTGCCATTGAAAAACGTCCAGAAATAATTGAAGCTACTGACTGAATGAAAGGAGCTGGCATCTCACTCTCTTTGAATCTTCTTTATCATGCTAAGAGGAGCAGGAAAAAGCAAAAAATTTCAGAATTGCAACTTGCAATGCGGAGAAATTACTGTTTGTGCATTTACAATATTCATTGATTTTTGCCATTGAAAAACATCATGTTATTCATATACCAGTAATGATTGAAGCTACTGACTGAATGAAAGGAGCTGGAATCTCACTCTCTTTGAATCTTCTTTATCATGCTAAGAGGAGCAGGAAAAAGCAAAAAATTTCAGAATGGCACCTTGCAATGCGGAGAAATTACTGTTTGTGCATTTACAATATTCATTGATTTTTGCCATTGAAAAACGTCCAGAAATGATTGAAGCTACTGACTGAATGAAAGGAGCTGGCATCTCACTCTCTTTGAATCTTCTTTATCATGCTAAGAGGAGCAGGAAAAAGCAAAAAATTTCAGAATTGCACCTTGCAATGCGGAGAAATTACTGTTTGTGCTTTTACAATATTCATTGATTTTTGCCATTGAAACACATCATGTTATTCATATACCAGAAATGTTTGAAGCTACTGACTGAATGAAAGGAGCTGGCATCTCACTCTCTTTGAATCTTCTTTATCATGCTAAGAGGAGCAGGAAAAAGCAAAAAATTTCAGAATTGCACCTTGCAATGCGGAGAAATTACTGTTTGTGCATTTACAATATTCATTGATTTTTGCCATTGAAAAACGTCCAGAAATAATTGAAGCTACTGACTGAATGAAAGGAGCTGGCATCTCACTCTATTTGAATCTTCTTTATCATGCTAAGAGGAGCAGGAAAAAGCAAAAAATTTCAGAATTGCAACTTGCAATGCGGAGAAATTACTGTTTGTGCATTTACAATATTCATTGATTTTTGCCATTGAAAAACATCATGTTATTCATATACCAGTAATGATTGAAGCTACTGACTGAATGAAAGGAGCTGGAATCTCACTCTCTTTGAATCTTCTTTATCATGCTAAGAGGAGCAGGAAAAAGCAAAAAATTTCAGAATGGCACCTTGCAATGCGGAGAAATTACTGTTTGTGCATTTACAATATTCATTGATTTTTGCCATTGAAAAACGTCCAGAAATGATTGAAGCTACTGACTGAATGAAAGGAGCTGGCATCTCACTCTCTTTGAATCTTCTTTATCATGCTAAGAGGAGCAGGAAAAAGCAAAAAATTTCAGAATTGCACCTTGCAATGCGGAGAAATTACTGTTTGTGCTTTTACAATATTCATTGATTTTTGCTATTGAAACACATCATGTTATTCATATACCAGAAATGTTTGAAGCTACTGACTGAATGAAAGGAGCTGGCATCTCACTCTCTTTGAATCTTCTTTATCATGCTAAGAGGAGCAGGAAAAAGCAAAACATTTCAGAATTGCACCTTGCAATGCGGAGAAATTACTGTTTGTGCATTTACAATATTCATTGATTTTTGCCATTGAAAAATGTCCAGAAATGATTGAAGCTGCTGACTGAATGAAAGGAGCTGGCATCTCACTCTCTTTGAATCTTCTTTATCATGCTAAGAGGAGCAGGAAAAAGCAAAAAATTTCAGAATTGCACCTTGCAATGCGGAGAAATTACTGTTTGTGCATTTACAATATTCATTGATTTTTGCCATTGAAAAACATCATGTTATTCATATACCAGAAATGATTGAAGCTACTGACTGAATGAAAGGAGCTGGCATCTCACTCTCTTTGAATCTTCTTTATCATGCTAAGAGGAGCAGGAAAAAGCAAAAAATTTCAGAATTGCACCTTGCAATGCGGAGAAATTACTGTTTGTGCATTTACAATATTCATTGATTTTTGCCATTGAAAAACGTCCAGAAATGATTGAAGCTACTGACTGAATGAAAGGAGCTGGCATCTCACTCTCTTTGAATCTTCTTTATCATGCTAAGA
This sequence comes from Phyllobates terribilis, assembly GCF_046119375.1. Classification (NCBI taxonomy): domain Eukaryota; kingdom Metazoa; phylum Chordata; class Amphibia; order Anura; family Dendrobatidae; genus Phyllobates; species Phyllobates terribilis. The sequence continues at coordinate 172,194 of NW_027363952.1, forward strand.
GGAGCAGGAAAAAGCAAAAAATTTCAGAATTGCACCTTGCAATGCGGAGAAATTACTGTTTGTGCATTTACAATATTCATTGATTTTTGCCATTGAAAAACGTCCAGAAATGATTGAAGCTACTGACTGAATGAAAGGAGCTGGCATCTCACTCTCTTTGAATCTTCTTTATCATGCTAAGAGGAGCAGGAAAAAGCAAAAAATTTCAGAATTGCACCTTGCAATGCGGAGAAATTACTGTTTGTGCATTTACAATATTCATTGATTTTTGCCATTGAAAAACATCATGTTATTCATATACCAGAAATGTTTGAAGCTACTGACTGAATGAAAGGAGCTAGCATCTCACTCTCTTTGAATCTTCTTTATCAAGCTAAGAGGAGCAGGAAAAAGCAAAAAATTTCAGAATTGCACCTTGCAATGCGGAGAAATTACTGTTTGTGCATTTACAATATTCATTGATTTTTGCCATTGAAAAACGTCCAGAAATGATTGAAGCTACTGACTGAATGAAAGGAGCTGGCATCTCACTCTCTTTGAATCTTCTTTATCATGCTAAGAGGAGCAGGAAAAAGCAAAAAATTTCAGAATTTCACCTTGCAATGCGGAGAAATTACTGTTTGTGCATTTACAATATTCATTGATTTTTGCCATTGAAAAACATCATGTTATTCATATACCAGAAATGATTGAAGCTACTGACTGAATGAAAGGAGCTGGCATCTCGCTCTCTTTGAATCTTCTTTATCATGCTAAGAGGAGCAGGAAAAAGCAAAAAATTTCAGAATTGCACCTTGCAATGCGGAGAAATTACTGTTTGTGCATTTACAATATTCATTGATTTTTGCCATTGAAAAACGTCCAGGAGAGATTGAAGCTACTGACTGAATGAAAGGAGCTGGCATCTCACTCTCTTTGAATCTTCTTTATCATGCTAAGAGGAGCAGGAAAAAGCAAAAAATTTCAGAATTGCACCTTGCAATGTGGAGAAATTACTGTTTGTGCATTTACAATATTCATTGATTTTTGCCATTGAAAAACATCATGTTATTCATATACCAGAAATGATTGAAGCTACTGACTGAATGAAAGGAGCTGGCATCTCACTCTCTTTGAATCTTCTTTATCATGCTAAGAGGAGCAGGAAAAAGCAAAAAATTTCAGAATTGCACCTTGCAATGCGGAGAAATTACTGTTTGTGCATTTACAATATTCATTGATTTTTGCCATTGAAAAACGTCCAGAAATGATTGAAGCTACTGACTGAATGAAAGGAGCTGGCATCTCACTCTCTTTGAATCTTCTTTATCATGCTAAGAGGAGCAGGAAAAAGCAAAAAATTTCAGAATTGCACCTTGCAATGCGGAGAAATTACTGTTTGTGCTTTTACAATATTCATTGATTTTTGCCATTGAAAAACATCATGTTATTCATATACCAGAAATGTTTGAAGCTACTGACTGAATGAAAGGAGCTGGCATCTCACTCTCTTTGAATCTTCTTTATCATGCTAAGAGGAGCAGGAAAAAGCAAAAAATTTCAGAATTGCACCTTGCAATGCGGAGAAATTACTGTTTGTGCATTTACAATATTCATTGATTTTTGCCATTGAAAAACGTCCAGAAATGATTGAAGCTACTGACTGAATGAAAGGAGCTGGCATCTCACTCTCTTTGAATCTTCTTTATCATGCTAAGAGGAGCAGGAAAAAGCAAAAAATTTCAGAATTGCACCTTGCAATGCGGAGAAATTACTGTTTGTGCATTTACAATATTCATTGATTTTTGCCATTGAAAAACGTCCAGAAATGATTGAAGCTACTGACTGAATGAAAGGAGCTGGCATCTCACTCTCTTTGAATCTTCTTTATCATGCTAAGAGGAGCAGGAAAAAGCAAAAAATTTCAGAATTGCAACTTGCAATGCGGAGAAATTACTGTTTGTGCATTTACAATATTCATTGATTTTTGCCATTGAAAAACATCATGTTATTCATATACCAGAAATGATTGAAGCTACTGACTGAATGAAAGGAGCTGGCATCTCACTCTCTTTGAATCTTCTTTATCATGCTAAGAGGAGCAGGAAAAAGCAAAAAATTTCAGAATTGCACCTTGCAATGCGGAGAAATTACTGTTTGTGCATTTACAATATTCATTGATTTTTGCCATTGAAAAACGTCCAGAAATGATTGAAGCTACTGACTGAATGAAAGGAGCTGGCATCTCACTCTCTTTGAATCTTCTTTATCATGCTAAGAGGAGCAGGAAAAAGCAAAAAATTTCAGAATTGCACCTTGCAATGCGGAGAAATTACTGTTTGTGCATTTACAATATTCATTGATTTTTGCCATTGAAAAACGTCCAGAAATGATTGAAGCTACTGACTGAATGAAAGGAGCTGGCATCTCACTCTCTTTGAATCTTCTTTATCATGCTAAGAGGAGCAGGAAAAAGCAAAAAATTTCAGAATTGCACCTTGCAATGCGGAGAAATTACTGTTTGTGCATTTACAATATTCATTAATTTTTGCCATTGAAAAACATCATGTTATTCATATACCAGAAATGTTTGAAGCTACTGACTGAATGAAAGGAGCTGGCATCTCACTCTCTTTGAATCTTCTTTATCATGCTAAGAGGAGCAGGAAAAAGCAAAAAATTTCAGAATTGCACCTTGCAATGCGGAGAAATTACTGTTTGTGCATTTACAATATTCATTGATTTTTGCCATTGAAAAACGTCCAGAAATGATTGAAGCTACTGACTGAATGAAAGGAGCTGGCATCTCACTCTCTTTGAATCTTCTTTATCATGCTAAGAGGAGCAGGAAAAAGCAAAAAATTTCAGAATTGCACCTTGCAATGCGGAGAAATTACTGTTTGTGCATTTACAATATTCATTGATTTTTGCCATTGAAAAACGTCCAGAAATGATTGAAGCTACTGACTGAATGAAAGGAGCTGGCATCTCACTCTCTTTGAATCTTCTTTATCATGCTAAGAGGAGCAGGAAAAAGCAAAAAATTTCAGAATTGCAACTTGCAATGCGGAGAAATTACTGTTTGTGCATTTACAATATTCATTGATTTTTGCCATTGAAAAACATCATGTTATTCATATACCAGAAATGATTGAAGCTACTGACTGAATGAAAGGAGCTGGCATCTCACTCTCTTTGAATCTTCTTTATCATGCTAAGAGGAGCAGGAAAAAGCAAAAAATTTCAGAATTGCACCTTGCAATGCGGAGAAATTACTGTTTGTGCATTTACAATATTCATTGATTTTTGCCATTGAAAAACGTCCAGAAATGATTGAAGCTACTGACTGAATGAAAGGAGCTGGCATCTCACTCTCTTTGAATCTTCTTTATCATGCTAAGAGGAGCAGGAAAAAGCAAAAAATTTCAGAATTGCACCTTGCAATGCGGAGAAATTACTGTTTGTGCATTTACAATATTCATTGATTTTTGCCATTGAAAAACGTCCAGAAATGATTGAAGCTACTGACTGAATGAAAGGAGCTGGCATCTCACTCTCTTTGAATCTTCTTTATCATGCTAAGAGGAGCAGGAAAAAGCAAAAAATTTCAGAATTGCACCTTGCAATGCGGAGAAATTACTGTTTGTGCATTTACAATATTCATTAATTTTTGCCATTGAAAAACATCATGTTATTCATATCCCAGAAATGTTTGAAGCTACTGACTGAATGAAAGAAGCTGGCATCTCACTCTCTTTGAATCTTCTTTATCATGCTAAGAGGAGCAGGAAAAAGCAAAAAATTTCAGAATTGCACCTTGCAATGCGGAGAAATTACTGTTTGTGCATTTACAATATTCATTGATTTTTGCCATTGAAAAACGTCCAGAAATGATTGAAGCTACTGACTGAATGAAAGGAGCTGGCATCTCACTCTCTTTGAATCTTCTTTATCATGCTAAGAGGAGCAGGAAAAAGCAAAAAATTTCAGAATTGCACCTTGCAATGCGAAGAAATTACTGTTTGTGCATTTACAATATTCATTGATTTTTGCCATTGAAAAACGTCCAGAAATGATTGAAGCTACTGACTGAATGAAAGGAGCTGGCATCTCACTCTCTTTGAATCTTCTTTATCATGCTAAGAGGAGCAGGAAAATGCAAGAAATTTCAGAATTGCACCTTGCAATGCGGAGAAATTACTGTTTGTGCATTTACAATATTCATTGATTTTTGCCATTGAAAAACATCCAGAAATGATTGAAGCTACTGACTGAATGAAAGGAGCTGGCATCTCACTCTCTTTGAATCTTCTTTATCATGCTAAGAGGAGCAGGAAAAAGCCAAAAATTTCAGAATTGCACCTTGCAATGCGGAGAAATTACTGTTTGTGCATTTACAATATTCATTGATTTTTGCCATTGAAAAACATCATGTTATTCATATACCAGAAATGATTGAAGCTACTGACTGAATGAAAGGAGCTGGCATCTCACTCTCTTTGAATCTTCTTTATCATGCAAAGAGGAGCAGGAAAAAGCAAAAAATTTCAGAATTGCACCTTGCAATGCGGAGAAATTACTGTTTGTGCATTTACAATATTCATTGATTTTTGCCATTGAAAAACGTCCAGAAATGATTGAAGCTACTGACTGAATGAAAGGAGCTGGCATCTCACTCTCTTTGAATCTTCTTTATCATGCTAAGAGGAGCAGGAAAAAGCAAAAAATTTCAGAATTGCACCTTGCAATGCGGAGAAATTACTGTTTGTGCATTTACAATATTCATTGATTTTTGCCATTGAAAAACGTCCAGAAATGATTGAAGCAACTGACTGAATGAAAGGAGCTGGCATCTCACTCTCTTTGAATCTTCTTTATCATGCTAAGAGGAGCAGGAAAAAGCAAAAAATTTCAGAATTGCACCTTGCAATGCGGAGAAATTACTGTTTGTGCATTTACAATATTCATTGATTTTTGCCATTGAAAAACGTCCAGAAATAATTGAAGCTACTGACTGAATGAAAGGAGCTGGCATCTCACTCTCTTTGAATCTTCTTTATCATGCTAAGAGGAGCAGGAAAAAGCAAAAAATTTCAGAATTGCAACTTGCAATGCGGAGAAATTACTGTTTGTGCATTTACAATATTCATTGATTTTTGCCATTGAAAAACATCATGTTATTCATATACCAGAAATGATTGAAGCTACTGACTGAATGAAAGGAGCTGGCATCTCACTCTCTTTGAATCTTCTTTATCATGCTAAGAGGAGCAGGAAAAAGCAAAAAATTTCAGAATTGCACCTTGCAATGCGGAGAAATTACTGTTTGTGCATTTACAATATTCATTGATTTTTGCCATTGAAAAACGTCCAGAAATGATTGAAGCTACTGACTGAATGAAAGGAGCTGGCATCTCACTCTCTTTGAATCTTCTTTATCATGCTAAGAGGAGCAGGAAAAAGCAAAAAATTTCAGAATTGCACCTTGCAATGCGGAGAAATTACTGTTTGTGCTTTTACAATATTCATTGATTTTTGCCATTGAAAAACATCATGTTATTCATATACCAGAAATGTTTGAAGCTACTGACTGAATGAAAGGAGCTGGCATCTCACTCTCTTTGAATCTTCTTTATCATGCTAAGAGGAGCAGGAAAAAGCAAAAAATTTCAGAATTGCACCTTGCAATGCGGAGAAATTACTGTTTGTGCATTTACAATATTCATTGATTTTTGCCATTGAAAAATGTCCAGAAATGATTGAAGCTGCTGACTGAATGAAAGGAGCTGGCATCTCACTCTCTTTGAATCTTCTTTATCATGCTAAGAGGAGCAGGAAAAAGCAAAAAATTTCAGAATTGCACCTTGCAATGCGGAGAAATTACTGTTTGTGCATTTACAATATTCATTGATTTTTGCTATTGAAAAACATCATGTTATTCATATACCAGAAATGATTGAAGCTACTGACTGAATGAAACGAGCTGGCATCTCACTCTCTTTGAATCTTCTTTATCATGCTAAGAGGAGCAGGAAAAAGCAAAAAATTTCAGAATTGCACCTTGCAATGCGGAGAAATTACTGTTTGTGCATTTACAATATTCATTGATTTTTGCCATTGAAAAACGTCCAGAAATGATTGAAGCTACTGACTGAATGAAAGGAGCTGGCATCTCACTCTCTTTGAATCTTCTTTATCATGCTAAGAGGAGCAGGAAAAAGCAAAAAATTTCAGAATTGCACCTTGCAATGCGGAGAAATTACTGTTTGTGCATTTACAATATTCATTGATTTTTGCCATTGAAAAACGTCCAGAAATGATTGAAGCTACTGACTGAATGAAAGGAGCTGGCATCTCACTCTCTTTGAATCTTCTTTATCATGCTAAGAGGAGCAGGAAAAAGCAAAAAATTTCAGAATTGCACCTTGCAATGCGGAGAAATTACTGTTTGTGCATTTACAATATTCATTGATTTTTGCCTTTGAAAAACATCATGTTATTCATATACCAGAAATGTTTGAAGCTACTGACTGAATGAAAGGAGCTGGCATCTCACTCTCTTTGAATCTTCTTTATCATGCTAAGAGGAGCAGGAAAAAGCAAAAAATTTCAGAATTGCACCTTGCAATGCGGAGAAATTACTGTTTGTGCATTTACAATATTCATTGATTTTTGCCATTGAAAAACGTCCAGAAATGATTGAAGCTACTGACTGAATGAAAGGAGCTGGCATCTCACTCTCTTTGAATCTTCTTTATCATGCTAAGAGGAGCAGGAAAAAGCAAAAAATTTCAGAATTGCACCTTGCAATGCGGAGAAATTACTGTTTGTGCATTTACAATATTCATTGATTTTTGCCATTGAAAAACATCATGTTATTCATATACCAGAAATGATTGAAGCTACTGACTGAATGAAAGGAGCTGGCATCTCGCTCTCTTTGAATCTTCTTTATCATGCTAAGAGGAGCAGGAAAAAGCAAAAAATTTCAGAATTGCACCTTGCAATGCGGAGAAATTACTGTTTGTGCATTTACAATATTCATTGATTTTTGCCATTGAAAAACGTCCAGAAATGATTGAAGCTACTGACTGAATGAAAGGAGCTGGCATCTCACTCTCTTTGAATCTTCTTTATCATGCTAAGAGGAGCAGGAAAAAGCAAAAAATTTCAGAATTGCACCTTGCAATGTGGAGAAATTACTGTTTGTGCATTTACAATATTCATTGATTTTTGCCATTGAAAAACATCATGTTATTCATATACCAGAAATGATTGAAGCTACTGACTGAATGAAAGGAGCTGGCATCTCACTCTCTTTGAATCTTCTTTATCATGCTAAGAGGAGCAGGAAAAAGCAAAAAATTTCAGAATTGCACCTTGCAATGCGGAGAAATTACTGTTTGTGCATTTACAATATTCATTGATTTTTGCCATTGAAAAACGTCCAGAAATGATTGAAGCTACTGACTGAATGAAAGGAGCTGGCATCTCACTCTCTTTGAATCTTCTTTATCATGCTAAGAGGAGCAGGAAAAAGCAAAAAATTTCAGAATTGCACCTTGCAATGCGGAGAAATTACTGTTTGTGCTTTTACAATATTCATTGATTTTTGCCATTGAAAAACATCATGTTATTCATATACCAGAAATGTTTGAAGCTACTGACTGAATGAAAGGAGCTGGCATCTCACTCTCTTTGAATCTTCTTTATCATGCTAAGAGGAGCAGGAAAAATCAAAAAATTTCAGAATTGCAACTTGCAATGCGGAGAAATTACTGTTTGTGCATTTACAATATTCATTGATTTTTGCCATTGAAAAACGTCCAGAAATGATTGAAGCTACTGACTGAATGAAAGGAGCTGGCATCTCACTCTCTTTGAATCTTCTTTATCATGCTAAGAGGAGCAGGAAAAAGCAAAAAATTTCAGAATTGCACCTTGCAATGCGGAGAAATTACTGTTTGTGCATTTACAATATTCATTGATTTTTGCCATTGAAAAACGTCCAGAAATGATTGAAGCTACTGACTGAATGAAAGGAGCTGGCATCTCACTCTCTTTGAATCTTCTTTATCATGCTAAGAGGAGCAGGAAAAAGCAAAAAATTTCAGAATTGCAACTTGCAATGCGGAGAAATTACTGTTTGTGCATTTACAATATTCATTGATTTTTGCCATTGAAAAACATCATGTTATTCATATACCAGAAATGATTGAAGCTACTGACTGAATGAAAGGAGCTGGCATCTCACTCTCTTTGAATCTTCTTTATCATGCTAAGAGGAGCAGGAAAAAGCAAAAAATTTCAGAATTGCACCTTGCAATGCGGAGAAATTACTGTTTGTGCATTTACAATATTCATTGATTTTTGCCATTGAAAAACGTCCAGAAATGATTGAAGCTACTGACTGAATGAAAGGAGCTGGCATCTCACTCTCTTTGAATCTTCTTTATCATGCTAAGAGGAGCAGGAAAAAGCAAAAAATTTCAGAATTGCACCTTGCAATGCGGAGAAATTACTGTTTGTGCTTTTACAATATTCATTGATTTTTGCCATTGAAAAACATCATGTTATTCTTATACCAGAAATGTTTGAAGCTACTGACTGAATGAAAGGAGCTGGCATCTCACTCTCTTTGAATCTTCTTTATCATGCTAAGAGGAGCAGGAAAAAGCAAAAAATTTCAGAATTGCACCTTGCAATGCGGAGAAATTACTGTTTGTGCATTTACAATATTCATTGATTTTTGCCATTGAAAAACGTCCAGAAATGATTGAAGCTACTGACTGAATGAAAGGAGCTGGCATCTCACTCTCTTTGAATCTTCTTTATCATGCTAAGAGGAGCAGGAAAAAGCAAAAAATTTCAGAATTGCACCTTGCAATGCGGAGAAATTACTGTTTGTGCATTTACAATATTCATTGATTTTTGCCATTGAAAAACGTCCAGAAATGATTGAAGCTACTGACTGAATGAAAGGAGCTGGCATCTCACTCTCTTTGAATCTTCTTTATCATGCTAAGAGGAGCAGGAAAAAGCAAAAAATTTCAGAATTGCACCTTGCAATGCGGAGAAATTACTGTTTGTGCATTTACAATATTCATTGATTTTTGCCATTGAAAAACATCATGTTATTCATATACCAGAAATGATTGAAGCTACTGACTGAATGAAAGGAGCTGGCATCTTACTCTCTTTGAATCTTCTTTGTCATGCTAAGAGGAGCAGGAAAAAGCAAAAAATTTCAGAATTGCACCTTGCAATGCGGAGAAATTACTGTTTGAGCATTTACAATATTCATTGATTTTTGCCATTGAAAAACGTCCAGAAATGATTGAAGCTACTGACTGAATGAAAGGAGCTGGCATCTCACTCTCTTTGAATCTTCTTTATCATGCTAAGAGGAGCAGGAAAAAGCAAAAAATTTCAGAATTGCACCTTGCAATGCGGAGAAATTACTGTTTGTGCATTTACAATATTCATTGATTTTTGCCATTGAAAAACGTCCAGAAATGATTGAAGCTACTGAATGAATGAAAGGAGCTGGCATCTCACTCTCTTTGAATCTTCTTTATCATGCTAAGAGGAGCAGGAAAAAGCAAAAAATTTCAGAATTGCACCTTGCAATGCGGAGAAATTACTGTTTGTGCATTTACAATATTCATTGATTTTTGCCATTGAAAAACATCATGTTATTCATATACCAGAAATGTTTGTAGCTACTGACTGAATGAAAGGAGCTGGCATCTCACTCTCTTTGAATCTTCTTTATCATGCTAAGAGGAGCAGGAAAAAGCAAAAAATTTCAGAATTGCACCTTGCAATGCGGAGAAATTACTGTTTGTGCATTTACAATATTCATTGATTTTTGCCATTGAAAAACGTCCAGAAATGATTGAAGCTACTGACTGAATGAAAGGAGCTGGCATCTCACTCTCTTTGAATCTTCTTTATCATGCTAAGAGGAGCAGGAAAAAGCAAAAAATTTCAGAATTGCACCTTGCAATGCGGAGAAATTACTGTTTGTGCATTTACAATATTCATTGATTTTTGCCATTGAAAAACGTCCAGAAATGATTGAAGCTACTGACTGAATGAAAGGAGCTGGCATCTCACTCTCTTTGAATCTTCTTTATCATGCTAAGAGGAGCAGGAAAAAGCAAAAAATTTCAGAATTGCACCTTGCAATGCGGAGAAATTACTCTTTGTGCATTTACAATATTCATTGATTTTTGCCATTGAAAAACATCATGTTATTCATATACCAGAAATGTTTGAAGCTACTGACTGAATGAAAGGAGCTGGCATCTCACTCTCTTTGAATCTTCTTTATCATGCTAAGAGGAGCAGGAAAAAGCAAAAAATTTCAGAATTGCACCTTGCAATGCGGAGAAATTACTGTTTGTGCATTTACAATATTCATTGATTTTTGCCATTGAAAAACATCATGTTATTCATATACCAGAAATGTTTGAAGCTACTGACTGAATGAAAGGAGCTGGCATCTCACTCTCTTTGAATCTTCTTTATCATGCTAAGAGGAGCAGGAAAAAGCAAAAAATTTCAGAATTGCACCTTGCAATGCGGAGAAATTACTGTTTGTGCATTTACAATATTCATTGATTTTTGCCATTGAAAAACGTCCAGAAATGATTGAAGCTACTGACTGAATGAAAGGAGCTGGCATCTCACTCTCTTTGAATCTTCTTTATCATGCTAAGAGGAGCAGGAAAAAGCAAAAAATTTCAGAATTGCACCTTGCAATGCGGAGAAATTACTGTTTGTGCATTTACAATATTCATTGATTTTTGCCATTGAAAAACATCATGTTATTCATATACCAGAAATGATTGAAGCTACTGACTGAATGAAAGGAGCTGGCATCTCGCTCTCTTTGAATCTTCTTTATCATGCTAAGAGGAGCAGGAAAAAGCAAAAAATTTCAGAATTGCACATTGCAATGCGGAGAAATTACTGTTTGTGCATTTACAATATTCATTGTTTTTTGCCATTGAAAAACGTCCAGAAATGATTGAAGCTACTGACTGAATGAAAGGAGCTGTCATCTCACTCTCTTTGAATCTTCTTTATCATGCTAAGAGGAGCAGGAAAAAGCAAAAAATTTCAGAATTGCACCTTGCAATGTGGAGAAATTACTGTTTGTGCATTTACAATATTCATTGATTTTTGCCATTGAAAAACATCATGTTATTCATATACCAGAAATGATTGAAGCTACTGACTGAATGAAAGGAGCTGGCATCTCACTCTCTTTGAATCTTCTTTATCATGCTAAGAGGAGCAGGAAAAAGCAAAAAATTTCAGAATTGCACCTTGCAATGCGGAGAAATTACTGTTTGTGCATTTACAATATTCATTGATTTTTGCCATTGAAAAACGTCCAGAAATGATTGAAGCTACTGACTGAATGAAAGGAGCTGGCATCTCACTCTCTTTGAATCTTCTTTATCATGCTAAGAGGAGCAGGAAAAAGCAAAAAATTTCAGAATTGCACCTTGCAATGCGGAGAAATTACTGTTTGTGCATTTACAATATTCATTGATTTTTGCCATTGAAAAACATCATGTTATTCATATACCAGAAATGATTGAAGCTACTGACTGAATGAAAGGAGCTGGCATCTTACTCTCTTTGAATCTTCTTTGTCATGCTAAGAGGAGCAGGAAAAAGCAAAAAATTTCAGAATTGCACCTTGCAATGCGGAGAAATTACTGTTTGTGCATTTACAATATTCATTGATTTTTGCCATTGAAAAACGTCCAGAAATGATTGAAGCTACTGACTGAATGAAAGGAGCTGGCATCTCACTCTCTTTGAATCTTCTTTATCATGCTAAGAGGAGCAGGAAAAAGCAAAAAATTTCAGAATTGCACCTTGCAATGCGGAGAAATTACTGTTTGTGCATTTACAATATTCATTGATTTTTGCCATTGAAAAACGTCCAGAAATGATTGAAGCTACTGACTGAATGAAAGGAGCTGGCATCTCACTCTCTTTGAATCTTGTTTATCATGCTAAGAGGAGCAGGAAAAAGCAAAAAATTTCAGAATTGCACCTTGCAATGCGGAGAAATTACTGTTTGTGCATTTACAATATTCATTGATTTTTGCCATTGAAAAACATCATGTTATTCATATACCAGAAATGTTTGTAGCTACTGACTGAATGAAAGGAGCTGGCATCTCACTCTCTTTGAATCTTCTTTATCATGCTAAGAGGAGCAGGAAAAAGCAAAAAATTTCAGAATTGCACCTTGCAATGCGGAGAAATTACTGTTTGTGCATTTACAATATTCATTGATTTTTGCCATTGAAAAACGTCCAGAAATGATTGAAGCTACTGACTGAATGAAAGGAGCTGGCATCTCACTCTCTTTGAATCTTCTTTATCATGCTAAGAGGAGCAGGAAAAAGCAAAAAATTTCAGAATTGCACCTTGCAATGTGGAGAAATTACTGTTTGTGCATTTACAATATTCATTGATTTTTGCCATTGAAAAACATCATGTTATTCATATACCAGAAATGATTGAAGCTACTGACTGAATGAAAGGAGCTGGCATCTCACTCTCTTTGAATCTTCTTTATCATGCTAAGAGGAGCAGGAAAAAGCAAAAAATTTCAGAATTGCACCTTGCAATGCGGAGAAATTACTGTTTGTGCATTTACAATATTCATTGATTTTTGCCATTGAAAAACGTCCAGAAATGATTGAAGCTACTGACTGAATGAAAGGAGCTGGCATCTCACTCTCTTTGAATCTTCTTTATCATGCTAAGAGGAGCAGGAAAAAGCAAAAAATTTCAGAATTGCACCTTGCAATGCGGAGAAATTACTGTTTGTGCTTTTACAATATTCATTGATTTTTGCCATTGAAAAACATCATGTTATTCATATACCAGAAATGTTTGAAGCTACTGACTGAATGAAAGGAGCTGGCATCTCACTCTCTTTGAATCTTCTTTATCATGCTAAGAGGAGCAGGAAAAAGCAAAAAATTTCAGAATTGCACCTTGCAATGCGGAGAAATTACTGTTTGTGCATTTACAATATTCATTGATTTTTGCCATTGAAAAACGTCCAGAAATGATTGAAGCTACTGACTGAATGAAAGGAGCTGGCATCTCACTCTCTTTGAATCTTCTTTATCATGCTAAGAGGAGCAGGAAAAAGCAAAAAATTTCAGAATTGCACCTTGCAATGCGGAGAAATTACTCTTTGTGCATTTACAATATTCATTGATTTTTGCCATTGAAAAACGTCCAGAAATGATTGAAGCTACTGACTGAATGAAAGGAGCTGGCATCTCACTCTCTTTGAATCTTCTTTATCATGCTAAGAGGAGCAGGAAAAAGCAAAAAATTTCAGAATTGCAACTTGCAATGCGGAGAAATTACTGTTTGTGCATGTACAATATTCATTGATTTTTGCCATTGAAAAACATCATGTTATTCATATACCAGAAATGATTGAAGCTACTGACTGAATGAAAGGAGCTGGCATCTCACTCTCTTTGAATCTTCTTTATCATGCTAAGAGGAGCAGGAAAAAGCAAAAAATTTCAGAATTGCACCTTGCAATGCGGAGAAATTACTGTTTGTGCATTTACAATATTCATTGATTTTTGCCATTGAAAAACGTCCAGAAATGATTGAAGCTACTGACTGAATGAAAGGAGCTGGCATCTCACTCTCTTTGAATCTTCTTTATCATGCTAAGAGGAGCAGGAAAAAGCAAAAAATTTCAGAATTGCACCTTGCAATGCGGAGAAATTACTGTTTGTGCTTTTACAATATTCATTGATTTTTGCCATTGAAAAACATCATATTATTCATATACCAGAAATGTTTGAAGCTACTGACTGAATGAAAGGAGCTGGCATCTCACTCTCTTTGAATCTTCTTTATCATGCTAAGAGGAGCAGGAAAAAGCAAAAAATTTCAGAATTGCACCTTGCAATGCGGAGAAATTACTGTTTGTGCATTTACAATATTCATTGATTTTTGCCATTGAAAAACGTCCAGAAATGATTGAAGCTACTGACTGAATGAAAGGAGCTGGCATCTCACTCTCTTTGAATCTTCTTTATCATGCTAAGAGGAGCAGGAAAAAGCAAAAAATTTCAGAATTGCACCTTGCAATGCGGAGAAATTACTGTTTGTGCATTTACAATATTCATTGATTTTTGCCATTGAAAAACGTCCAGAAATGATTGAAGCTACTGACTGAATGAAAGGAGCTGGCATCTCACTCTCTTTGAATCTTCTTTATCATGCTAAGAGGAGCAGGAAAAAGCAAAAAATTTCAGAATTGCACCTTGCAATGCGGAGAAATTACTGTTTGTGCATTTACAATATTCATTGATTTTTGCCATTGAAAAACATCATGTTATTCATATACCAGAAATGATTGAAGCTACTGACTGAATGAAAGGAGCTGGCATCTTACTCTCTTTGAATCTTCTTTGTCATGCTAAGAGGAGCAGGAAAAAGCAAAAAATTTCAGAATTGCACCTTGCAATGCGGAGAAATTACTGTTTGTGCATTTACAATATTCATTGATTTTTGCCATTGAAAAACGTCCAGAAATGATTGAAGCTACTGACTGAATGAAAGGAGCTGGCATCTCACTCTCTTTGAATCTTCTTTATCATGCTAAGAGGAGCAGGAAAAAGCAAAAAATTTCAGAATTGCACCTTGCAATGCGGAGAAATTACTGTTTGTGCATTTACAATATTCATTGATTTTTGCCATTGAAAAACGTCCAGAAATGATTGAAGCTACTGACTGAATGAAAGGAGCTGGCATCTCACTCTCTTTGAATCTTCTTTATCATGCTAAGAGGAGCAGGAAAAAGCAAAAAATTTCAGAATTGCACCTTGCAATGCGGAGAAATTACTGTTTGTGCATTTACAATATTCATTGATTTTTGCCATTGAAAAACATCATGTTATTCATATACCAGAAATGTTTGTAGCTACTGACTGAATGAAAGGAGCTGGCATCTCACTCTCTTTGAATCTTCTTTATCATGCTAAGAGGAGCAGGAA
This sequence comes from Phyllobates terribilis, assembly GCF_046119375.1. Classification (NCBI taxonomy): domain Eukaryota; kingdom Metazoa; phylum Chordata; class Amphibia; order Anura; family Dendrobatidae; genus Phyllobates; species Phyllobates terribilis. Next base: position 187,244 of record NW_027363952.1, read on the forward strand.
AAAGCAAAAAATTTCAGAATTGCACCTTGCAATGCAGAGAAATTACTGTTTGTGCATTTACAATATTCATTGATTTTTGCCATTGAAAAACGTCCAGAAATGATTGAAGCTACTGACTGAATGAAAGGAGCTGGCATCTCACTCTCTTTGAATCTTCTTTATCATGCTAAGAGGAGCAGGAAAAAGCAAAAAATTTCAGAATTGCACCTTGCAATGCGGAGAAATTACTGTTTGTGCATTTACAATATTCATTGATTTTTGCCATTGAAAAACGTCCAGAAATGATTGAAGCTACTGACTGAATGAAAGGAGCTGGCATCTCACTCTCTTTGAATCTTCTTTATCATGCTAAGAGGAGCAGGAAAAAGCAAAAAATTTCAGAATTGCACCTTGCAATGCGGAGAAATTACTCTTTGTGCATTTACAATATTCATTGATTTTTGCCATTGAAAAACATCATGTTATTCATATACCAGAAATGTTTGAAGCTACTGACTGAATGAAAGGAGCTGGCATCTCACTCTCTTTGAATCTTCTTTATCATGCTAAGAGGAGCAGGAAAAAGCAAAAAATTTCAGAATTGCACCTTGCAATGCGGAGAAATTACTGTTTGTGCATTTACAATATTCATTGATTTTTGCCATTGAAAAACATCATGTTATTCATATACCAGAAATGTTTGAAGCTACTGACTGAATGAAAGGAGCTGGCATCTCACTCTCTTTGAATCTTCTTTATCATGCTAAGAGGAGCAGGAAAAAGCAAAAAATTTCAGAATTGCACCTTGCAATGTGGAGAAATTACTGTTTGTGCATTTACAATATTCATTGATTTTTACCATTGAAAAACGTCCAGAAATGATTGAAGCTACTGACTGAATGAAAGTAGCTGGCATCTCACTCTCTTTGAATCTTCTTTATCATGCAAAGAGGAGCAGGAAAAAGCAAAAAATTTCAGACTTGCACCTTGCAATGCGGAGAAATTACTGTTTGTGCATTTACAATATTCATTGATTTTTGCCATTGAAAAACGTCCAGAAATGATTGAAGCTACTGACTGAATGAAAGGAGCTGGCATCTCACTCTCTTTGAATCTTCTTTATCATGCTAAGAGGAGCAGGAAAAAGCAAAAAATTTCAGAATTGCACCTTGCAATGCGGAGAAATTACTGTTTGTGCATTTACAATATTCATTGATTTTTGCCATTGAAAAACGTCCAGAAATGATTGAAGCTACTGACTGAATGAAAGGAGCTGGCATCTCACTCTCTTTGAATCTTCTTTATCATGCTAAGAGGAGCAGGAAAAATCAAAAAATTTCAGAATTGCACCTTGCAATGCGGAGAAATTACTGTTTGTGCATTTACAATATTCAATGATTTTTGCCATTGAAAAACATGTTATTCATATACCAGAAATGTTTGAAGCTACTGACTGAATGAAAGGAGCTGGCACCTCACTCTCTTTGAATCTTCTTTATCATGCTAAGTGGAGCGGGAAAAAGCAAAAAATTTCAGAATTGCACCTTGCAATGCGGAGAAATTACTGTTTGTGCATTTACAATATTCATTGATTTTTGCCATTGAAAAACATCCAGAAATGATTGAAGGTACTGACTGAATGAAAGGAGCTGGCATCTCACTCTCTTTGAATCTTCTTTATCATGCTAAGAGGAGCAGGAAAAAGCAAAAAATTTCAGAATTGCACTTTGCAATGCGGAGAAATTACTGTTTGTGCATTTACAATATTCATTGATTTTTGCCATTGAAAAACGTCCAGAAATGATTGAAGCTACTGACTGAATGAAAGGAGCTGGCATCTCACTCTCTTTGAATCTTCTTTATCATGCTAAGAGGAGCAGGAAAAAGCCAAAAATTTCAGAATTGCACCTTGCAATGCGGAGAAATTACAGTTTGTGCATTTACAATATTCATTGATTTTTGCCATTGAAAAACATCCAGAAATGATTGAAGCTACTGACTGAATGAAAGGAGCTGGCATCTCACTCTCTTTGAATATTCTTTATCATGCTAAGAGGAGCAGGAAAAAGCAAAAAATTTCAGAATTGCACCTTGCAATGCGGAGAAATTACTGTTTGTGCATTTACAATATTCATTGATTTTTGCCATTGAAAAACATCATGTTATTCATATACCAGAAATGTTTGAAGCTACTGACTGAATGAAAGGAGCTGGCATCTCACTCTCTTTGAATCTTCTTTATCATGCTAAGAGGAGCAGGAAAAAGCAAAAAATTTCAGAATTGCACCTTGCAATGCGGAGAAATTACTGTTTGTGCATTTACAATATTCATTGATTTTTGCCATTGAAAAACATCATGTTATTCATATACCAGAAATGTTTGAAGCTACTGACTGAATGAAAGGAGCTGGCATCTCACTCTCTGAATCTTCTTTATCATGCTAAGAGGAGCAGGAAAAAGCAAAAAATTTCAGAATTGCACCTTGCAATGTGGAGAAATTACTGTTTGTGCATTTACAATATTCATTGATTTTTACCATTGAAAAACGTCTAGAAATGATTGAAGCTACTGACTGAATGAAAGTAGCTGGCATCTCACTCTCTTTGAATCTTCTTTATCATGCTAAGAGGAGCAGGAAAAAGCAAAAAATTTCAGAATTGCACCTTGCAATGCAGAGAAATTACTGTTTGTGCATTTACAATATTCATTGATTTTTGCCATTGAAAAACATCATGTTATTCATATACCAGAAATGTTTGAAGCTACTGACTGAATGAAAGGAGCTGGCATCTCACTCTCTTTGAATCTTCTTTATCATGCTAAGAGGAGCAGGAAAAAGCAAAAAATTTCAGAATTGCACCTTGCAATGTGGAGAAATTACTGTTTGTGCATTTACAATATTCATTGATTTTTACCATTGAAAAACGTCCAGAAATGATTGAAGCTACTGACTGAATGAAAGTAGCTGGCATCTCACTCTCTTTGAATCTTCTTTATCATGCTAAGAGGAGCAGGAAAAAGCAAAAAATTTCAGAATTGCACCTTGCAATGCGGAGAAATTACTGTTTGTGCATTTACAATATTCATTGATTTTTGCCATTGAAAAACATCATGTTATTCATATACCAGAAATGATTGAAGCTACTGACTGAATGAAAGGAGCTGGCATCTCACTCTCTTTGAATCTTCTTTATCATGCTAAGAGGAGCAGGAAAAAGCAAAAAATTTCAGAATTGCACCTTGCAATGCGGAGAAATTACTGTTTGTGCATTTACAATATTCATTGATTTTTGCCATTGAAAAACGTCCAGAAATGATTGAAGCTACTGACTGAATGAAAGGAACTGGCATCTCACTCTCTTTGAATCTTCTTTATCATGCTAAGAGGAGCAGGAAAAAGCAAAAAATTTCAGAATTGCACTTTGCAATGCGGAGAAATTACTGTTTGTGCATTTACAAAATTCATTGATTTTTGCCATTGAAAAACATCATGTTATTCATATACCAGAAATGTTTGAAGCTACTGACTGAATGAAAGGAGCTGACATCTCACTCTCTTTGAATCTTCTTTATCATGCTAAGAGGAGCAGGAAAAAGCAAAAAATTTCAGAATTGCACCTTGCAATGCGGAGAAATTACTGTTTGTGCATTTACAATATTCATTGATTTTTGCCATTGAAAAACGTCCAGAAATGATTGAAGCTACTGACTGAATGAAAGGAGCTGGCATCTCACTCTCTTTGAATCTTCTTTATCATGCTAAGAGGAGCAGGAAAAAGCAAAAAATTTCAGAATTGCACCTTGCAATGCGGAGAAATTACTGTTTGTGCATTTACAATATTCATTGATTTTTGCCATTGAAAAACGTCCAGAAATGATTGAAGCTACTGACTGAATGAAAGGAGCTGGCATCTCACTCTCTTTGAATCTTCTTTATCATGCTAAGAGGAGCAGGAAAAAGCAAAAAATTTCAGAATTGCACCTTGCAATGCGGAGAAATTACTGTTTGTGCATTTACAATATTCATTGATTTTTGCCATTGAAAAACATCATGTTATTCATATACCAGAAATGATTGAAGCTACTGACTGAATGAAAGGAGCTGGCATCTCACTCTCTTTGAATCTTCTTTATCATGCTAAGAGGAGCAGGAAAAAGCAAAAAATTTCAGAATTGCACCTTGCAATGCGGAGAAATTACTGTTTGTGCATTTACAATATTCATTGATTTTTGCCATTGAAAAACGTCCAGAAATGATTGAAGCTACTGACTGAATGAAAGGAACTGGCATCTCACTCTCTTTGAATCTTCATCATGCTAAGAGGAGCAGGAAAAAGCAAAAAATTTCAGAATTGCACCTTGCAATGCGGAGAAATTACTGTTTGTGCATTTACAAAATTCATTGATTTTTGCCATTGAAAAACATCATGTTATTCATATACCAGAAATGTTTGAAGCTACTGACTGAATGAAAGGAGCTGACATCTCACTCTCTTTGAATCTTCTTTATCATGCTAAGAGGAGCAGGAAAAAGCAAAAAATTTCAGAATTGCACCTTGCAATGCGGAGAAATTACTGTTTGTGCATTTACAATATTCATTGATTTTTGCCATTGAAAAACGTCCAGAAATGATTGAAGCTACTGACTGAATGAAAGGAGCTGGCATCTCACTCTCTTTGAATCTTCTTTATCATGCTAAGAGGAGCAGGAAAAAGCAAAAAATTTCAGAATTGCACCTTGCAATGCGGAGAAATTACTGTTTGTGCATTTACAATATTCATTGATTTTTGCCATTGAAAAACATCATGTTATTCATATACCAGAAATGATTGAAGCTACTGACTGAATGAAAGGAGCTGGCATCTCACTCTCTTTGAATCTTCTTTATCATGCTAAGAGGAGCAGGAAAAAGCAAAAAATTTCAGAATTGCACCTTGCAATGTGGAGAAATTACTGTTTGTGCATTTACAATATTCATTGATTTTTACCATTGAAAAACGTCCAGAAATGATTGAAGCTACTGACTGAATGAAAGTAGCTGGCATCTCACTCTCTTTGAATCTTCTTTATCATGCTAAGAGGAGCAGGAAAAAGCAAAAAATTTCAGACTTGCACCTTGCAATGCGGAGAAATTACTGTTTGTGCATTTACAATATTCATTGATTTTTGCCATTGAAAAACATCGTTATTCATATACCAGAAATGTTTGAAGCTACTGACTGAATGAAAGGAGCTGGCATCTCACTCTCTTTGAATCTTCTTTATCATGCTAAGAGGAGCAGGAAAAAGCAAAAAATTTCAGAATTGCACCTTGCAATGCGGAGAAATTACTGTTTGTGCATTTACAATATTCATTGATTTTTGCCATTGAAAAACGTCCAGAAATGATTGAAGCTACTGACTGAATGAAAGGAGCTGGCATCTCACTCTCTTTGAATCTTGTTTATCATGCTAAGAGGAGCAGGAAAAAGCAAAAAATTTCAGAATTGCACCTTGCAATGCGGAGAAATTACTGTTTGTGCATTTACAATATTCATTGATTTTTGCCATTGAAAAACGTCCAGAAATGATTGAAGCTACTGACTGAATGAAAGGAGCTGGCATCTCACTCTCTTTGAATCTTCTTTATCATGCTAAGAGGAGCAGGAAAAAGCAAAAAAATTCAGAATTGCACCTTGCAATGCGGAGAAATTACTGTTTGTGCATTTACAATATTCATTGATTTTTGCCATTGAAAAACATCATGTTATTCATATACCAGAAATGATTGAAGCTACTGACTGAATGAAAGGAGCTGGCATCTCACTCTCTTTGAATCTTCTTTATCATGCTAAGAGGAGCAGGAAAAAGCAAAAAATTTCAGAATTGCACCTTGCAATGCGGAGAAATTACTGTTTGTGCATTTACAATATTCATTGATTTTTGCCATTGAAAAACGTCCAGAAATGATTGAAGCTACTGACTGAATGAAAGGAGCTGGCATCTCACTCTCTTTGAATCTTCTTTATCATGCTAAGAGGAGCAGGAAAAAGCAAAAAATTTCAGAATTGCACCTTGCAATGCGGAGAAATTACTGTTTGTGCATTTACAATATTCATTGATTTTTGCCATTGAAAAACATCATGTTATTCATATACCAGAAATGATTGAAGCTACTGACTGAATGAAAGGAGCTGGCATCTCACTCTCTTTGAATCTTCTTTATCATGCTAAGAGGAGCAGGAAAAAGCAAAAAATTTCAGAATTGCACCTTGCAATGCGGAGAAATTACTGTTTGTGCATTTACAATATTCATTGATTTTTGCCATTGAAAAACGTCCAGAAATGATTGAAGCTACTGACTGAATGAAAGGAACTGGCATCTCACTCTCTTTGAATCTTCTTTATCATGCTAAGAGGAGCAGGAAAAAGCAAAAAATTTCAGAATTGCACCTTGCAATGCGGAGAAATTACTGTTTGTGCATTTACAAAATTCATTGATTTTTGCCATTGAAAAACATCATGTTATTCACATACCAGAAATGTTTGAAGCTACTGACTGAATGAAAGGAGCTGACATCTCACTCTCTTTGAATCTTCTTTATCATGCTAAGAGGAGCAGGAAAAAGCAAAAAATTTCAGAATTGCACCTTGCAATGCGGAGAAATTACTGTTTGTGCATTTACAATATTCATTGATTTTTGCCATTGAAAAACGTCCAGAAATGATTGAAGCTACTGACTGAATGAAAGGAGCTGGCATCTCACTCTCTTTGAATCTTCTTTATCATGCTAAGAGGAGCAGGAAAAAGCAAAAAATTTCAGAATTGCACCTTGCAATGCGGAGAAATTACTGTTTGTGCATTTACAATATTCATTGATTTTTGCCATTGAAAAACATCATGTTATTCATATACCAGAAATGATTGAAGCTACTGACTGAATGAAAGGAGCTGGCATCTCACTCTCTTTGAATCTTCTTTATCATGCTAAGAGGAGCAGGAAAAAGCAAAAAATTTCAGAATTGCACCTTGCAATGTGGAGAAATTACTGTTTGTGCATTTACAATATTCATTGATTTTTACCATTGAAAAACGTCCAGAAATGATTGAAGCTACTGACTGAATGAAAGTAGCTGGCATCTCACTCTCTTTGAATCTTCTTTATCATGCTAAGAGGAGCAGGAAAAAGCAAAAAATTTCAGACTTGCACCTTGCAATGCGGAGAAATTACTGTTTGTGCATTTACAATATTCATTGATTTTTGCCATTGAAAAACATCATGTTATTCATATACCAGAAATGTTTGAAGCTACTGACTGAATGAAAGGAGCTGGCATCTCACTCTCTTTGAATCTTCTTTATCATGCTAAGAGGAGCAGGAAAAAGCAAAAAATTTCAGAATTGCACCTTGCAATGCGGAGAAATTACTGTTTGTGCATTTACAATATTCATTGATTTTTGCCATTGAAAAACGTCCAGAAATGATTGAAGCTACTGACTGAATGAAAGGAGCTGGCATCTCACTCTCTTTGAATCTTGTTTATCATGCTAAGAGGAGCAGGAAAAAGCAAAAAATTTCAGAATTGCACCTTGCAATGCGGAGAAATTACTGTTTGTGCATTTACAATATTCATTGATTTTTGCCATTGAAAAACGTCCAGAAATGATTGAAGCTACTGACTGAATGAAAGGAGCTGGCATCTCACTCTCTTTGAATCTTCTTTATCATGCTAAGAGGAGCAGGAAAAAGCAAAAAAATTCAGAATTGCACCTTGCAATGCGGAGAAATTACTGTTTGTGCATTTACAATATTCATTGATTTTTGCCATTGAAAAACATCATGTTATTCATATACCAGAAATGATTGAAGCTACTGACTGAATGAAAGGAGCTGGCATCTCACTCTCTTTGAATCTTCTTTATCATGCTAAGAGGAGCAGGAAAAAGCAAAAAATTTCAGAATTGCACCTTGCAATGCGGAGAAATTACTGTTTGTGCATTTACAATATTCATTGATTTTTGCCATTGAAAAACGTCCAGAAATGATTGAAGCTACTGACTGAATGAAAGGAACTGGCATCTCACTCTCTTTGAATCTTCTTTATCATGCTAAGAGGAGCAGGAAAAAGCAAAAAATTTCAGAATTGCACCTTGCAATGCGGAGAAATTACTGTTTGTGCATTTACAAAATTCATTGATTTTTGCCATTGAAAAACATCATGTTATTCATATACCAGAAATGTTTGAAGCTACTGACTGAATGAAAGGAGCTGACATCTCACTCTCTTTGAATCTTCTTTATCATGCTAAGAGGAGCAGGAAAAAGCAAAAAATTTCAGAATTGCACCTTGCAATGCGGAGAAATTACTGTTTGTGCATTTACAATATTCATTGATTTTTGCCATTGAAAAACGTCCAGAAATGATTGAAGCTACTGACTGAATGAAAGGAGCTGGCATCTCACTCTCTTTGAATCTTCTTTATCATGCTAAGAGGAGCAGGAAAAAGCAAAAAATTCAGAATTGCACCTTGCAATGCGGAGAAATTACTGTTTGTGCATTTACAATATTCATTGATTTTTGCCATTGAAAAACATCATGTTATTCATATACCAGAAATGTTTGAAGCTACTGACTGAATGAAAGGAGCTGGCATCTCACTCTCTTTGAATCTTCTTTATCATGCTAAGAGGAGCAGGAAAAAGCAAAAAATTTCAGAATTGCACCTTGCAATGCGGAGAAATTACTGTTTGTGCATTTACAATATTCATTGATTTTTGCCATTGAAAAACGTCCAGAAATGATTGAAGCTACTGACTGAATGAAAGGAGCTGGCATCTCACTCTCTTTGAATCTTCTTTATCATGCTAAGAGGAGCAGGAAAAAGCAAAAATTTCAGAATTGCACCTTGCAATGCGGAGAAATTACTGTTTGTGCATTTACAATATTCATTGATTTTTGCCATTGAAAAACGCTCAAGAAATGATTGAAGCTACTGACTGAATGAAAGGAGCTGGCATCTCACTCTCTTTGAATCTTCTTTATCATGCTAAGAGGAGCAGGAAAAAGCAAAAAATTTCAGAATTGCAACTTGCAATGCGGAGAAATTACTGTTTGTGCATTTACAATATTCATTGATTTTTGCCATTGAAAAACATCATGTTATTCATATACCAGAAATGATTGAAGCTACTGACTGAATGAAAGGAGCTGGCATCTCACTCTCTTTGAATCTTCTTTATCATGCTAAGAGGAGCAGGAAAAAGCAAAAAATTTCAGAATTGCACCTTGCAATGCGGAGAAATTACTGTTTGTGCATTTACAATATTCATTGATTTTTGCCATTGAAAAACGTCCAGAAATGATTGAAGCTACTGACTGAATGAAAGGAGCTGGCATCTCACTCTCTTTGAATCTTCTTTATCATGCTAAGAGGAGCAGGAAAAAGCAAAAAATTTCAGAATTGCACCTTGCAATGCGGAGAAATTACTGTTTGTGCTTTTACAATATTCATTGATTTTTGCCATTGAAAAACATCATATTATTCATAAATGTTTGAAGCTACTGACTGAATGAAAGGAGCTGGCATCTCACTCTCTTTGAATCTTCTTTATCATGCTAAGAGGAGCAGGAAAAAGCAAAAAATTTCAGAATTGCACCTTGCAATGCGGAGAAATTACTGTTTGTGCATTTACAATATTCATTGATTTTTGCCATTGAAAAACGTCCAGAAATGATTGAAGCTACTGACTGAATGAAAGGAGCTGGCATCTCACTCTCTTTGAATCTTCTTTATCATGCTAAGAGGAGCAGGAAAAAGCAAAAAATTTCAGAATTGCACCTTGCAATGCGGAGAAATTACTGTTGTGCATTTACAATATTCATTGATTTTGCCATTGAAAAACATCATGTTATCATATACCAGAAATGATTGAAGCTACTGACTGAATGAAAGGAGCTGGCATCTCACTCTCTTTGAATCTTCTTTATCATGCTAAGAGGAGCAGGAAAAAGCAAAAAATTTCAGAATTGCACCTTGCAATGCGGAGAAATTACTGTTTGTGCATTTACAATATTCATTGATTTTTGCCATTGAAAAACATCATGTTATTCATATACCAGAAATGATTGAAGCTACTGACTGAATGAAAGGAGCTGGCATCTTACTCTCTTTGAATCTTCTTTGTCATGCTAAGAGAGCAGGAAAAAGCAAAAAATTTCAGAATTGCACCTTGCAATGCGGAGAAATTACTGTTTGTGCATTTTACAATATTCATTGATTTTTGCCATTGAAAAACGTCCAGAAATGATTGAAGCTACTGACTGAATGAAAGGAGCTGGCATCTCACTCTCTTTGAATCTTCTTTATCATGCTAAGAGGAGCAGGAAAAAGCAAAAAATTTCAGAATTGCACCTTGCAATGCGGAGAAATTACTGTTTGTGCATTTACAATATTCATTGATTTTTGCCATTGAAAAACGTCCAGAAATGATTGAAGCTACTGACTGAATGAAAGGAGCTGGCATCTCACTCTCTTTGAATCTTCTTTATCATGCTAAGAGGAGCAGGAAAAAGCAAAAAATTTCAGAATTGCACCTTGCAATGCGGAGAAATTACTCTTTGTGCATTTACAATTTCATTGATTTTGCCATTGAAAAACATCATGTTATTCATATACCAGAAATGATTGAAGCTACTGACTGAATGAAAGGAGCTGGCATCTCACTCTCTTTGAATCTTCTTTATCATGCTAAGAGGAGCAGGAAAAAGCAAAAATTTCAGAATTGCACCTTGCAATGCGGAGAAATTACTGTTTGTGCATTTACAATATTCATTGATTTTTGCCATTGAAAAACGTCCAGAAATGATTGAAGCTACTGACTGAATGAAAGGAACTGGCATCTCACTCTCTTTGAATCTTCCTTTATCATGCTAAGAGGAGCAGGAAAAAGCAAAAAATTTCAGAATTGCACCTTGCAATGCGGAGAAATTACTGTTTGTGCATTTACAAAATTCATTGATTTTGCCATTGAAAAACATCATGTTATTCATATACCAGAAATGTTTGAAGCTACTGACTGAATGAAAGGAGCTGACATCTCACTCTCTTTGAATCTTCTTTATCATGCTAAGAGGAGCAGGAAAAAGCAAAAAATTTCAGAATTGCACCTTGCAATGCGGAGAAATTACTGTTTGTGCATTTACAATATTCATTGATTTTTGCCATTGAAAAACGTCCAGAAATGATTGAAGCTACTGACTGAATGAAAGGAGCTGGCATCTCACTCTCTTTGAATCTTCTTTATCATGCTAAGAGGAGCAGGAAAAGCAAAAAATTTCAGAATTGCACCTTGCAATGCGGAGAAATTACTGTTTGTGCATTTACAATATTCATTGATTTTTGCCATTGAAAAACGTCCAGAAATGATTGAAGCTACTGACTGAATGAAAGGAGCTGGCATCTCACTCTCTTTGAATCTTCTTTATCATGCTAAGAGGAGCAGGAAAAAGCAAAAAATTTCAGAATTGCACCTTGCAATGCGGAGAAATTACTGTTTGTGCATTTACAATATTCATTGATTTTTGCCATTGAAAAACATCATGTTATTCATATACCAGAATGATTGAAGCTACTGACTGAATGAAAGGAGCTGGCATCTCACTCTCTTTGAATCTTCTTTATCATGCTAAGAGGAGCAGGAAAAAGCAAAAAATTTCAGAATTGCACCTTGCAATGCGGAGAAATTACTGTTTGTGCATTTACAATATTCATTGATTTTTGCCATTGAAAAACGTCCAGAAATGATTGAAGCTACTGACTGAATGAAAGGAACTGGCATCTCACTCTCTTTGAATCTTCATCATGCTAAGAGGAGCAGGAAAAAGCAAAAAATTTCAGAATTGCACCTTGCAATGCGGAGAAATTACTGTTTGTGCATTTACAAAATTCATTGATTTTTGCCATTGAAAAACATCATGTTATTCATATACCAGAAATGTTTGAAGCTACTGACTGAATGAAAGGAGCTGACATCTCACTCTCTTTGAATCTTCTTTATCATGCTAAGAGGAGCAGGAAAAAGCAAAAAATTTCAGAATTGCACCTTGCAATGCGGAGAAATTACTGTTTGTGCATTTACAATATTCATTGATTTTTGCCATTGAAAAACGTCCAGAAATGATTGAAGCTACTGACTGAATGAAAGGAGCTGGCATCTCACTCTCTTTGAATCTTCTTTATCATGCTAAGAGGAGCAGGAAAAAGCAAAAAATTTCAGAATTGCACCTTGCAATGCGGAGAAATTACTGTTTGTGCATTTACAATATTCATTGATTTTTGCCATTGAAAAACGTCCAGAAATGATTGAAGCTACTGACTGAATGAAAGGAGCTGGCATCTCACTCTCTTTGAATCTTGTTTATCATGCTAAGAGGAGCAGGAAAAAGCAAAAAATTTCAGAATTGCACCTTGCAATGCGGAGAAATTACTGTTTGTGCATTTACAATATTCATTGATTTTTGCCATTGAAAAACGTCCAGAAATGATTGAAGCTACTGACTGAATGAAAGGAGCTGGCATCTCACTCTCTTTGAATCTTCTTTATCATGCTAAGAGGAGCAGGAAAAAGCAAAAAAATTCAGAATTGCACCTTGCAATGCGGAGAAATTACTGTTTGTGCATTTACAATATTCATTGATTTTTGCCATTGAAAAACATCATGTTATTCATATACCAGAAATGATTGAAGCTACTGACTGAATGAAAGGAGCTGGCATCTCACTCTCTTTGAATCTTCTTTATCATGCTAAGAGGAGCAGGAAAAAGCAAAAAATTTCAGAATTGCACCTTGCAATGCGGAGAAATTACTGTTTGTGCATTTACAATATTCATTGATTTTTGCCATTGAAAAACGTCCAGAAATGATTGAAGCTACTGACTGAATGAAAGGAGCTGGCATCTCACTCTCTTTGAATCTTCTTTATCATGCTAAGAGGAGCAGGAAAAAGCAAAAAATTTCAGAATTGCACCTTGCAATGCGGAGAAATTACTGTTTGTGCATTTACAATATTCATTGATTTTTGCCATTGAAAAACATCATGTTATTCATATACCAGAAATGATTGAAGCTACTGACTGAATGAAAGGAGCTGGCATCTCACTCTCTTTGAATCTTCTTTATCATGCTAAGAGGAGCAGGAAAAAGCAAAAAATTTCAGAATTGCACCTTGCAATGCGGAGAAATTACTGTTTGTGCATTTACAATATTCATTGATTTTTGCCATTGAAAAACGTCCAGAAATGATTGAAGCTACTGACTGAATGAAAGGAACTGGCATCTCACTCTCTTTGAATCTTCTTTATCATGCTAAGAGGAGCAGGAAAAAGCAAAAAATTTCAGAATTGCACCTTGCAATGCGGAGAAATTACTGTTTGTGCATTTACAAAATTCATTGATTTTTGCCATTGAAAAACATCATGTTATTCATATACCAGAAATGTTTGAAGCTACTGACTGAATGAAAGGAGCTGACATCTCACTCTCTTTGAATCTTCTTTATCATGCTAAGAGGAGCAGGAAAAAGCAAAAAATTTCAGAATTGCACCTTGCAATGCGGAGAAATTACTGTTTGTGCATTTACAATATTCATTGATTTTTCCCATTGAAAAACGTCCAGAAATGATTGAAGCTACTGACTGAATGAAAGGAGCTGGCATCTCACTCTCTTTGAATCTTCTTTATCATGCTAAGAGGAGCAGGAAAAAGCAAAAAATTTCAGAATTGCACCTTGCAATGCGGAGAAATTACTGTTTGTGCATTTACAATATTCATTGATTTTTGCCATTGAAAAACATCATGTTATTCATATACCAGAAATGATTGAAGCTACTGACTGAATGAAAGGAGCTGGCATCTCACTCTCTTTGAATCTTCTTTATCATGCTAAGAGGAGCAGGAAAAAGCAAAAAATTTCAGAATTGCACCTTGCAATGTGGAGAAATTACTGTTTGTGCATTTACAATATTCATTGATTTTTACCATTGAAAAACGTCCAGAAATGATTGAAGCTACTGACTGAATGAAAGTAGCTGGCATCTCACTCTCTTTGAATCTTCTTTATCATGCTAAGAGGAGCAGGAAAAAGCAAAAAATTTCAGACTTGCACCTTGCAATGCGGAGAAATTACTGTTTGTGCATTTACAATATTCATTGATTTTTGCCATTGAAAAACATCATGTTATTCATATACCAGAAATGTTTGAAGCTACTGACTGAATGAAAGGAGCTGGCATCTCACTCTCTTTGAATCTTCTTTATCATGCTAAGAGGAGCAGGAAAAAGCAAAAAATTTCAGAATTGCACCTTGCAATGCGGAGAAATTACTGTTTGTGCATTTACAATATTCATTGATTTTTGCCATTGAAAAACGTCCAGAAATGATTGAAGCTACTGACTGAATGAAAGGAGCTGGCATCTCACTCTCTTTGAATCTTGTTTATCATGCTAAGAGGAGCAGGAAAAAGCAAAAAATTTCAGAATTGCACCTTGCAATGCGGAGAAATTACTGTTTGTGCATTTACAATATTCATTGATTTTTGCCATTGAAAAACGTCCAGAAATGATTGAAGCTACTGACTGAATGAAAGGAGCTGGCATCTCACTCTCTTTGAATCTTCTTTATCATGCTAAGAGGAGCAGGAAAAAGCAAAAAAATTCAGAATTGCACCTTGCAATGCGGAGAAATTACTGTTTGTGCATTTACAATATTCATTGATTTTTGCCATTGAAAAACATCATGGTATTCATATACCAGAAATGATTGAAGCTACTGACTGAATGAAAGGAGCTGGCATCTCACTCTCTTTGAATCTTCTTTATCATGCTAAGAGGAGCAGGAAAAAGCAAAAAATTTCAGAATTGCACCTTGCAATGCGGAGAAATTACTGTTTGTGCATTTACAATATTCATTGATTTTTGCCATTGAAAAACGTCCAGAAATGATTGAAGCTACTGACTGAATGAAAGGAACTGGCATCTCACTCTCTTTGAATCTTCTTTATCATGCTAAGAGGAGCAGGAAAAAGCAAAAAATTTCAGAATTGCAGCTTGCAATGCGGAGAAATTACTGTTTGTGCATTTACAAAATTCATTGATTTTTGCCATTGAAAAACATCATGTTATTCATATACCAGAAATGTTTGAAGCTACTGACTGAATGAAAGGAGCTGACATCTCACTCTCTTTGAATCTTCTTTATCATGCTAAGAGGAGCAGGAAAAAGCAAAAAATTTCAGAATTGCACCTTGCAATGCGGAGAAATTACTGTTTGTGCATTTACAATATTCATTGATTTTTGCCATTGAAAAACGTCCAGAAATGATTGAAGCTACTGACTGAATGAAAGGAGCTGGCATCTCACTCTCTTTGAATCTTCTTTATCATGCTAAGAGGAGCAGGAAAAAGCAAAAAATTTCAGAATTGCACCTTGCAATGCGGAGAAATTACTGTTTGTGCATTTACAATATTCATTGATTTTTGCCATTGAAAAACATCATGTTATTCATATACCAGAAATGTTTGAAGCTACTGACTGAATGAAAGGAGCTGGCATCTCACTCTCTTTGAATCTTCTTTATCATGCTAAGAGGAGCAGGAAAAAGCAAAAAATTTCAGAATTGCACCTTGCAATGCGGAGAAATTACTGTTTGTGCATTTACAATATTCATTGATTTTTGCCATTGAAAAACGTCCAGAAATGATTGAAGCTACTGACTGAATGAAAGGAGCTGGCATCTCACTCTCTTTGAATCTTCTTTATCATGCTAAGAGGAGCAGGGAAAAGCAAAAAATTTCAGAATTGCACCTTGCAATGCGGAGAAATTACTGTTTGTGCATTTACAATATTCATTGATTTTTGCCATTGAAAAACGTCCAGAAATGATTGAAGCTACTGACTGAATGAAAGGAGCTGGCATCTCACTCTCTTTGAATCTTCTTTATCATGCTAAGAGGAGCAGGAAAAAGCAAAAAATTTCAGAATTGCACCTTGCAATGCGGAGAAATTACTGTTTGTGCATTTACAATATTCATTGATTTTTGCCATTGAAAAACGTCCAGAAATGATTGAAGCTACTGACTGAATGAAAGGAGCTGGCATCTCACTCTCTTTGAATCTTCTTTATCATGCTAAGAGGAGCAGGAAAAAGCAAAAAATTTCAGAATTGCACCTTGCAATGCGGAGAAATTACTGTTTGTGCTTTTACAATATTCATTGATTTTTGCCATTGAAAAACATCATATTATTCATATACCAGAAATGTTTGAAGCTACTGACTGAATGAAAGGAGCTGGCATCTCACTCTCTTTGAATCTTCTTTATCATGCTAAGAGGAGCAGGAAAAAGCAAAAAATTTCAGAATTGCACCTTGCAATGCGGAGAAATTACTGTTTGTGCATTTACAATATTCATTGATTTTTGCCATTGAAAAACGTCCAGAAATGATTGAAGCTACTGACTGAATGAAAGGAGCTGGCATCTCACTCTCTTTGAATCTTCTTTATCATGCTAAGAGGAGCAGGAAAAAGCAAAAAATTTCAGAATTGCACCTTGCAATGCGGAGAAATTACTGTTTGTGCATTTACAATATTCATTGATTTTTGCCATTGAAAAACGTCCAGAAATGATTGAAGCTACTGACTGAATGAAAGGAGCTGGCATCTCACTCTCTTTGAATCTTCTTTATCATGCTAAGAGGAGCAGGAAAAAGCAAAAAATTTCAGAATTGCACCTTGCAATGCGGAGAAATTACTGTTTGTGCATTTACAATATTCATTGATTTTTGCCATTGAAAAACGTCCAGAAATGATTGAAGCTACTGACTGAATGAAAGGAGCTGGCATCTCACTCTCTTTGAATCTTCTTTATCATGCTAAGAGGAGCAGGAAAAAGCAAAAAATTTCAGAATTGCACCTTGCAATGCGGAGAAATTACTCTTTGTGCATTTACAATATTCATTGATTTTTGCCATTGAAAAACATCATGTTATTCATATACCAGAAATGTTTGAAGCTACTGACTGAATGAAAGGAGCTGGCATCTCACTCTCTTTGAATCTTCTTTATCATGCTAAGAGGAGCAGGAAAAAGCAAAAAATTTCAGAATTGCACCTTGCAATGCGGAGAAATTACTGTTTGTGCATTTACAATATTCATTGATTTTTGCCATTGAAAAACGTCCAGAAATGATTGAAGCTACTGACTGAATGAAAGGAGCTGGCATCTCACTCTCTTTGAATCTTCTTTATCATGCTAAGAGGAGCAGGAAAAAGCAAAAAATTTCAGAATTGCACCTTGCAATGCGGAGAAATTACTGTTTGTGCATTTACAATATTCATTGATTTTTGCCATTGAAAAACATCATGTTATTCATATACCAGAAATGTTTGTAGCTACTGACTGAATGAAAGGAGCTGGCATCTCACTCTCTTTGAATCTTCTTTATCATGCTAAGAGGAGCAGGAAAAAGCAAAAAATTTCAGAATTGCACCTTGCAATGCGGAGAAATTACTGTTTGTGCATTTACAATATTCATTGATTTTTGCCATTGAAAAACGTCCAGAAATGATTGAAGCTACTGACTGAATGAAAGGAGCTGGCATCTCACTCTCTTTGAATCTTCTTTATCATGCTAAGAGGAGCAGGAAAAAGCAAAAAATTTCAGAATTGCACCTTGCAATGCGGAGAAATTACTGTTTGTGCATTTACAATATTCATTGATTTTTGCCATTGAAAAACGTCCAGAAATGATTGAAGCTACTGACTGAATGAAAGGAGCTGGCATCTCACTCTCTTTGAATCTTCTTTATCATGCTAAGAGGAGCAGGAAAAAGCAAAAAATTTCAGAATTGCACCTTGCAATGCGGAGAAATTACTCTTTGTGCATTTACAATATTCATTGATTTTTGCCATTGAAAAACGTCCAGAAATGATTGAAGCTACTGACTGAATGAAAGGAGCTGGCATCTCACTCTCTTTGAATCTTCTTTATCATGCTAAGAGGAGCAGGAAAAAGCAAAAAATTTCAGAATTGCACCTTGCAATGCGGAGAAATTACTCTTTGTGCATTTACAATATTCATTGATTTTTGCCATTGAAAAACATCATGTTATTCATATACCAGAAATGTTTGAAGCTACTGACTGAATGAAAGGAGCTGGCATCTCACTCTCTTTGAATCTTCTTTATCATGCTAAGAGGAGCAGGAAAAAGCAAAAAATTTCAGAATTGCACCTTGCAATGCGGAGAAATTACTGTTTGTGCATTTACAATATTCATTGATTTTTGCCATTGAAAAACGTCCAGAAATGATTGAAGCTACTGACTGAATGAAAGGAGCTGGCATCTCACTCTCTTTGAATCTTCTTTATCATGCTAAGAGGAGCAGGAAAAAGCAAAAAATTTCAGAATTGCACCTTGCAATGCGGAGAAATTACTGTTTGTGCATTTACAATATTCATTGATTTTTGCCATTGAAAAACATCATGTTATTCATATACCAGAAATGTTTGTAGCTACTGACTGAATGAAAGGAGCTGGCATCTCACTCTCTTTGAATCTTCTTTATCATGCTAAGAGGAGCAGGAAAAAGCAAAAAATTTCAGAATTGCACCTTGCAATGCGGAGAAATTACTGTTTGTGCATTTACAATATTCATTGATTTTTGCCATTGAAAAACGTCCAGAAATGATTGAAGCTACTGACTGAATGAAAGGAGCTGGCATCTCACTCTCTTTGAATCTTCTTTATCATGCTAAGAGGAGCAGGAAAAAGCAAAAAATTTCAGAATTGCACCTTGCAATGCGGAGAAATTACTGTTTGTGCATTTACAATATTCATTGATTTTTGCCATTGAAAAACGTCCAGAAATGATTGAAGCTACTGACTGAATGAAAGGAGCTGGCATCTCACTCTCTTTGAATCTTCTTTATCATGCTAAGAGGAGCAGGAAAAAGCAAAAAATTTCAGAATTGCACCTTGCAATGCGGAGAAATTACTCTTTGTGCATTTACAATATTCATTGATTTTTGCCATTGAAAAACATCATGTTATTCATATACCAGAAATGTTTGAAGCTACTGACTGAATGAAAGGAGCTGGCATCTCACTCTCTTTGAATCTTCTTTATCATGCTAAGAGGAGCAGGAAAAAGCAAAAAATTTCAGAATTGCACCTTGCAATGCGGAGAAATTACTGTTTGTGCATTTACAATATTCATTGATTTTTGCCATTGAAAAACATCATGTTATTCATATACCAGAAATGTTTGAAGCTACTGACTGAATGAAAGGAGCTGGCATCTCACTCTCTTTGAATCTTCTTTATCATGCTAAGAGGAGCAGGAAAAAGCAAAAAATTTCAGAATTGCACCTTGCAATGTGGAGAAATTACTGTTTGTGCATTTACAATATTCATTGATTTTTACCATTGAAAAACGTCCAGAAATGATTGAAGCTACTGACTGAATGAAAGTAGCTGGCATCTCACTCTCTTTGAATCTTCTTTATCATGCTAAGAGGAGCAGGAAAAAGCAAAAAATTTCAGACTTGCACCTTGCAATGCGGAGAAATTACTGTTTGTGCATTTACAATATTCATTGATTTTTGCCATTGAAAAACATCATGTTATTCATATACCAGAAATGTTTGAAGCTACTGACTGAATGAAAGGAGCTGGCATCTCACTCTCTTTGAATCTTCTTTATCATGCTAAGAGGAGCAGGAAAAAGCAAAAAATTTCAGAATTGCACCTTGCAATGCGGAGAAATTACTGTTTGTGCATTTACAATATTCATTGATTTTTGCCATTGAAAAACGTCCAGAAATGATTGAAGCTACTGACTGAATGAAAGGAGCTGGCATCTCACTCTCTTTGAATCTTCTTTATCATGCTAAGAGGAGCAGGAAAAAGCAAAAAATTTCAGAATTGCACCTTGCAATGCGGAGAAATTACTGTTTGTGCATTTACAATATTCATTGATTTTTGCCATTGAAAAACGTCCAGAAATGATTGAAGCTACTGACTGAATGAAAGGAGCTGGCATCTCACTCTCTTTGAATCTTCTTTATCATGCTAAGAGGAGCAGGAAAAATCAAAAAATTTCAGAATTGCACCTTGCAATGCGGAGAAATTACTGTTTGTGCATTTACAATATTCAATGATTTTTGCCATTGAAAAACATGTTATTCATATACCAGAAATGTTTGAAGCTACTGACTGAATGAAAGGAGCTGGCACCTCACTCTCTTTGAATCTTCTTTATCATGCTAAGAGGAGCGGGAAAAAGCAAAAAATTTCAGAATTGCACCTTGCAATGCGGAGAAATTACTGTTTGTGCATTTACAATATTCATTGATTTTTGCCATTGAAAAACATCCAGAAATGATTGAAGGTACTGACTGAATGAAAGGAGCTGGCATCTCACTCTCTGAATCTTCTTTATCATGCTAAGAGGAGCAGGAAAAAGCAAAAAATTTCAGAATTGCACCTTGCAATGCGGAGAAATTACTGTTTGTGCATTTACAATATTCATTGATTTTTGCCATTGAAAAACGTCCAGAAATGATTGAAGCTACTGACTGAATGAAAGGAGCTGGCATCTCACTCTCTTTGAATCTTCTTTATCATGCTAAGAGGAGCAGGAAAAAGCCAAAAATTTCAGAATTGCACCTTGCAATGCGGAGAAATTACAGTTTGTGCATTTACAATATTCATTGATTTTTGCCATTGAAAAACATCCAGAAATGATTGAAGCTACTGACTGAATGAAAGGAGCTGGCATCTCACTCTCTTTGAATATTCTTTATCATGCTAAGAGGAGCAGGAAAAAGCAAAAAATTTCAGAATTGCACCTTGCAATGCGGAGAAATTACTGTTTGTGCATTTACAATATTCATTGATTTTTGCCATTGAAAAACATCATGTTATTCATATACCAGAAATGTTTGAAGCTACTGACTGAATGAAAGGAGCTGGCATCTCACTCTCTTTGAATCTTCTTTATCATGCTAAGAGGAGCAGGAAAAAGCAAAAAATTTCAGAATTGCACCTTGCAATGCGGAGAAATTACTGTTTGTGCATTTACAATATTCATTGATTTTTGCCATTGAAAAACATCATGTTATTCATATACCAGAAATGTTTGAAGCTACTGACTGAATGAAAGGAGCTGGCATCTCACTCTCTGAATCTTCTTTATCATGCTAAGAGGAGCAGGAAAAAGCAAAAAATTTCAGAATTGCACCTTGCAATGTGGAGAAATTACTGTTTGTGCATTTACAATATTCATTGATTTTTACCATTGAAAAACGTCCAGAAATGATTGAAGCTACTGACTGAATGAAAGTAGCTGGCATCTCACTCTCTTTGAATCTTCTTTATCATGCTAAGAGGAGCAGGAAAAAGCAAAAAATTTCAGAATTGCACCTTGCAATGCAGAGAAATTACTGTTTGTGCATTTACAATATTCATTGATTTTTGCCATTGAAAAACATCATGTTATTCATATACCAGAAATGTTTGAAGCTACTGACTGAATGAAAGGAGCTGGCATCTCACTCTCTTTGAATCTTCTTTATCATGCTAAGAGGAGCAGGAAAAAGCAAAAAATTTCAGAATTGCACCTTGCAATGTGGAGAAATTACTGTTTGTGCATTTACAATATTCATTGATTTTTACCATTGAAAAACGTCCAGAAATGATTGAAGCTACTGACTGAATGAAAGTAGCTGGCATCTCACTCTCTTTGAATCTTCTTTATCATGCTAAGAGGAGCAGGAAAAAGCAAAAAATTTCAGAATTGCACCTTGCAATGCGGAGAAATTACTGTTTGTGCATTTACAATATTCATTGATTTTTGCCATTGAAAAACATCATGTTATTCATATACCAGAAATGATTGAAGCTACTGACTGAATGAAAGGAGCTGGCATCTCACTCTCTTTGAATCTTCTTTATCATGCTAAGAGGAGCAGGAAAAAGCAAAAAATTTCAGAATTGCACCTTGCAATGCGGAGAAATTACTGTTTGTGCATTTACAATATTCATTGATTTTTGCCATTGAAAAACGTCCAGAAATGATTGAAGCTACTGACTGAATGAAAGGAACTGGCATCTCACTCTCTTTGAATCTTCTTTATCATGCTGAGGAGCAGGAAAAAGCAAAAAATTTCAGAATTGCACCTTGCAATGCGGAGAAATTACTGTTTGTGCATTTACAAAATTCATTGATTTTTGCCATTGAAAAACATCATGTTATTCATATACCAGAAATGTTTGAAGCTACTGACTGAATGAAAGGAGCTGACATCTCACTCTCTTTGAATCTTCTTTATCATGCTAAGAGGAGCAGGAAAAAGCAAAAAATTTCAGAATTGCACCTTGCAATGCGGAGAAATTACTGTTTGTGCATTTACAATATTCATTGATTTTTGCCATTGAAAAACGTCCAGAAATGATTGAAGCTACTGACTGAATGAAAGGAGCTGGCATCTCACTCTCTTTGAATCTTCTTTATCATGCTAAGAGGAGCAGGAAAAAGCAAAAAATTTCAGAATTGCACCTTGCAATGCGGAGAAATTACTGTTTGTGCATTTACAATATTCATTGATTTTTGCCATTGAAAAACGTCCAGAAATGATTGAAGCTACTGACTGAATGAAAGGAGCTGGCATCTCACTCTCTTTGAATCTTCTTTATCATGCTAAGAGGAGCAGGAAAAAGCAAAAAATTTCAGAATTGCACCTTGCAATGCGGAGAAATTACTGTTTGTGCATTTACAATATTCATTGATTTTTGCCATTGAAAAACATCATGTTATTCATATACCAGAAATGTTTGAAGCTACTGACTGAATGAAAGGAGCTGACATCTCACTCTCTTTGAATCTTCTTTATCATGCTAAGAGGAGCAGGAAAAAGCAAAAAATTTCAGAATTGCACCTTGCAATGCGGAGAAATTACTGTTTGTGCATTTACAATATTCATTGATTTTTGCCATTGAAAAACGTCCAGAAATGATTGAAGCTACTGACTGAATGAAAGGAGCTGGCATCTCACTCTCTTTGAATCTTCTTTATCATGCTAAGAGGAGCAGGAAAAAGCAAAAAATTTCAGAATTGCACCTTGCAATGCGGAGAAATTACTGTTTGTGCATTTACAATATTCATTGTTTTTTGCCATTGAAAAACATCATGTTATTCATATACCAGAAATGATTGAAGCTACTGACTGAATGAAAGGAGCTGGCATCTCACTCTCTTTGAATCTTCTTTATCATGCTAAGAGGAGCAGGAAAAAGCAAAAAATTTCAGAATTGCACCTTGCAATGTGGAGAAATTACTGTTTGTGCATTTACAATATTCATTGATTTTTACCATTGAAAAACGTCCAGAAATGATTGAAGCTACTGACTGAATGAAAGTAGCTGGCATCTCACTCTCTTTGAATCTTCTTTATCATGCTAAGAGGAGCAGGAAAAAGCAAAAAATTTCAGACTTGCACCTTGCAATGCGGAGAAATTACTGTTTGTGCATTTACAATATTCATTGATTTTTGCCATTGAAAAACATCATGTTATTCATATACCAGAAATGTTTGAAGCTACTGACTGAATGAAAGGAGCTGGCATCTCACTCTCTTTGAATCTTCTTTATCATGCTAAGAGGAGCAGGAAAAAGCAAAAAATTTCAGAATTGCACCTTGCAATGCGGAGAAATTACTGTTTGTGCATTTACAATATTCATTGATTTTTGCCATTGAAAAACGTCCAGAAATGATTGAAGCTACTGACTGAATGAAAGGAGCTGGCATCTCACTCTCTTTGAATCTTGTTTATCATGCTAAGAGGAGCAGGAAAAAGCAAAAAATTTCAGAATTGCACCTTGCAATGCGGAGAAATTACTGTTTGTGCATTTACAATATTCATTGATTTTTGCCATTGAAAAACGTCCAGAAATGATTGAAGCTACTGACTGAATGAAAGGAGCTGGCATCTCACTCTCTTTGAATCTTCTTTATCATGCTAAGAGGAGCAGGAAAAAGCAAAAAATTTCAGAATTGCACCTTGCAATGCGGAGAAATTACTGTTTGTGCATTTACAATATTCATTGATTTTTGCCATTGAAAAACATCATGTTATTCATATACCAGAAATGTTTGAAGCTACTGACTGAATGAAAGGAGCTGGCATCTCACTCTCTTTGAATCTTCTTTATCATGCTAAGAGGAGCAGGAAAAAGCAAAAAATTTCAGAATTGCACCTTGCAATGCGGAGAAATTACTGTTTGTGCATTTACAATATTCATTGATTTTTGCCATTGAAAAACATCATGTTATTCATATACCAGAAATGTTTGAAGCTACTGACTGAATGAAAGGAGCTGGCATCTCACTCTCTGAATCTTCTTTATCATGCTAAGAGGAGCAGGAAAAAGCAAAAAATTTCAGAATTGCACCTTGCAATGTGGAGAAATTACTGTTTGTGCATTTACAATATTCATTGATTTTTACCATTGAAAAACGTCCAGAAATGATTGAAGCTACTGACTGAATGAAAGTAGCTGGCATCTCACTCTCTTTGAATCTTCTTTATCATGCTAAGAGGAGCAGGAAAAAGCAAAAAATTTCAGAATTGCACCTTGCAATGCAGAGAAATTACTGTTTGTGCATTTACAATATTCATTGATTTTTGCCATTGAAAAACATCATGTTATTCATATACCAGAAATGTTTGAAGCTACTGACTGAATGAAAGGAGCTGGCATCTCACTCTCTTTGAATCTTCTTTATCATGCTAAGAGGAGCAGGAAAAAGCAAAAAATTTCAGAATTGCACCTTGCAATGTGGAGAAATTACTGTTTGTGCATTTACAATATTCATTGATTTTTACCATTGAAAAACGTCCAGAAATGATTGAAGCTACTGACTGAATGAAAGTAGCTGGCATCTCACTCTCTTTGAATCTTCTTTATCATGCTAAGAGGAGCAGGAAAAAGCAAAAAATTTCAGAATTGCACCTTGCAATGCGGAGAAATTACTGTTTGTGCATTTACAATATTCATTGATTTTTGCCATTGAAAAACATCGTTATTCATATACCAGAAATGATTGAAGCTACTGACTGAATGAAAGGAGCTGGCATCTCACTCTCTTTGAATCTTCTTTATCATGCTAAGAGGAGCAGGAAAAAGCAAAAAATTTCAGAATTGCACCTTGCAATGCGGAGAAATTACTGTTTGTGCATTTACAATATTCATTGATTTTTGCCATTGAAAAACGTCCAGAAATGATTGAAGCTACTGACTGAATGAAAGGAACTGGCATCTCACTCTCTTTGAATCTTCTTTATCATGCTGAGGAGCAGGAAAAAGCAAAAAATTTCAGAATTGCACCTTGCAATGCGGAGAAATTACTGTTTGTGCATTTACAAAATTCATTGATTTTTGCCATTGAAAAACATCATGTTATTCATATACCAGAAATGTTTGAAGCTACTGACTGAATGAAAGGAGCTGACATCTCACTCTCTTTGAATCTTCTTTATCATGCTAAGAGGAGCAGGAAAAAGCAAAAAATTTCAGAATTGCACCTTGCAATGCGGAGAAATTACTGTTTGTGCATTTACAATATTCATTGATTTTTGCCATTGAAAAACGTCCAGAAATGATTGAAGCTACTGACTGAATGAAAGGAGCTGGCATCTCACTCTCTTTGAATCTTCTTTATCATGCTAAGAGGAGCAGGAAAAAGCAAAAAATTTCAGAATTGCACCTTGCAATGCGGAGAAATTACTGTTTGTGCATTTACAATATTCATTGATTTTTGCCATTGAAAAACGTCCAGAAATGATTGAAGCTACTGACTGAATGAAAGGAGCTGGCATCTCACTCTCTTTGAATCTTCTTTATCATGCTAAGAGGAGCAGGAAAAAGCAAAAAATTTCAGAATTGCACCTTGCAATGCGGAGAAATTACTGTTTGTGCATTTACAATATTCATTGATTTTTGCCATTGAAAAACATCATGTTATTCATATACCAGAAATGATTGAAGCTACTGACTGAATGAAAGGAGCTGGCATCTCACTCTCTTTGAATCTTCTTTATCATGCTAAGAGGAGCAGGAAAAAGCAAAAAATTTCAGAATTGCACCTTGCAATGCGGAGAAATTACTGTTTGTGCATTTACAATATTCATTGATTTTTGCCATTGAAAAACGTCCAGAAATGATTGAAGCTACTGACTGAATGAAAGGAACTGGCATCTCACTCTCTTTGAATCTTCTTTATCATGCTAAGAGGAGCAGGAAAAAGCAAAAAATTTCAGAATTGCACCTTGCAATGCGGAGAAATTACTGTTTGTGCATTTACAAAATTCATTGATTTTTGCCATTGAAAAACATCATGTTATTCATATACCAGAAATGTTTGAAGCTACTGACTGAATGAAAGGAGCTGACATCTCACTCTCTTTGAATCTTCTTTATCATGCTAAGAGGAGCAGGAAAAAGCAAAAAATTTCAGAATTGCACCTTGCAATGCGGAGAAATTACTGGAAATTACTGTTTGTGCATTTACAATATTCATTGATTTTTGCCATTGAAAAACGTCCAGAAATGATTGAAGCTACTGACTGAATGAAAGGAGCTGGCATCTCACTCTCTTTGAATCTTCTTTATCATGCTAAGAGGAGCAGGAAAAAGCAAAAAATTTCAGAATTGCACCTTGCAATGCGGAGAAATTACTGTTTGTGCATTTACAATATTCATTGATTTTTGCCATTGAAAAACATCATGTTATTCATATACCAGAAATGATTGAAGCTACTGACTGAATGAAAGGAGCTGGCATCTCACTCTCTTTGAATCTTCTTTATCATGCTAAGAGGAGCAGGAAAAAGCAAAAAATTTCAGAATTGCACCTTGCAATGTGGAGAAATTACTGTTTGTGCATTTACAATATTCATTGATTTTTACCATTGAAAAACGTCCAGAAATGATTGAAGCTACTGACTGAATGAAAGTAGCTGGCATCTCACTCTCTTTGAATCTTCTTTATCATGCTAAGAGGAGCAGGAAAAAGCAAAAAATTTCAGACTTGCACCTTGCAATGCGGAGAAATTACTGTTTGTGCATTTACAATATTCATTGATTTTTGCCATTGAAAAACATCATGTTATTCATATACCAGAAATGTTTGAAGCTACTGACTGAATGAAAGGAGCTGGCATCTCACTCTCTTTGAATCTTCTTTATCATGCTAAGAGGAGCAGGAAAAAGCAAAAAATTTCAGAATTGCACCTTGCAATGCGGAGAAATTACTGTTTGTGCATTTACAATATTCATTGATTTTTGCCATTGAAAAACGTCCAGAAATGATTGAAGCTACTGACTGAATGAAAGGAGCTGGCATCTCACTCTCTTTGAATCTTCTTTATCATGCTAAGAGGAGCAGGAAAAAGCAAAAAATTTCAGAATTGCACCTTGCAATGCGGAGAAATTACTGTTTGTGCATTTACAATATTCATTGATTTTTGCCATTGAAAAACATCATGTTATTCATATACCAGAAATGATTGAAGCTACTGACTGAATGAAAGGAGCTGGCATCTCACTCTCTTTGAATCTTCTTTATCATGCTAAGAGGAGCAGGAAAAAGCAAAAAATTTCAGAATTGCACCTTGCAATGCGGAGAAATTACTGTTTGTGCATTTACAATATTCATTGATTTTTGCCATTGAAAAACGTCCAGAAATGATTGAAGCTACTGACTGAATGAAAGGAACTGGCATCTCACTCTCTTTGAATCTTCTTTATCATGCTAAGAGGAGCAGGAAAAAGCAAAAAATTTCAGAATTGCACCTTGCAATGCGGAGAAATTACTGTTTGTGCATTTACAAAATTCATTGATTTTTGCCATTGAAAAACATCATGTTATTCATATACCAGAAATGTTTGAAGCTACTGACTGAATGAAAGGAGCTGACATCTCACTCTCTTTGAATCTTCTTTATCATGCTAAGAGGAGCAGGAAAAAGCAAAAAATTTCAGAATTGCACCTTGCAATGCGGAGAAATTACTGTTTGTGCATTTACAATATTCATTGATTTTTGCCATTGAAAAACGTCCAGAAATGATTGAAGCTACTGACTGAATGAAAGGAGCTGGCATCTCACTCTCTTTGAATCTTCTTTATCATGCTAAGAGGAGCAGGAAAAAGCAAAAAATTTCAGAATTGCACCTTGCAATGCGGAGAAATTACTGTTTGTGCATTTACAATATTCATTGATTTTTGCCATTGAAAAACATCATGTTATTCATATACCAGAAATGATTGAAGCTACTGACTGAATGAAAGGAGCTGGCATCTCACTCTCTTTGAATCTTCTTTATCATGCTAAGAGGAGCAGGAAAAAGCAAAAAATTTCAGACTTGCACCTTGCAATGCGGAGAAATTACTGTTTGTGCATTTACAATATTCATTGATTTTTGCCATTGAAAAACGTCCAGAAATGATTGAAGCTACTGACTGAATGAAAGGAGCTGGCATCTCACTCTCTTTGAATCTTCTTTATCATGCTAAGAGGAGCAGGAAAAAGCAAAAAATTTCAGAATTGCACCTTGCAATGCGGAGAAATTACTGTTTGTGCATTTACAATATTCATTGATTTTTGCCATTGAAAAACATCATGTTATTCATATACCAGAAATGATTGAAGCTACTGACTGAATGAAAGGAGCTGGCATCTCACTCTCTTTGAATCTTCTTTATCATGCTAAGAGGAGCAGGAAAAAGCAAAAAATTTCAGACTTGCACCTTGCAATGCGGAGAAATTACTGTTTGTGCATTTACAATATTCATTGATTTTTGCCATTGAAAAACATCATGTTATTCATATACCAGAAATGTTTGAAGCTACTGACTGAATGAAAGGAGCTGGCATCTCACTCTCTTTGAATCTTCTTTATCATGCTAAGAGGAGCAGGAAAAAGCAAAAAATTTCAGAATTGCACCTTGCAATGCGGAGAAATTACTGTTTGTGCATTTACAATATTCATTGATTTTTGCCATTGAAAAACGTCCAGAAATGATTGAAGCTACTGACTGAATGAAAGGAGCTGGCATCTCACTCTCTTTGAATCTTCTTTATCATGCTAAGAGGAGCAGGAAAAAGCAAAAAATTTCAGAATTGCAACTTGCAATGCGGAGAAATTACTGTTTGTGCATTTACAATATTCATTGATTTTTGCCATTGAAAAACATCATGTTATTCATATACCAGAAATGATTGAAGCTACTGACTGAATGAAAGGAGCTGGCATCTCACTCTCTTTGAATCTTCTTTATCATGCTAAGAGGAGCAGGAAAAAGCAAAAAATTTCAGAATTGCACCTTGCAATGCGGAGAAATTACTGTTTGTGCATTTACAATATTCATTGATTTTTGCCATTGAAAAACGTCCAGAAATGATTGAAGCTACTGACTGAATGAAAGGAGCTGGCATCTCACTCTCTTTGAATCTTCTTTATCATGCTAAGAGGAGCAGGAAAAAGCAAAAAATTTCAGAATTGCACCTTGCAATGCGGAGAAATTACTGTTTGTGCTTTTACAATATTCATTGATTTTTGCCATTGAAAAACATCATATTATTCATATACCAGAAATGTTTGAAGCTACTGACTGAATGAAAGGAGCTGGCATCTCACTCTCTTTGAATCTTCTTTATCATGCTAAGAGGAGCAGGAAAAAGCAAAAAATTTCAGAATTGCACCTTGCAATGCGGAGAAATTACTGTTTGTGCATTTACAATATTCATTGA
Source organism: Phyllobates terribilis (assembly GCF_046119375.1). NCBI lineage: Eukaryota > Metazoa > Chordata > Amphibia > Anura > Dendrobatidae > Phyllobates > Phyllobates terribilis. Next base: position 217,074 of record NW_027363952.1, read on the forward strand.
TTTTTGCCATTGAAAAACGTCCAGAAATGATTGAAGCTACTGACTGAATGAAAGGAGCTGGCATCTCACTCTCTTTGAATCTTCTTTATCATGCTAAGAGGAGCAGGAAAAAGCAAAAAATTTCAGAATTGCACCTTGCAATGCGGAGAAATTACTGTTTGTGCATTTACAATATTCATTGATTTTTGCCATTGAAAAACGTCCAGAAATGATTGAAGCTACTGACTGAATGAAAGGAGCTGGCATCTCACTCTCTTTGAATCTTCTTTATCATGCTAAGAGGAGCAGGAAAAAGCAAAAAATTTCAGAATTGCACCTTGCAATGCGGAGAAATTACTGTTTGTGCATTTACAATATTCATTGATTTTTGCCATTGAAAAACATCATGTTATTCATATACCAGAAATGATTGAAGCTACTGACTGAATGAAAGGAGCTGGCATCTTACTCTCTTTGAATCTTCTTTGTCATGCTAAGAGGAGCAGGAAAAAGCAAAAAATTTCAGAATTGCACCTTGCAATGCGGAGAAATTACTGTTTGTGCATTTACAATATTCATTGATTTTTGCCATTGAAAAACGTCCAGAAATGATTGAAGCTACTGACTGAATGAAAGGAGCTGGCATCTCACTCTCTTTGAATCTTCTTTATCATGCTAAGAGGAGCAGGAAAAAGCAAAAAATTTCAGAATTGCACCTTGCAATGCGGAGAAATTACTGTTTGTGCATTTACAATATTCATTGATTTTTGCCATTGAAAAACGTCCAGAAATGATTGAAGCTACTGACTGAATGAAAGGAGCTGGCATCTCACTCTCTTTGAATCTTCTTTATCATGCTAAGAGGAGCAGGAAAAAGCAAAAAATTTCAGAATTGCACCTTGCAATGCGGAGAAATTACTGTTTGTGCATTTACAATATTCATTGATTTTTGCCATTGAAAAACATCATGTTATTCATATACCAGAAATGTTTGTAGCTACTGACTGAATGAAAGGAGCTGGCATCTCACTCTCTTTGAATCTTCTTTATCATGCTAAGAGGAGCAGGAAAAAGCAAAAAATTTCAGAATTGCACCTTGCAATGCGGAGAAATTACTGTTTGTGCATTTACAATATTCATTGATTTTTGTAATTGAAAAACGTCCAGAAATGATTGAAGCTACTGACTGAATGAAAGGAGCTGGCATCTCACTCTCTTTGAATCTTCTTTATCATGCTAAGAGGAGCAGGAAAAAGCAAAAAATTTCAGAATTTCACCTTGCAATGCGGAGAAATTACTGTTTGTGCATTTACAATATTCATTGATTTTTGCCATTGAAAAACGTCCAGAAATGATTGAAGCTACTGACTGAATGAAAGGAGCTGGCATCTCACTCTCTTTGAATCTTCTTTATCATGCTAAGAGGAGCAGGAAAAAGCAAAAAATTTCAGAATTGCACCTTGCAATGCGGAGAAATTACTCTTTGTGCATTTACAATATTCATTGATTTTTGCCATTGAAAAACATCATGTTATTCATATACCAGAAATGTTTGAAGCTACTGACTGAATGAAAGGAGCTGGCATCTCACTCTCTTTGAATCTTCTTTATCATGCTAAGAGGAGCAGGAAAAAGCAAAAAATTTCAGAATTGCACCTTGCAATGCGGAGAAATTACTGTTTGTGCATTTACAATATTCATTGATTTTTGCCATTGAAAAACGTCCAGAAATGATTGAAGCTACTGACTGAATGAAAGGAGCTGGCATCTCACTCTCTTTGAATCTTCTTTATCATGCTAAGAGGAGCAGGAAAAAGCAAAAAATTTCAGAATTGCACCTTGCAATGCGGAGAAATTACTGTTTGTGCATTTACAATATTCATTGATTTTTGCCATTGAAAAACATCATGTTATTCATATACCAGAAATGTTTGTAGCTACTGACTGAATGAAAGGAGCTGGCATCTCACTCTCTTTGAATCTTCTTTATCATGCTAAGAGGAGCAGGAAAAAGCAAAAAATTTCAGAATTGCACCTTGCAATGCGGAGAAATTACTGTTTGTGCATTTACAATATTCATTGATTTTTGCCATTGAAAAACGTCCAGAAATGATTGAAGCTACTGACTGAATGAAAGGAGCTGGCATCTCACTCTCTTTGAATCTTCTTTATCATGCTAAGAGGAGCAGGAAAAAGCAAAAAATTTCAGAATTGCACCTTGCAATGCGGAGAAATTACTGTTTGTGCATTTACAATATTCATTGATTTTTGCCATTGAAAAACGTCCAGAAATGATTGAAGCTACTGACTGAATGAAAGGAGCTGGCATCTCACTCTCTTTGAATCTTCTTTATCATGCTAAGAGGAGCAGGAAAAAGCAAAAAATTTCAGAATTGCACCTTGCAATGCGGAGAAATTACTCTTTGTGCATTTACAATATTCATTGATTTTTGCCATTGAAAAACATCATGTTATTCATATACCAGAAATGTTTGAAGCTACTGACTGAATGAAAGGAGCTGGCATCTCACTCTCTTTGAATCTTCTTTATCATGCTAAGAGGAGCAGGAAAAAGCAAAAAATTTCAGAATTGCACATTGCAATGCGGAGAAATTACTGTTTGTGCATTTACAATATTCATTGATTTTTGCCATTGAAAAACATCATGTTATTCATATACCAGAAATGTTTGAAGCTACTGACTGAATGAAAGGAGCTGGCATCTCACTCTCTTTGAATCTTCTTTATCATGCTGAGGAGCAGGAAAAAGCAAAAAATTTCAGAATTGCACCTTGCAATGTGGAGAAATTACTGTTTGTGCATTTACAATATTCATTGATTTTTACCATTGAAAAACGTCCAGAAATGATTGAAGCTACTGACTGAATGAAAGTAGCTGGCATCTCACTCTCTTTGAATCTTCTTTATCATGCTAAGAGGAGCAGGAAAAAGCAAAAAATTTCAGACTTGCACCTTGCAATGCGGAGAAATTACTGTTTGTGCATTTACAATATTCATTGATTTTTGCCATTGAAAAACATCATGTTATTCATATACCAGAAATGTTTGAAGCTACTGACTGAATGAAAGGAGCTGGCATCTCACTCTCTTTGAATCTTCTTTATCATGCTAAGAGGAGCAGGAAAAAGCAAAAAATTTCAGAATTGCACCTTGCAATGCGGAGAAATTACTGTTTGTGCATTTACAATATTCATTGATTTTTGCCATTGAAAAACGTCCAGAAATGATTGAAGCTACTGACTGAATGAAAGGAGCTGGCATCTCACTCTCTTTGAATCTTCTTTATCATGCTAAGAGGAGCAGGAAAAAGCAAAAAATTTCAGAATTGCACCTTGCAATGCGGAGAAATTACTGTTTGTGCATTTACAATATTCATTGATTTTTGCCATTGAAAAACGTCCAGAAATGATTGAAGCTACTGACTGAATGAAAGGAGCTGGCATCTCACTCTCTTTGAATCTTCTTTATCATGCTAAGAGGAGCAGGAAAAATCAAAAAATTTCAGAATTGCACCTTGCAATGTGGAGAAATTACTGTTTGTGCATTTACAATATTCAATGATTTTTGCCATTGAAAAACATGTTATTCATATACCAGAAATGTTTGAAGCTACTGACTGAATGAAAGGAGCTGGCACCTCACTCTCTTTGAATCTTCTTTATCATGCTAAGAGGAGCGGGAAAAAGCAAAAAATTTCAGAATTGCACCTTGCAATGCGGAGAAATTACTGTTTGTGCATTTACAATATTCATTGATTTTTGCCATTGAAAAACATCCAGAAATGATTGAAGGTACTGACTGAATGAAAGGAGCTGGCATCTCACTCTCTTTGAATCTTCTTTATCATGCTAAGAGGAGCAGGAAAAAGCAAAAAATTTCAGAATTGCACCTTGCAATGCGGAGAAATTACTGTTTGTGCATTTACAATATTCATTGATTTTTGCCATTGAAAAACGTCCAGAAATGATTGAAGCTACTGACTGAATGAAAGGAGCTGGCATCTCACTCTCTTTGAATCTTCTTTATCATGCTAAGAGGAGCAGGAAAAAGCCAAAAATTTCAGAATTGCACCTTGCAATGCGGAGAAATTACAGTTTGTGCATTTACAATATTCATTGATTTTTGCCATTGAAAAACATCCAGAAATGATTGAAGCTACTGACTGAATGAAAGGAGCTGGCATCTCACTCTCTTTGAATATTCTTTATCATGCTAAGAGGAGCAGGAAAAAGCAAAAAATTTCAGAATTGCACCTTGCAATGCGGAGAAATTACTGTTTGTGCATTTACAATATTCATTGATTTTTGCCATTGAAAAACATCATGTTATTCATATACCAGAAATGTTTGAAGCTACTGACTGAATGAAAGGAGCTGGCATCTCACTCTCTTTGAATCTTCTTTATCATGCTAAGAGGAGCAGGAAAAAGCAAAAAATTTCAGAATTGCACCTTGCAATGCGGAGAAATTACTGTTTGTGCATTTACAATATTCATTGATTTTTGCCATTGAAAAACATCATGTTATTCATATACCAGAAATGTTTGAAGCTACTGACTGAATGAAAGGAGCTGGCATCTCACTCTCTTTGAATCTTCTTTATCATGCTAAGAGGAGCAGGAAAAAGCAAAAAATTTCAGAATTGCACCTTGCAATGTGGAGAAATTACTGTTTGTGCATTTACAATATTCATTGATTTTTACCATTGAAAAACGTCCAGAAATGATTGAAGCTACTGACTGAATGAAAGTAGCTGGCATCTCACTCTCTTTGAATCTTCTTTATCATGCTAAGAGGAGCAGGAAAAAGCAAAAAATTTCAGAATTGCACCTTGCAATGCAGAGAAATTACTGTTTGTGCATTTACAATATTCATTGATTTTTGCCATTGAAAAACATCATGTTATTCATATACCAGAAATGTTTGAAGCTACTGACTGAATGAAAGGAGCTGGCATCTCACTCTCTTTGAATCTTCTTTATCATGCTAAGAGGAGCAGGAAAAAGCAAAAAATTTCAGAATTGCACCTTGCAATGTGGAGAAATTACTGTTTGTGCATTTACAATATTCATTGATTTTTACCATTGAAAAACGTCCAGAAATGATTGAAGCTACTGACTGAATGAAAGTAGCTGGCATCTCACTCTCTTTGAATCTTCTTTATCATGCTAAGAGGAGCAGGAAAAAGCAAAAAATTTCAGACTTGCACCTTGCAATGCGGAGAAATTACTGTTTGTGCATTTACAATATTCATTGATTTTTGCCATTGAAAAACATCATGTTATTCATATACCAGAAATGTTTGAAGCTACTGACTGAATGAAAGGAGCTGGCATCTCACTCTCTTTGAATCTTCTTTATCATGCTAAGAGGAGCAGGAAAAAGCAAAAAATTTCAGAATTGCACCTTGCAATGCGGAGAAATTACTGTTTGTGCATTTACAATATTCATTGATTTTTGCCATTGAAAAACATCCAGAAATGATTGAAGCTACTGACTGAATGAAAGGAGCTGGCATCTCACTCTCTTTGAATCTTGTTTATCATGCTAAGAGGAGCAGGAAAAAGCAAAAAATTTCAGAATTGCACCTTGCAATGCGGAGAAATTACTGTTTGTGCATTTACAATATTCATTGATTTTTGCCATTGAAAAACGTCCAGAAATGATTGAAGCTACTGACTGAATGAAAGGAGCTGGCATCTCACTCTCTTTGAATCTTCTTTATCATGCTAAGAGGAGCAGGAAAAAGCAAAAAATTTCAGAATTGCACCTTGCAATGCGGAGAAATTACTGTTTTTGCATTTACAATATTCATTGATTTTTGCCATTGAAAAACATCATGTTATTCATATACCAGAAATGATTGAAGCTACTGACTGAATGAAAGGAGCTGGCATCTCACTCTCTTTGAATCTTCTTTATCATGCTAAGAGGAGCAGGAAAAAGCAAAAAATTTCAGAATTGCACCTTGCAATGCGGAGAAATTACTGTTTGTGCATTTACAATATTCATTGATTTTTGCCATTGAAAAACGTCCAGAAATGATTGAAGCTACTGACTGAATGAAAGGAACTGGCATCTCACTCTCTTTGAATCTTCTTTATCATGCTAAGAGGAGCAGGAAAAAGCAAAAAATTTCAGAATTGCACCTTGCAATGCGGAGAAATTACTGTTTGTGCATTTACAAAATTCATTGATTTTTGCCATTGAAAAACGTCCAGAAATGATTGAAGCTACTGACTGAATGAAAGGAGCTGGCATCTCACTCTCTTTGAATCTTCTTTATCATGCTAAGAGGAGCAGGAAAAAGCAAAAAATTTCAGAATTGCACCTTGCAATGCGGAGAAATTACTGTTTGTGCATTTACAATATTCATTGATTTTTGCCATTGAAAAACATCATGTTATTCATATACCAGAAATGATTGAAGCTACTGACTGAATGAAAGGAGCTGGCATCTCACTCTCTTTGAATCTTCTTTATCATGCTAAGAGGAGCAGGAAAAAGCAAAAAATTTCAGAATTGCACCTTGCAATGCGGAGAAATTACTGTTTGTGCATTTACAATATTCATTGATTTTTGCCATTGAAAAACGTCCAGAAATGATTGAAGCTACTGACTGAATGAAAGGAACTGGCATCTCACTCTCTTTGAATCTTCTTTATCATGCTAAGAGGAGCAGGAAAAAGCAAAAAATTTCAGAATTGCACCTTGCAATGCGGAGAAATTACTGTTTGTGCATTTACAAAATTAATTGATTTTTGCCATTGAAAAACATCATGTTATTCATATACCAGAAATGTTTGAAGCTACTGACTGAATGAAAGGAGCTGACATCTCACTCTCTTTGAATCTTCTTTATCATGCTAAGAGGAGCAGGAAAAAGCAAAAAATTTCAGAATTGCACCTTGCAATGCGGAGAAATTACTGTTTGTGCATTTACAATATTCATTGATTTTTGCCATTGAAAAACGTCCAGAAATGATTGAAGCTACTGACTGAATGAAAGGAGCTGGCATCTCACTCTCTTTGAATCTTCTTTATCATGCTAAGAGGAGCAGGAAAAAGCAAAAAATTTCAGAATTGCACATTGCAATGCGGAGAAATTACTGTTTTTGCATTTACAATATTCATTGATTTTTGCCATTGAAAAACATCATGTTATTCATATACCAGAAATGATTGAAGCTACTGACTGAATGAAAGGAGCTGGCATCTCACTCTCTTTGAATCTTCTTTATCATGCTAAGAGGAGCAGGAAAAAGCAAAAAATTTCAGAATTGCACCTTGCAATGCGGAGAAATTACTGTTTGTGCATTTACAATATTCATTGATTTTTGCCATTGAAAAACGTCCAGAAATGATTGAAGCTACTGACTGAATGAAAGGAACTGGCATCTCACTCTCTTTGAATCTTCTTTATCATGCTAAGAGGAGCAGGAAAAAGCAAAAAATTTCAGAATTGCACCTTGCAATGCGGAGAAATTACTGTTTGTGCATTTACAAAATTCATTGATTTTTGCCATTGAAAAACGTCCAGAAATGATTGAAGCTACTGACTGAATGAAAGGAGCTGGCATCTCACTCTCTTTGAATCTTCTTTATCATGCTAAGAGGAGCAGGAAAAAGCAAAAAATTTCAGAATTGCACCTTGCAATGCGGAGAAATTACTGTTTGTGCATTTACAATATTCATTGATTTTTGCCATTGAAAAACATCATGTTATTCATATACCAGAAATGATTGAAGCTACTGACTGAATGAAAGGAGCTGGCATCTCACTCTCTTTGAATCTTCTTTATCATGCTAAGAGGAGCAGGAAAAAGCAAAAAATTTCAGAATTGCACCTTGCAATGCGGAGAAATTACTGTTTGTGCATTTACAATATTCATTGATTTTTGCCATTGAAAAACGTCCAGAAATGATTGAAGCTACTGACTGAATGAAAGGAACTGGCATCTCACTCTCTTTGAATCTTCTTTATCATGCTAAGAGGAGCAGGAAAAAGCAAAAAATTTCAGAATTGCACCTTGCAATGCGGAGAAATTACTGTTTGTGCATTTACAAAATTCATTGATTTTTGCCATTGAAAAACATCATGTTATTCATATACCAGAAATGTTTGAAGCTACTGACTGAATGAAAGGAGCTGACATCTCACTCTCTTTGAATCTTCTTTATCATGCTAAGAGGAGCAGGAAAAAGCAAAAAATTTCAGAATTGCACCTTGCAATGCGGAGAAATTACTGTTTGTGCATTTACAATATTCATTGATTTTTGCCATTGAAAAACGTCCAGAAATGATTGAAGCTACTGACTGAATGAAAGGAGCTGGCATCTCACTCTCTTTGAATCTTCTTTATCATGCTAAGAGGAGCAGGAAAAAGCAAAAAATTTCAGAATTGCACCTTGCAATGCGGAGAAATTACTGTTTGTGCATTTACAATATTCATTGATTTTTGCCATTGAAAAACATCATGTTATTCATATACCAGAAATGATTGAAGCTACTGACTGAATGAAAGGAGCTGGCATCTCACTCTCTTTGAATCTTCTTTATCATGCTAAGAGGAGCAGGAAAAAGCAAAAAATTTCAGAATTGCACCTTGCAATGTGGAGAAATTACTGTTTGTGCATTTACAATATTCATTGATTTTTACCATTGAAAAACGTCCAGAAATGATTGAAGCTACTGACTGAATGAAAGTAGCTGGCATCTCACTCTCTTTGAATCTTCTTTATCATGCTAAGAGGAGCAGGAAAAAGCAAAAAATTTCAGACTTGCACATTGCAATGCGGAGAAATTACTGTTTGTGCATTTACAATATTCATTGATTTTTGCCATTGAAAAACATCATGTTATTCATATACCAGAAATGTTTGAAGCTACTGACTGAATGAAAGGAGCTGGCATCTCACTCTCTTTGAATCTTCTTTATCATGCTAAGAGGAGCAGGAAAAAGCAAAAAATTTCAGAATTGCACCTTGCAATGCGGAGAAATTACTGTTTGTGCATTTACAATATTCATTGATTTTTGCCATTGAAAAACGTCCAGAAATGATTGAAGCTACTGACTGAATGAAAGGAGCTGGCATCTCACTCTCTTTGAATCTTGTTTATCATGCTAAGAGGAGCAGAAAAAAGCAAAAAATTTCAGAATTGCACCTTGCAATGCGGAGAAATTACTGTTTGTGCATTTACAATATTCATTGATTTTTGCCATTGAAAAACGTCCAGAAATGATTGAAGCTACTGACTGAATGAAAGGAGCTGGCATCTCACTCTCTTTGAATCTTCTTTATCATGCTAAGAGGAGCAGGAAAAAGCAAAAAAATTCAGAATTGCACCTTGCAATGCGGAGAAATTACTGTTTGTGCATTTACAATATTCATTGATTTTTGCCATTGAAAAACATCATGTTATTCATATACCAGAAATGATTGAAGCTACTGACTGAATGAAAGGAGCTGGCATCTCACTCTCTTTGAATCTTCTTTATCATGCTAAGAGGAGCAGGAAAAAGCAAAAAATTTCAGAATTGCACCTTGCAATGCGGAGAAATTACTGTTTGTGCATTTACAATATTCATTGATTTTTGCCATTGAAAAACGTCCAGAAATGATTGAAGCTACTGACTGAATGAAAGGAACTGGCATCTCACTCTCTTTGAATCTTCTTTATCATGCTAAGAGGAGCAGGAAAAAGCAAAAAATTTCAGAATTGCACCTTGCAATGCGGAGAAATTACTGTTTGTGCATTTACAAAATTCATTGATTTTTGCCATTGAAAAACATCATGTTATTCATATACCAGAAATGTTTGAAGCTACTGACTGAATGAAAGGAGCTGACATCTCACTCTCTTTGAATCTTCTTTATCATGCTAAGAGGAGCAGGAAAAAGCAAAAAATTTCAGAATTGCACCTTGCAATGCGGAGAAATTACTGTTTGTGCATTTACAATATTCATTGATTTTTGCCATTGAAAAACGTCCAGAAATGATTGAAGCTACTGACTGAATGAAAGGAGCTGGCATCTCACTCTCTTTGAATCTTCTTTATCATGCTAAGAGGAGCAGGAAAAAGCAAAAAATTTCAGAATTGCACCTTGCAATGCGGAGAAATTACTGTTTGTGCATTTACAATATTCATTGATTTTTGCCATTGAAAAACATCATGTTATTCATATACCAGAAATGTTTGAAGCTACTGACTGAATGAAAGGAGCTGGCATCTCACTCTCTTTGAATCTTCTTTATCATGCTAAGAGGAGCAGGAAAAAGCAAAAAATTTCAGAATTGCACCTTGCAATGCGGAGAAATTACTGTTTGTGCATTTACAATATTCATTGATTTTTGCCATTGAAAAACATCATGTTATTCATATACCAGAAATGATTGAAGCTACTGACTGAATGAAAGGAGCTGGCATCTCACTCTCTTTGAATCTTCTTTATCATGCTAAGAGGAGCAGGAAAAAGCAAAAAATTTCAGAATTGCACCTTGCAATGCGGAGAAATTACTGTTTGTGCATTTACAATATTCATTGATTTTTGCCATTGAAAAACGTCCAGAAATGATTGAAGCTACTGACTGAATGAAAGGAGCTGGCATCTCACTCTCTTTGAATCTTCTTTATCATGCTAAGAGGAGCAGGAAAAAGCAAAAAATTTCAGAATTGCACCTTGCAATGCGGAGAAATTACTGTTTGTGCATTTACAATATTCATTGATTTTTGCCATTGAAAAACATCATGTTATTCATATACCAGAAATGTTTGAAGCTACTGACTGAATGAAAGGAGCTGGCATCTCACTCTCTTTGAATCTTCTTTATCATGCTAAGAGGAGCAGGAAAAAGCAAAAAATTTCAGAATTGCACCTTGCAATGCGGAGAAATTACTGTTTGTGCATTTACAATATTCATTGATTTTTGCCATTGAAAAACGTCCAGAAATAATTGAAGCTACTGACTGAATGAAAGGAGCTGGCATCTCACTCTCTTTGAATCTTCTTTATCATGCTAAGAGGAGCAGGAAAAAGCAAAAAATTTCACAATTGCACCTTGCAATGCGGAGAAATTACTGTTTGTACATTTACAATATTCATTGATTTTTGCCATTGAAAAACATCATGTTATTCATATACCAGAAATGATTGAAGCTACTGACTGAATGAAAGGAGCTGGCATCTCGCTCTCTTTGAATCTTCTTTATCATGCTAAGAGGAGCAGGAAAAAGCAAAAAATTTCAGAATTGCACCTTGCAATGCGGAGAAATTACTGTTTGTGCATTTACAATATTCATTGATTTTTGCCATTGAAAAACGTCCAGAAATGATTGAAGCTACTGACTGAATGAAAGGAGCTGGCATCTCACTCTCTTTGAATCTTCTTTATCATGCTAAGAGGAGCAGGAAAAAGCAAAAAATTTCAGAATTGCACCTTGCAATGTGGAGAAATTACTGTTTGTGCATTTACAATATTCATTGATTTTTGCCATTGAAAAACATCATGTTATTCATATACCAGAAATGATTGAAGCTACTGACTGAATGAAAGGAGCTGGCATCTCACTCTCTTTGAATCTTCTTTATCATGCTAAGAGGAGCAGGAAAAAGCAAAAAATTTCAGAATTGCACCTTGCAATGCGGAGAAATTACTGTTTGTGCATTTACAATATTCATTGATTTTTGCCATTGAAAAACGTCCAGAAATGATTGAAGCTACTGACTGAATGAAAGGAGCTGGCATCTCACTCTCTTTGAATCTTCTTTATCATGCTAAGAGGAGCAGGAAAAAGCAAAAAATTTCAGAATTGCACCTTGCAATGCGGAGAAATTACTGTTTGTGCTTTTACAATATTCATTGATTTTTGCCATTGAAAAACATCATGTTATTCATATACCAGAAATGTTTGAAGCTACTGACTGAATGAAAGGAGCTGGCATCTAACTCTCTTTGAATCTTCTTTATCATGCTAAGAGGAGCAGGAAAAAGCAAAAAATTTCAGAATTGCACCTTGCAATGCGGAGAAATTACTGTTTGTGCATTTACAATATTCATTGATTTTTGCCATTGAAAAACGTCCAGAAATGATTGAAGCTACTGACTGAATGAAAGGAACTGGCATCTCACTCTCTTTGAATCTTCTTTATCATGCTAAGAGGAGCAGGAAAAAGCAAAAAATTTCAGAATTGCACCTTGCAATGCGGAGAAATTACTGTTTGTGCATTTACAATATTCATTGATTTTTGCCATTGAAAAACATCATGTTATTCATATACCAGAAATGTTTGAAGCTACTGACTGAATGAAAGGAGCTGGCATCTCACTCTCTTTGAATCTTCTTTATCATGCTAAGAGGAGCAGGAAAAAGCAAAAAATTTCAGAATTGCAACTTGCAATGCGGAGAAATTACTGTTTGTGCATTTACAATATTCATTGATTTTTGCCATTGAAAAACATCATGTTATTCATATACCAGAAATGATTGAAGCTACTGACTGAATGAAAGGAGCTGGCATCTCACTCTCTTTGAATCTTCTTTATCATGCTAAGAGGAGCAGGAAAAAGCAAAAAATTTCAGAATTGCACCTTGCAATGCGGAGAAATTACTGTTTGTGCATTTACAATATTCATTGATTTTTGCCATTGAAAAACGTCAAGAAATGATTGAAGCTACTGACTGAATGAAAGGAGCTGGCATCTCACTCTCTTTGAATCTTCTTTATCATGCTAAGAGGAGCAGGAAAAAGCAAAAAATTTCAGAATTGCACCTTGCAATGCGGAGAAATTACTGTTTGTGCTTCTACAATATTCATTGATTTTTGCCATTGAAAAACATCATGTTATTCATATACAAGAAATGTTTGAAGCTACTGACTGAATGAAAGGAGCTGGCATCTCACTCTCTTTGAATCTTCTTTATCATGCTAAGAGGAGCAGGAAAAAGCAAAAAATTTCAGAATTGCACCTTGCAATGCGGAGAAATTACTGTTTGTGCATTTACAATATTCATAGATTTTTGCCATTGAAAAACGTCCAGAAATGATTGAAGCTACTGACTGAATGAAAGGAGCTGGCATCTCACTCTCTTTGAATCTTCTTTATCATGCTAAGAGGAGCAGGAAAAAGCAAAAAATTTCAGAATTGCACCTTGCAATGCGGAGAAATTACTGTTTGTGCATTTACAATATTCATTGATTTTTGCCATTGAAAAACGTCCAGAAATGATTGAAGCTACTGACTGAATGAAAGGAGCTGGCATCTCACTCTCTTTGAATCTTCTTTATCATGCTAAGAGGAGCAGGAAAAAGCAAAAAATTTCAGAATTGCACCTTGCAATGCGGAGAAATTACTGTTTGTGCATTTACAATATTCATTGATTTTTGCCATTGAAAAACATCATGTTATTCATATACCAGAAATGATTGAAGCTACTGACTGAATGAAAGGAGCTGGCATCTTACTCTCTTTGAATCTTCTTTGTCATGCTAAGAGGAGCAGGAAAAAGCAAAAAATTTCAGAATTGCACCTTGCAATGCGGAGAAATTACTGTTTGTGCATTTACAATATTCATTGATTTTTGCCATTGAAAAACGTCCAGAAATGATTGAAGCTACTGACTGAATGAAAGGAGCTGGCATCTCACTCTCTTTGAATCTTCTTTATCATGCTAAGAGGAGCAGGAAAAAGCAAAAAATTTCAGAATTGCACCTTGCAATGCGGAGAAATTACTGTTTGTGCATTTACAATATTCATTGATTTTTGCCATTGAAAAACGTCCAGAAATGATTGAAGCTACTGACTGAATGAAAGGAGCTGGCATCTCACTCTCTTTGAATCTTCTTTATCATGCTAAGAGGAGCAGGAAAAAGCAAAAAATTTCAGAATTGCACCTTGCAATGCGGAGAAATTACTGTTTGTGCATTTACAATATTCATTGATTTTTGCCATTGAAAAGCATCATGTTATTCATATACCAGAAATGTTTGAAGCTACTGACTGAATGAAAGGAGCTGGCATCTCACTCTCTTTGAATCTTCTTTATCATGCTAAGAGGAGCAGGAAAAAGCAAAAAATTTCAGAATTGCACCTTGCAATGCGGAGAAATTACTGTTTGTGCATTTACAATATTCATTGATTTTTGCCATTGAAAAACGTCCAGAAATGATTGAAGCTACTGACTGAATGAAAGGAGCTGGCATCTCACTCTCTTTGAATCTTCTTTATCATGCTAAGAGGAGCAGGAAAAAGCAAAAAATTTCAGAATTGCACCTTGCAATGCGGAGAAATTACTGTTTGTGCATTTACAATATTCATTGATTTTTGCCATTGAAAAACGTCCAGAAATGATTGAAGCTACTGACTGAATGAAAGGAGCTGGCATCTCACTCTCTTTGAATCTTCTTTATCATGCTAAGAGGAGCATGAAAAAGCAAAAAATTTCAGAATTGCACCTTGCAATGCGGAGAAATTACTGTTTGTGCATTTACAATATTCATTGATTTTTGCCATTGAAAAACATCATGTTATTCATATACCAGAAATGTTTGAAGCTACTGACTGAATGAAAGGAGCTGGCATCTCACTCTCTTTGAATCTTCTTTATCATGCTAAGAGGAGCAGGAAAAAGCAAAAAATTTCAGAATTGCACCTTGCAATGTGGAGAAATTACTGTTTGTGCATTTACAATATTCATTGATTTTTACCATTGAAAAACGTCCAGAAATGATTGAAGCTACTGACTGAATGAAAGTAGCTGGCATCTCACTCTCTTTGAATCTTCTTTACCATGCTAAGAGGAGCAGGAAAAAGCAAAAAATTTCAGACTTGCACCTTGCAATGCGGAGAAATTACTGTTTGTGCATTTACAATATTCATTGATTTTTGCCATTGAAAAACAACTTGTTATTCATATACCAGAAATGTTTGAAGCTACTGACTGAATGAAAGGAGCTGGCATCTCACTCTCTTTGAATCTTCTTTATCATGCTAAGAGGAGCAGGAAAAAGCAAAAAATTTCAGAATTGCACCTTGCAATGCGGAGAAATTACTGTTTGTGCATTTACAATATTCATTGATTTTTCCCATTGAAAAACGTCCAGAAATGATTGAAGCTACTGACTGAATGAAAGGAGCTGGCATCTCACTCTCTTTGAATCTTCTTTATCATGCTAAGAGGAGCAGGAAAAAGCAAAAAATTTCAGAATTGCACCTTGCAATGCGGAGAAATTACTGTTTGTGCATTTACAATATTCATTGATTTTTGCCATTGAAAAACGTCCAGAAATGATTGAAGCTACTGACTGAATGAAAGGAGCTGGCATCTCACTCTCTTTGAATCTTCTTTATCATGCTAAGAGGAGCAGGAAAAATCAAAAAATTTCAGAATTGCACCTTGCAATGCGGAGAAATTACTGTTTGTGCATTTACAATATTCATTGATTTTTGCCATTGAAAAACATGTTATTCATATACCAGAAATGTTTGAAGCTACTGACTGAATGAAAGGAGCTGGCACCTCACTCTCTTTGAATCTTCTTTATCATGCTAAGAGGAGCGGGAAAAAGCTAAAAATTTCAGAATTGCACCTTGCAATGCGGAGAAATTACTGTTTGTGCATTTACAATATTCATTGATTTTTGCCATTGAAAAACATCCAGAAATGATTGAAGGTACTGACTGAATGAAAGGAGCTGGCATCTCACTCTCTTTGAATCTTCTTTATCATGCTAAGAGGAGCAGGAAAAAGCAAAAAATTTCAGAATTGCACCTTGCAATGCGGAGAAATTACTGTTTGTGCATTTACAATATTCATTGATTTTTGCCATTGAAAAACGTCCAGAAATGATTGAAGCTACTGACTGAATGAAAGGAGCTGGCATCTCACTCTCTTTGAATCTTCTTTATCATGCTAAGAGGAGCAGGAAAAAGCAAAAAATTTCAGAATTGCACCTTGCAATGCGGAGAAATTACTGTTTGTGCTTTTACAATATTCATTGATTTTTGCCATTGAAAAACATCATGTTATTCATATACCAGAAATGTTTGAAGCTACTGACTGAATGAAAGGAGCTGGCATCTAACTCTCTTTGAATCTTCTTTATCATGCTAAGAGGAGCAGGAAAAAGCAAAAAATTTCAGAATTGCACCTTGCAATGCGGAGAAATTACTGTTTGTGCATTTACAAAATTCATTGATTTTTGCCATTGAAAAACGTCCAGAAATGATTGAAGCTACTGACTGAATGAAAGGAGCTGGCATCTCACTCTCTTTGAATCTTCTTTATCATGCTAAGAGGAGCAGGAAAAAGCAAAAAATTTCAGAATTGCACCTTGCAATGCGGAGAAATTACTGTTTGTGCATTTACAATATTCATTGATTTTTGCCATTGAAAAACGTCCAGAAATGATTGAAGCTACTGACTGAATGAAAGGAGCTGGCATCTCACTCTCTTTGAATCTTCTTTATCATGCTAAGAGGAGCATGAAAAAGCAAAAAATTTCAGAATTGCACCTTGCAATGCGGAGAAATTACTGTTTGTGCATTTACAAAATTCATTGATTTTTGCCATTGAAAAACATCATGTTATTCATATACCAGAAATGTTTGAAGCTACTGACTGAATGAAAGGAGCTGGCATCTCACTCTCTTTGAATCTTCTTTATCATGCTAAGAGGAGCAGGAAAAAGCAAAAAATTTCAGAATTGCACCTTGCAATGCGGAGAAATTACTGTTTGTGCATTTACAATATTCATTGATTTTTGCCATTGAAAAACATCATGTTATTCATATACCAGAAATGTTTGAAGCTACTGACTGAATGAAAGGAGCTGGCATCTCACTCTCTTTGAATCTTCTTTATCATGCTAAGAGGAGCAGGAAAAAGCAAAAAATTTCAGAATTGCACCTTGCAATGTGGAGAAATTACTGTTTGTGCATTTACAATATTCATTGATTTTTACCATTGAAAAACGTCCAGAAATGATTGAAGCTACTGACTGAATGAAAGTAGCTGGCATCTCACTCTCTTTGAATCTTCTTTACCATGCTAAGAGGAGCAGGAAAAAGCAAAAAATTTCAGACTTGCACCTTGCAATGCGGAGAAATTACTGTTTGTGCATTTACAATATTCATTGATTTTTGCCATTGAAAAACAACTTGTTATTCATATACCAGAAATGTTTGAAGCTACTGACTGAATGAAAGGAGCTGGCATCTCACTCTCTTTGAATCTTCTTTATCATGCTAAGAGGAGCAGGAAAAAGCAAAAAATTTCAGAATTGCACCTTGCAATGCGGAGAAATTACTGTTTGTGCATTTACAATATTCATTGATTTTTCCCATTGAAAAACGTCCAGAAATGATTGAAGCTACTGACTGAATGAAAGGAGCTGGCATCTCACTCTCTTTG
Organism: Phyllobates terribilis; assembly: GCF_046119375.1. Taxonomy (NCBI): domain Eukaryota; kingdom Metazoa; phylum Chordata; class Amphibia; order Anura; family Dendrobatidae; genus Phyllobates; species Phyllobates terribilis. The sequence goes on from NW_027363952.1 coordinate 234,487, forward strand.
AATCTTCTTTATCATGCTAAGAGGAGCAGGAAAAAGCAAAAAATTTCAGAATTGCACCTTGCAATGCGGAGAAATTACTGTTTGTGCATTTACAATATTCATTGATTTTTGCCATTGAAAAACGTCCAGAAATGATTGAAGCTACTGACTGAATGAAAGGAGCTGGCATCTCACTCTCTTTGAATCTTCTTTATCATGCTAAGAGGAGCAGGAAAAATCAAAAAATTTCAGAATTGCACCTTGCAATGCGGAGAAATTACTGTTTGTGCATTTACAATATTCATTGATTTTTGCCATTGAAAAACATGTTATTCATATACCAGAAATGTTTGAAGCTACTGACTGAATGAAAGGAGCTGGCACCTCACTCTCTTTGAATCTTCTTTATCATGCTAAGAGGAGCGGGAAAAAGCTAAAAATTTCAGAATTGCACCTTGCAATGCGGAGAAATTACTGTTTGTGCATTTACAATATTCATTGATTTTTGCCATTGAAAAACATCCAGAAATGATTGAAGGTACTGACTGAATGAAAGGAGCTGGCATCTCACTCTCTTTGAATCTTCTTTATCATGCTAAGAGGAGCAGGAAAAAGCAAAAAATTTCAGAATTGCACCTTGCAATGCGGAGAAATTACTGTTTGTGCATTTACAATATTCATTGATTTTTGCCATTGAAAAACGTCCAGAAATGATTGAAGCTACTGACTGAATGAAAGGAGCTGGCATCTCACTCTCTTTGAATCTTCTTTATCATGCTAAGAGGAGCAGGAAAAAGCAAAAAATTTCAGAATTGCACCTTGCAATGCGGAGAAATTACTGTTTGTGCTTTTACAATATTCATTGATTTTTGCCATTGAAAAACATCATGTTATTCATATACCAGAAATGTTTGAAGCTACTGACTGAATGAAAGGAGCTGGCATCTAACTCTCTTTGAATCTTCTTTATCATGCTAAGAGGAGCAGGAAAAAGCAAAAAATTTCAGAATTGCACCTTGCATTGCGGAGAAATTACTGTTTGTGCATTTACAAAATTCATTGATTTTTGCCATTGAAAAACGTCCAGAAATGATTGAAGCTACTGACTGAATGAAAGGAGCTGGCATCTCACTCTCTTTGAATCTTCTTTATCATGCTAAGAGGAGCAGGAAAAAGCAAAAAATTTCAGAATTGCACCTTGCAATGCGGAGAAATTACTGTTTGTGCATTTACAATATTCATTGATTTTTGCCATTGAAAAACATCATGTTATTCATATACCAGAAATGATTGAAGCTACTGACTGAATGAAAGGAGCTGGCATCTCACTCTCTTTGAATCTTCTTTATCATGCTAAGAGGAGCAGGAAAAAGCAAAAAATTTCAGAATTGCACCTTGCAATGCGGAGAAATTACTGTTTGTGCATTTACAATATTCATTGATTTTTGCCATTGAAAAACGTCCAGAAATGATTGAAGCTACTGACTGAATGAAAGGAACTGGCATCTCACTCTCTTTGAATCTTCTTTATCATGCTAAGAGGAGCAGGAAAAAGCAAAAAATTTCAGAATTGCACCTTGCAATGCGGAGAAATTACTGTTTGTGCATTTACAAAATTAATTGATTTTTGCCATTGAAAAACATCATGTTATTCATATACCAGAAATGTTTGAAGCTACTGACTGAATGAAAGGAGCTGACATCTCACTCTCTTTGAATCTTCTTTATCATGCTAAGAGGAGCAGGAAAAAGCAAAAAATTTCAGAATTGCACCTTGCAATGCGGAGAAATTACTGTTTGTGCATTTACAATATTCATTGATTTTTGCCATTGAAAAACGTCCAGAAATGATTGAAGCTACTGACTGAATGAAAGGAGCTGGCATCTCACTCTCTTTGAATCTTCTTTATCATGCTAAGAGGAGCAGGAAAAAGCAAAAAATTTCAGAATTGCACATTGCAATGCGGAGAAATTACTGTTTTTGCATTTACAATATTCATTGATTTTTGCCATTGAAAAACATCATGTTATTCATATACCAGAAATGATTGAAGCTACTGACTGAATGAAAGGAGCTGGCATCTCACTCTCTTTGAATCTTCTTTATCATGCTAAGAGGAGCAGGAAAAAGCAAAAAATTTCAGAATTGCACCTTGCAATGCGGAGAAATTACTGTTTGTGCATTTACAATATTCATTGATTTTTGCCATTGAAAAACGTCCAGAAATGATTGAAGCTACTGACTGAATGAAAGGAACTGGCATCTCACTCTCTTTGAATCTTCTTTATCATGCTAAGAGGAGCAGGAAAAAGCAAAAAATTTCAGAATTGCACCTTGCAATGCGGAGAAATTACTGTTTGTGCATTTACAAAATTCATTGATTTTTGCCATTGAAAAACGTCCAGAAATGATTGAAGCTACTGACTGAATGAAAGGAGCTGGCATCTCACTCTCTTTGAATCTTCTTTATCATGCTAAGAGGAGCAGGAAAAAGCAAAAAATTTCAGAATTGCACCTTGCAATGCGGAGAAATTACTGTTTGTGCATTTACAATATTCATTGATTTTTGCCATTGAAAAACATCATGTTATTCATATACCAGAAATGATTGAAGCTACTGACTGAATGAAAGGAGCTGGCATCTCACTCTCTTTGAATCTTCTTTATCATGCTAAGAGGAGCAGGAAAAAGCAAAAAATTTCAGAATTGCACCTTGCAATGCGGAGAAATTACTGTTTGTGCATTTACAATATTCATTGATTTTTGCCATTGAAAAACGTCCAGAAATGATTGAAGCTACTGACTGAATGAAAGGAACTGGCATCTCACTCTCTTTGAATCTTCTTTATCATGCTAAGAGGAGCAGGAAAAAGCAAAAAATTTCAGAATTGCACCTTGCAATGCGGAGAAATTACTGTTTGTGCATTTACAAAATTCATTGATTTTTGCCATTGAAAAACATCATGTTATTCATATACCAGAAATGTTTGAAGCTACTGACTGAATGAAAGGAGCTGGCATCTCACTCTCTTTGAATCTTGTTTATCATGCTAAGAGGAGCAGAAAAAAGCAAAAAATTTCAGAATTGCACCTTGCAATGCGGAGAAATTACTGTTTGTGCATTTACAATATTCATTGATTTTTGCCATTGAAAAACGTCCAGAAATGATTGAAGCTACTGACTGAATGAAAGGAACTGGCATCTCACTCTCTTTGAATCTTCTTTATCATGCTAAGAGGAGCAGGAAAAAGCAAAAAATTTCAGAATTGCACCTTGCAATGCGGAGAAATTACTGTTTGTGCATTTACAAAATTCATTGATTTTTGCCATTGAAAAACATCATGTTATTCATATACCAGAAATGTTTGAAGCTACTGACTGAATGAAAGGAGCTGACATCTCACTCTCTTTGAATCTTCTTTATCATGCTAAGAGGAGCAGGAAAAAGCAAAAAATTTCAGAATTGCACCTTGCAATGCGGAGAAATTACTGTTTGTGCATTTACAATATTCATTGATTTTTGCCATTGAAAAACGTCCAGAAATGATTGAAGCTACTGACTGAATGAAAGGAGCTGGCATCTCACTCTCTTTGAATCTTCTTTATCATGCTAAGAGGAGCAGGAAAAAGCAAAAAATTTCAGAATTGCACCTTGCAATGCGGAGAAATTACTGTTTGTGCATTTACAATATTCATTGATTTTTGCCATTGAAAAACATCATGTTATTCATATACCAGAAATGATTGAAGCTACTGACTGAATGAAAGGAGCTGGCATCTCACTCTCTTTGAATCTTCTTTATCATGCTAAGAGGAGCAGGAAAAAGCAAAAAATTTCAGAATTGCACCTTGCAATGTGGAGAAATTACTGTTTGTGCATTTACAATATTCATTGATTTTTACCATTGAAAAACGTCCAGAAATGATTGAAGCTACTGACTGAATGAAAGTAGCTGGCATCTCACTCTCTTTGAATCTTCTTTATCATGCTAAGAGGAGCAGGAAAAAGCAAAAAATTTCAGACTTGCACATTGCAATGCGGAGAAATTACTGTTTGTGCATTTACAATATTCATTGATTTTTGCCATTGAAAAACATCATGTTATTCATATACCAGAAATGTTTGAAGCTACTGACTGAATGAAAGGAGCTGGCATCTCACTCTCTTTGAATCTTCTTTATCATGCTAAGAGGAGCAGGAAAAAGCAAAAAATTTCAGAATTGCACCTTGCAATGCGGAGAAATTACTGTTTGTGCATTTACAATATTCATTGATTTTTGCCATTGAAAAACGTCCAGAAATGATTGAAGCTACTGACTGAATGAAAGGAGCTGGCATCTCACTCTCTTTGAATCTTGTTTATCATGCTAAGAGGAGCAGAAAAAAGCAAAAAATTTCAGAATTGCACCTTGCAATGCGGAGAAATTACTGTTTGTGCATTTACAATATTCATTGATTTTTGCCATTGAAAAACGTCCAGAAATGATTGAAGCTACTGACTGAATGAAAGGAGCTGGCATCTCACTCTCTTTGAATCTTCTTTATCATGCTAAGAGGAGCAGGAAAAAGCAAAAAAATTCAGAATTGCACCTTGCAATGCGGAGAAATTACTGTTTGTGCATTTACAATATTCATTGATTTTTGCCATTGAAAAACATCATGTTATTCATATACCAGAAATGATTGAAGCTACTGACTGAATGAAAGGAGCTGGCATCTCACTCTCTTTGAATCTTCTTTATCATGCTAAGAGGAGCAGGAAAAAGCAAAAAATTTCAGAATTGCACCTTGCAATGCGGAGAAATTACTGTTTGTGCATTTACAATATTCATTGATTTTTGCCATTGAAAAACGTCCAGAAATGATTGAAGCTACTGACTGAATGAAAGGAACTGGCATCTCACTCTCTTTGAATCTTCTTTATCATGCTAAGAGGAGCAGGAAAAAGCAAAAAATTTCAGAATTGCACCTTGCAATGCGGAGAAATTACTGTTTGTGCATTTACAAAATTCATTGATTTTTGCCATTGAAAAACATCATGTTATTCATATACCAGAAATGTTTGAAGCTACTGACTGAATGAAAGGAGCTGACATCTCACTCTCTTTGAATCTTCTTTATCATGCTAAGAGGAGCAGGAAAAAGCAAAAAATTTCAGAATTGCACCTTGCAATGCGGAGAAATTACTGTTTGTGCATTTACAATATTCATTGATTTTTGCCATTGAAAAACGTCCAGAAATGATTGAAGCTACTGACTGAATGAAAGGAGCTGGCATCTCACTCTCTTTGAATCTTCTTTATCATGCTAAGAGGAGCAGGAAAAAGCAAAAAATTTCAGAATTGCACCTTGCAATGCGGAGAAATTACTGTTTGTGCATTTACAATATTCATTGATTTTTGCCATTGAAAAACATCATGTTATTCATATACCAGAAATGTTTGAAGCTACTGACTGAATGAAAGGAGCTGGCATCTCACTCTCTTTGAATCTTCTTTATCATGCTAAGAGGAGCAGGAAAAAGCAAAAAATTTCAGAATTGCACCTTGCAATGCGGAGAAATTACTGTTTGTGCATTTACAATATTCATTGATTTTTGCCATTGAAAAACATCATGTTATTCATATACCAGAAATGATTGAAGCTACTGACTGAATGAAAGGAGCTGGCATCTCACTCTCTTTGAATCTTCTTTATCATGCTAAGAGGAGCAGGAAAAAGCAAAAAATTTCAGAATTGCACCTTGCAATGCGGAGAAATTACTGTTTGTGCATTTACAATATTCATTGATTTTTGCCATTGAAAAACATCATGTTATTCATATACCAGAAATGTTTGAAGCTACTGACTGAATGAAAGGAGCTGGCATCTCACTCTCTTTGAATCTTCTTTATCATGCTAAGAGGAGCAGGAAAAAGCAAAAAATTTCAGAATTGCACCTTGCAATGCGGAGAAATTACTGTTTGTGCATTTACAATATTCATTGATTTTTGCCATTGAAAAACGTCCAGAAATGATTGAAGCTACTGACTGAATGAAAGGAGCTGGCATCTCACTCTCTTTGAATCTTCTTTATCATGCTAAGAGGAGCAGGAAAAAGCAAAAAATTTCAGAATTGCACCTTGCAATGTGGAGAAATTACTGTTTGTGCATTTACAATATTCATTGATTTTTGCCATTGAAAAACATCATGTTATTCATATACCAGAAATGATTGAAGCTACTGACTGAATGAAAGGAGCTGGCATCTCACTCTCTTTGAATCTTCTTTATCATGCTAAGAGGAGCAGGAAAAAGCAAAAAATTTCAGAATTGCACCTTGCAATGCGGAGAAATTACTGTTTGTGCATTTACAATATTCATTGATTTTTGCCATTGAAAAACGTCCAGAAATGATTGAAACTACTGACTGAATGAAAGGAGCTGGCATCTCACTCTCTTTGAATCTTCTTTATCATGCTAAGAGGAGCAGGAAAAAGCAAAAAATTTCAGAATTGCACCTTGCAATGCGGAGAAATTACTGTTTGTGCATTTACAATATTCATTGATTTTTGCCATTGAAAAACGTCCAGAAATGATTGAAGCTACTGACTGAATGAAAGGAACTGGCATCTCACTCTCTTTGAATCTTCTTTATCATGCTAAGAGGAGCAGGAAAAAGCAAAAAATTTCAGAATTGCACCTTGCAATGCGGAGAAATTACTGTTTGTGCATTTACAATATTCATTGATTTTTGCCATTGAAAAACATCATGTTATTCATATACCAGAAATGTTTGAAGCTACTGACTGAATGAAAGGAGCTGGCATCTCACTCTCTTTGAATCTTCTTTATCATGCTAAGAGGAGCAGGAAAAAGCAAAAAATTTCAGAATTGCAACTTGCAATGCGGAGAAATTACTGTTTGTGCATTTACAATATTCATTGATTTTTGCCATTGAAAAACATCATGTTATTCATATACCAGAAATGATTGAAGCTACTGACTGAATGAAAGGAGCTGGCATCTCACTCTCTTTGAATCTTCTTTATCATGCTAAGAGGAGCAGGAAAAAGCAAAAAATTTCAGAATTGCACCTTGCAATGCGGAGAAATTACTGTTTGTGCATTTACAATATTCATTGATTTTTGCCATTGAAAAACGTCAAGAAATGATTGAAGCTACTGACTGAATGAAAGGAGCTGGCATCTCACTCTCTTTGAATCTTCTTTATCATGCTAAGAGGAGCAGGAAAAAGCAAAAAATTTCAGAATTGCACCTTGCAATGCGGAGAAATTACTGTTTGTGCTTCTACAATATTCATTGATTTTTGCCATTGAAAAACATCATGTTATTCATATACAAGAAATGTTTGAAGCTACTGACTGAATGAAAGGAGCTGGCATCTCACTCTCTTTGAATCTTCTTTATCATGCTAAGAGGAGCAGGAAAAAGCAAAAAATTTCAGAATTGCACCTTGCAATGCGGAGAAATTACTGTTTGTGCATTTACAATATTCATAGATTTTTGCCATTGAAAAACGTCCAGAAATGATTGAAGCTACTGACTGAATGAAAGGAGCTGGCATCTCACTCTCTTTGAATCTTCTTTATCATGCTAAGAGGAGCAGGAAAAAGCAAAAAATTTCAGAATTGCACCTTGCAATGCGGAGAAATTACTGTTTGTGCATTTACAATATTCATTGATTTTTGCCATTGAAAAACGTCCAGAAATGATTGAAGCTACTGACTGAATGAAAGGAGCTGGCATCTCACTCTCTTTGAATCTTCTTTATCATGCTAAGAGGAGCAGGAAAAAGCAAAAAATTTCAGAATTGCACCTTGCAATGCGGAGAAATTACTGTTTGTGCATTTACAATATTCATTGATTTTTGCCATTGAAAAACATCATGTTATTCATATACCAGAAATGATTGAAGCTACTGACTGAATGAAAGGAGCTGGCATCTTACTCTCTTTGAATCTTCTTTGTCATGCTAAGAGGAGCAGGAAAAAGCAAAAAATTTCAGAATTGCACCTTGCAATGCGGAGAAATTACTGTTTGTGCATTTACAATATTCATTGATTTTTGCCATTGAAAAACGTCCAGAAATGATTGAAGCTACTGACTGAATGAAAGGAGCTGGCATCTCACTCTCTTTGAATCTTCTTTATCATGCTAAGAGGAGCAGGAAAAAGCAAAAAATTTCAGAATTGCACCTTGCAATGCGGAGAAATTACTGTTTGTGCATTTACAATATTCATTGATTTTTGCCATTGAAAAACGTCCAGAAATGATTGAAGCTACTGACTGAATGAAAGGAGCTGGCATCTCACTCTCTTTGAATCTTCTTTATCATGCTAAGAGGAGCAGGAAAAAGCAAAAAATTTCAGAATTGCACCTTGCAATGCGGAGAAATTACTGTTTGTGCATTTACAATATTCATTGATTTTTGCCATTGAAAAACATCATGTTATTCATATACCAGAAATGTTTGAAGCTACTGACTGAATGAAAGGAGCTGGCATCTCACTCTCTTTGAATCTTCTTTATCATGCTAAGAGGAGCAGGAAAAAGCAAAAAATTTCAGAATTGCACCTTGCAATGCGGAGAAATTACTGTTTGTGCATTTACAATATTCATTGATTTTTGCCATTGAAAAACGTCCAGAAATGATTGAAGCTACTGACTGAAAGAAAGGAGCTGGCATCTCACTCTCTTTGAATCTTCTTTATCATGCTAAGAGGAGCAGGAAAAAGCAAAAAATTTCAGAATTGCACCTTGCAATGCGGAGAAATTACTGTTTGTGCATTTACAATATTCATTGATTTTTGCCATTGAAAAACGTCCAGAAATGATTGAAGCTACTGACTGAATGAAAGGAGCTGGCATCTCACTCTCTTTGAATCTTCTTTATCATGCTAAGAGGAGCATGAAAAAGCAAAAAATTTCAGAATTGCACCTTGCAATGCGGAGAAATTACTGTTTGTGCATTTACAATATTCATTGATTTTTGCCATTGAAAAACATCATGTTATTCATATACCAGAAATGTTTGAAGCTACTGACTGAATGAAAGGAGCTGGCATCTCACTCTCTTTGAATCTTCTTTATCATGCTAAGAGGAGCAGGAAAAAGCAAAAAATTTCAGAATTGCACCTTGCAATGCGGAGAAATTACTGTTTGTGCATTTACAATATTCATTGATTTTTGCCATTGAAAAACATCATGTTATTCATATACCAGAAATGTTTGAAGCTACTGACTGAATGAAAGGAGCTGGCATCTCACTCTCTTTGAATCTTCTTTATCATGCTAAGAGGAGCAGGAAAAAGCAAAAAATTTCAGAATTGCACCTTGCAATGTGGAGAAATTACTGTTTGTGCATTTACAATATTCATTGATTTTTACCATTGAAAAACGTCCAGAAATGATTGAAGCTACTGACTGAATGAAAGTAGCTGGCATCTCACTCTCTTTGAATCTTCTTTACCATGCTAAGAGGAGCAGGAAAAAGCAAAAAATTTCAGACTTGCACCTTGCAATGCGGAGAAATTACTGTTTGTGCATTTACAATATTCATTGATATTTGCCATTGAAAAACAACTTGTTATTCATATACCAGAAATGTTTGAAGCTACTGACTGAATGAAAGGAGCTGGCATCTCACTCTCTTTGAATCTTCTTTGTCATGCTAAGAGGAGCAGGAAAAAGCAAAAAATTTCAGAATTGCACCTTGCAATGCGGAGAAATTACTGTTTGTGCATTTACAATATTCATTGATTTTTCCCATTGAAAAACGTCCAGAAATGATTGAAGCTACTGACTGAATGAAAGGAGCTGGCATCTCACTCTCTTTGAATCTTCTTTATCATGCTAAGAGGAGCAGGAAAAAGCAAAAAATTTCAGAATTGCACCTTGCAATGCGGAGAAATTACTGTTTGTGCATTTACAATATTCATTGATTTTTGCCATTGAAAAACGTCCAGAAATGATTGAAGCTACTGACTGAATGAAAGGAGCTGGCATCTCACTCTCTTTGAATCTTCTTTATCATGCTAAGAGGAGCAGGAAAAATCAAAAAATTTCAGAATTGCACCTTGCAATGCGGAGAAATTACTGTTTGTGCATTTACAATATTCATTGATTTTTGCCATTGAAAAACATGTTATTCATATACCAGAAATGTTTGAAGCTACTGACTGAATGAAAGGAGCTGGCACCTCACTCTCTTTGAATCTTCTTTATCATGCTAAGAGGAGCGGGAAAAAGCTAAAAATTTCAGAATTGCACCTTGCAATGCGGAGAAATTACTGTTTGTGCATTTACAATATTCATTGATTTTTGCCATTGAAAAACATCCAGAAATGATTGAAGGTACTGACTGAATGAAAGGAGCTGGCATCTCACTCTCTTTGAATCTTCTTTATCATGCTAAGAGGAGCAGGAAAAAGCAAAAAATTTCAGAATTGCACCTTGCAATGCGGAGAAATTACTGTTTGTGCATTTACAATATTCATTGATTTTTGCCATTGAAAAACGTCCAGAAATGATTGAAGCTACTGACTGAATGAAAGGAGCTGGCATCTCACTCTCTTTGAATCTTCTTTATCATGCTAAGAGGAGCAGGAAAAAGCAAAAAATTTCAGAATTGCACCTTGCAATGCGGAGAAATTACTGTTTGTGCTTTTACAATATTCATTGATTTTTGCCATTGAAAAACATCATGTTATTCATATACCAGAAATGTTTGAAGCTACTGACTGAATGAAAGGAGCTGGCATCTAACTCTCTTTGAATCTTCTTTATCATGCTAAGAGGAGCAGGAAAAAGCAAAAAATTTCAGAATTGCACCTTGCAATGCGGAGAAATTACTGTTTGTGCATTTACAATATTCATTGATTTTTGCCATTGAAAAACGTCCAGAAATGATTGAAGCTACTGACTGAATGAAAGGAGCTGGCATCTCACTCTCTTTGAATCTTCTTTATCATGCTAAGAGGAGCAGGAAAAAGCAAAAAATTTCAGAATTGCACCTTGCAATGCGGAGAAATTACTGTTTGTGCATTTACAATATTCATTGATTTTTGCCATTGAAAAACGTCCAGAAATGATTGAAGCTACTGACTGAATGAAAGGAGCTGGCATCTCACTCTCTTTGAATCTTCTTTTTCATGCTAAGAGGAGCAGGAAAAAGCAAAAAATTTCAGAATTGCAACTTGCAATGCGGAGAAATTACTGTTTGTGCATTTACAATATTCATTGATTTTTGCCATTGAAAAACATCATGTTATTCATATACCAGAAATGATTGAAGCTACTGACTGAATGAAAGGAGCTGGCATCTCACTCTCTTTGAATCTTCTTTATCATGCTAAGAGGAGCAGGAAAAAGCAAAAAATTTCAGAATTGCACCTTGCAATGCGGAGAAATTACTGTTTGTGCATTTACAATATTCATTGATTTTTGCCATTGAAAAACGTCCAGAAATGATTGAAGCTACTGACTGAATGAAAGGAGCTGGCATCTCACTCTCTTTGAATCTTCTTTATCATGCTAAGAGGAGCAGGAAAAAGCAAAAAATTTCAGAATTGCACCTTGCAATGCGGAGAAATTACTGTTTGTGCTTTTACAATATTCATTGATTTTTGCCATTGAAAAACATCATGTTATTCATATACAAGAAATGTTTGAAGCTACTGACTGAATGAAAGGAGCTGGCATCTCACTCTCTTTGAATCTTCTTTATCATGCTAAGAGGAGCAGGAAAAAGCAAAAAATTTCAGAATTGCACCTTGCAATGCGGAGAAATTACTGTTTGTGCATTTACAATATTCATTGATTTTTGCCATTGAAAAACGTCCAGAAATGATTGAAGCTACTGACTGAATGAAAGGAGCTGGCATCTCACTCTCTTTGAATCTTCTTTATCATGCTAAGAGGAGCAGGAAAAAGCAAAAAATTTCAGAATTGCACCTTGCAATGCGGAGAAATTACTGTTTGTGCATTTACAATATTCATTGATTTTTGCCATTGAAAAACGTCCAGAAATGATTGAAGCTACTGACTGAATGAAAGGAGCTGGCATCTCACTCTCTTTGAATCTTCTTTATCATGCTAAGAGGAGCAGGAAAAAGCAAAAAATTTCAGAATTGCACCTTGCAATGCGGAGAAATTACTGTTTGTGCATTTACAATATTCATTGATTTTTGCCATTGAAAAACATCATGTTATTCATATACCAGAAATGATTGAAGCTACTGACTGAATGAAAGGAGCTGGCATCTTACTCTCTTTGAATCTTCTTTGTCATGCTAAGAGGAGCAGGAAAAAGCAAAAAATTTCAGAATTGCACCTTGCAATGCGGAGAAATTACTGTTTGTGCATTTACAATATTCATTGATTTTTGCCATTGAAAAATGTCCAGAAATGATTGAAGCTACTGACTGAATCAAAGGAGCTGGCATCTCACTCTCTTTGAATCTTCTTTATCATGCTAAGAGGAGCAGGAAAAAGCAAAAAATTTCAGAATTGCACCTTGCAATGCGGAGAAATTACTGTTTGTGCATTTACAATATTCATTGATTTTTGCCATTGAAAAACGTCCAGAAATGATTGAAGCTACTGACTGAATGAAAGGAGCTGGCATCTCACTCTCTTTGAATCTTCTTTATCATGTTAAGAGGAGCAGGAAAAAGCAAAAAATTTCAGAATTGCACCTTGCAATGCGGAGAAATTACTGTTTGTGCATTTACAATATTCATTGATTTTTGCCATTGAAAAATGTCCAGAAATGATTGAAGCTACTGACTGAATGAAAGGAGCTGGCATCTCACTCTCTTTGAATCTTCTTTATCATGCTAAGAGGAGCAGGAAAAAGCAAAAAATTTCAGAATTGCACCTTGCAATGCGGAGAAATTACTGTTTGTGCATTTACAATATTCATTGATTTTTGCCATTGAAAAACGTCCAGAAATGATTGAAGCTACTGACTGAATGAAAGGAGCTGGCATCTCACTCTCTTTGAATCTTCTTTATCATGCTAAGAGGAGCAGGAAAAAGCAAAAAATTTCAGAATTGCACCTTGCAATGCGGAGAAATTACTGTTTGTGCATTTACAATATTCATTGATTTTTGCCATTGAAAAACATCATGTTATTCATATACCAGAAATGTTTGAAGCTACTGACTGAATGAAAGGAGCTGGCATCTCACTCTCTTTGAATCTTCTTTATCATGCTAAGAGGAGCAGGAAAAAGCAAAAAATTTCAGAATTGCACCTTGCAATGCGGAGAAATTACTGTTTGTGCATTTACAATATTCATTGATTTTTGCCATTGAAAAACATCATGTTATTCATATACCAGAAATGTTTGAAGCTACTGACTGAATGAAAGGAGCTGGCATCTCACTCTCTTTGAATCTTCTTTATCATGCTAAGAGGAGCAGGAAAAAGCAAAAAATTTCAGAATTGCACCTTGCAATGTGGAGAAATTACTGTTTGTGCATTTACAATATTCATTGATTTTTACCATTGAAAAACGTCCAGAAATGATTGAAGCTACTGACTGAATGAAAGTAGCTGGCATCTCACTCTCTTTGAATCTTCTTTACCATGCTAAGAGGAGCAGGAAAAAGCAAAAAATTTCAGACTTGCACCTTGCAATGCGGAGAAATTACTGTTTGTGCATTTACAATATTCATTGATTTTTGCCATTGAAAAACATCATGTTATTCATATACCAGAAATGTTTGAAGCTACTGACTGAATGAAAGGAGCTGGCATCTCACTCTCTTTGAATCTTCTTTATCATGCTAAGAGGAGCAGGAAAAAGAAAAAATTTCAGAATTGCACCTTGCAATGCGGAGAAATTACTGTTTGTGCATTTACAATATTCATTGATTTTTGCCATTGAAAAACGTCCAGAAATGATTGAAGCTACTGACTGAATGAAAGGAGCTGGCATCTCACTCTCTTTGAATCTTCTTTATCATGCTAAGAGGAGCAGGAAAAAGCAAAAAATTTCAGAATTGCACCTTGCAATGCGGAGAAATTACTGTTTGTGCATTTACAATATTCATTGATTTTTGCCATTGAAAAACGTCCAGAAATGATTGAAGCTACTGACTGAATGAAAGGAGCTGGCATCTCACTCTCTTTGAATCTTCTTTATCATGCTAAGAGGAGCAGGAAAAATCAAAAAATTTCAGAATTGCACCTTGCAATGCGGAGAAATTACTGTTTGTGCATTTACAATATTCATTGATTTTTGCCATTGAAAAACATGTTATTCATATACCAGAAATGTTTGAAGCTACTGACTGAATGAAAGGAGCTGGCACCTCACTCTCTTTGAATCTTCTTTATCATGCTAAGAGGAGCGGGAAAAAGCAAAAAATTTCAGAATTGCACCTTGCAATGCGGAGAAATTACTGTTTGTGCATTTACAATATTCATTGATTTTTGCCATTGAAAAACATCCAGAAATGATTGAAGGTACTGACTGAATGAAAGGAGCTGGCATCTCACTCTCTTTGAATCTTCTTTATCATGCTAAGAGGAGCAGGAAAAAGCAAAAAATTTCAGAATTGCACCTTGCAATGCGGAGAAATTACTGTTTGTGCATTTACAATATTCATTGATTTTTGCCATTGAAAAACGTCCAGAAATGATTGAAGCTACTGACTGAATGAAAGGAGCTGGCATCTCACTCTCTTTGAATCTTCTTTATCATGCTAAGAGGAGCAGGAAAAAACAAAAAATTTCAGAATTGCACCTTGCAATGCGGAGAAATTACAGTTTGTGCATTTACAATATTCATTGATTTTTGCCATTGAAAAACATCCAGAAATGATTGAAGCTACTGACTGAATGAAAGGAGCTGGCATCTCACTCTCTTTGAATATTCTTTATCATGCTAAGAGGAGCAGGAAAAAGCAAAAAATTTCAGAATTGCACCTTGCAATGCGGAGAAATTACTGTTTGTGCATTTACAATATTCATTGATTTTTGCCATTGAAAAACATCATGTTATTCATATACCAGAAATGTTTGAAGCTACTGACTGAATGAAAGGAGCTGGCATCTCACTCTCTTTGAATCTTCTTTATCATGCTAAGAGGAGCAGGAAAAAGCAAAAAATTTCAGAATTGCACCTTGCAATGTGGAGAAATTACTGTTTGTGCATTTACAATATTCATTGATTTTTACCATTGAAAAACATCCAGAAATGATTGAAGCTACTGACTGAATGAAAGTAGCTGGCATCTCACTCTCTTTGAATCTTCTTTATCATGCTAAGAGGAGCAGGAAAAAGCAAAAAATTTCAGAATTGCACCTTGCAATGCAGAGAAATTACTGTTTGTGCATTTACAATATTCATTGATTTTTGCCATTGAAAAACATGTTATTCATATACCAGAAATGTTTGAAGCTACTGACTGAATGAAAGGAGCTGGCATCTCACTCTCTTTGAATCTTCTTTATCATGCTAAGAGGAGCAGGAAAAAGCAAAAAATTTCAGAATTGCACCTTGCAATGTGGAGAAATTACTGTTTGTGCATTTACAATATTCATTGATTTTTACCATTGAAAAACATCCAGAAATGATTGAAGCTACTGACTGAATGAAAGTAGCTGGCATCTCACTCTCTTTGTATCTTCTTTATCATGATAAGAGGAGCAGGAAAAAGCAAAACATTTCAGACTTGCACCTTGCAATGCGGAGAAATTACTGTTTGTGCATTTACAATATTCATTGATTTTTGCCATTGAAAAACATCATGTTATTCATATACCAGAAATGTTTGAAGCTACTGACTGAATGAAAGGAGCTGGCATCTCACTCTCTTTGAATCTTCTTTATCATGCTAAGAGGAGCAGGAAAAAGCAAAAAATTTCAGAATTGCACCTTGCAATGCGGAGAAATTACTGTTTGTGCATTTACAATATTCATTGATTTTTGCCATTGAAAAACGTCCAGAAATGATTGAAGCTACTGACTGAATGAAAGGAGCTGGCATCTCACTCTCTTTGAATCTTGTTTATCATGCTAAGAGGAGCAGGAAAAAGCAAAAAATTTCAGAATTGCACCTTGCAATGCGGAGAAATTACTGTTTGTGCATTTACAATATTCATTGATTTTTGCCATTGAAAAACGTCCAGAAATGATTGAAGCTACTGACTGAATGAAAGGAGCTGGCATCTCACTCTCTTTGAATCTTCTTTATCATGCTAAGAGGAGCAGGAAAAAGCAAAAAATTTCAGAATTGCACCTTGCAATGCGGAGAAATTACTGTTTGTGCATTTACAATATTCATTGATTTTTGCCATTGAAAAACATCATGTTATTCATATACCAGAAATGATTGAAGATACTGACTGAATGAAAGGAGCTGGCATCTCACTCTCTTTGAATCTTCTTTATCATGCTAAGAGGAGCAGGAAAAAGCAAAAAATTTCAGAATTGCACCTTGCAATGCGGAGAAATTACTGTTTGTGCATTTACAATATTCATTGATTTTTGCCATTGAAAAACGTCCAGAAATGATTGAAGCTACTGACTGAATGAAAGGAACTGGCATCTCACTCTCTTTGAATCTTCTTTATCATGCTAAGAGGAGCAGGAAAAAGCAAAAAATTTCAGAATTGCACCTTGCAATGCGGAGAAATTACTGTTTGTGCATTTACAAAATTCATTGATTTTTGCCATTGAAAAACATCATGTTATTCATATACCAGAAATGTTTGAAGCTACTGACTGAATGAAAGGAGCTGACATCTCACTCTCTTTGAATCTTCTTTATCATGCTAAGAGGAGCAGGAAAAAGCAAAAAATTTCAGAATTGCACCTTGCAATGCGGAGAAATTACTGTTTGTGCATTTACAATATTCATTGATTTTTGCCATTGAAAAACATCCAGAAATGATTGAAGCTACTGACTGAATGAAAGGAGCTGGCATCTCACTCTCTTTGAATCTTCTTTATCATGCTAAGAGGAGCAGGAAAAAGCAAAAAATTTCAGAATTGCACCTTGCAATGCGGAGAAATTACTGTTTGTGCATTTACAATATTCATTGATTTTTGCCATTGAAAAACATCATGTTATTCATATACCAGAAATGTTTGAAGCTACTGACTGAATGAAAGGAGCTGGCATCTCACTCTCTTTGAATCTTCTTTATCATGCTAAGAGGAGCAGGAAAAAGCAAAAAATTTCAGAATTGCACCTTGCAATGCGGAGAAATTACTGTTTGTGCATTTACAATATTCATTGATTTTTGCCATTGAAAAACATCATGTTATTCATATACCAGAAATGTTTGAAGCTACTGACTGAATGAAAGGAGCTGGCATCTCACTCTCTTTGAATCTTCTTTATCATGCTAAGAGGAGCAGGAAAAAGCAAAAAATTTCAGAATTGCACCTTGCAATGTGGAGAAATTACTGTTTGTGCATTTACAATATTCATTGATTTTTACCATTGAAAAAGGTCCAGAAATGATTGAAGCTACTGACTGAATGAAAGTAGCTGGCATCTCACTCTCTTTGAATCTTCTTTATCATGCTAAGAGGAGCAGGAAAAAGCAAAAAATTTCAGAATTGCACCTTGCAATGTGGAGAAATTACTGTTTGTGCATTTACAATATTCATTGATTTTTACCATTGAAAAACATCCAGAAATGATTGAAGCTACTGACTGAATGAAAGTAGCTGGCATCTCACTCTCTTTGAATCTTCTTTATCATGCTAAGAGGAGCAGGAAAAAGCAAAAAATTTCAGAATTGCACCTTGCAATGCAGAGAAATTACTGTTTGTGCATTTACAATATTCATTGATTTTTGCCATTGAAAAACATCATGTTATTCATATACCAGAAATGTTTGAAGCTACTGACTGAATGAAAGGAGCTGGCATCTCACTCTCTTTGAATCTTCTTTATCATGCTAAGAGGAGCAGGAAAAATCAAAAAATTTCAGAATTGCACCTTGCAATGTGGAGAAATTACTGTTTGTGCATTTACAATATTCATTGATTTTTACCATTGAAAAACATCCAGAAATGATTGAAGCTACTGACTGAATGAAAGTAGCTGGCATCTCACTCTCTTTGTATCTTCTTTATCATGCTAAGAGGAGCAGGAAAAAGCAAAAAATTTCAGACTTGCACCTTGCAATGCGGAGAAATTACTGTTTGTGCATTTACAATATTCATTGATTTTTGCCATTGAAAAACATCATGTTATTCATATACCAGAAATGTTTGAAGCTACTGACTGAATGAAAGGAGCTGGCATCTCACTCTCTTTGAATCTTCTTTATCATGCTAAGAGGAGCAGGAAAAAGCAAAAAATTTCAGAATTGCACCTTGCAATGCGGAGAAATTACTGTTTGTGCATTTACAATATTCATTGATTTTTGCCATTGAAAAACGTCCAGAAATGATTGAAGCTACTGACTGAATGAAAGGAGCTGGCATCTCACTCTCTTTGAATCTTGTTTATCATGCTAAGAGGAGCAGGAAAAAGCAAAAAATTTCAGAATTGCACCTTGCAATGCGGAGAAATTACTGTTTGTGCATTTACAATATTCATTGATTTTTGCCATTGAAAAACGTCCAGAAATGATTGAAGCTACTGACTGAATGAAAGGAGCTGGCATCTCACTCTCTTTGAATCTTCTTTATCATGCTAAGAGGAGCAGGAAAAAGCAAAAAATTTCAGAATTGCACCTTGCAATGCGGAGAAATTACTGTTTGTGCATTTACAATATTCATTGATTTTTGCCATTGAAAAACATCATGTTATTCATATACCAGAAATGATTGAAGATACTGACTGAATGAAAGGAGCTGGCATCTCACTCTCTTTGAATCTTCTTTATCATGCTAAGAGGAGCAGGAAAAAGCAAAAAATTTCAGAATTGCACCTTGCAATGCGGAGAAATTACTGTTTGTGCATTTACAATATTCATTGATTTTTGCCATTGAAAAACGTCCAGAAATGATTGAAGCTACTGACTGAATGAAAGGAACTGGCATCTCACTCTCTTTGAATCTTCTTTATCATGCTAAGAGGAGCAGGAAAAAGCAAAAAATTTCAGAATTGCACCTTGCAATGCGGAGAAATTACTGTTTGTGCATTTACAAAATTCATTGATTTTTGCCATTGAAAAACATCATGTTATTCATATACCAGAAATGTTTGAAGCTACTGACTGAATGAAAGGAGCTGACATCTCACTCTCTTTGAATCTTCTTTATCATGCTAAGAGGAGCAGGAAAAAGCAAAAAATTTCAGAATTGCACCTTGCAATGCGGAGAAATTACTGTTTGTGCATTTACAATATTCATTGATTTTTGCCATTGAAAAACATCCAGAAATGATTGAAGCTACTGACTGAATGAAAGGAGCTGGCATCTCACTCTCTTTGAATCTTCTTTATCATGCTAAGAGGAGCAGGAAAAAGCAAAAAATTTCAGAATTGCACCTTGCAATGCGGAGAAATTACTGTTTGTGCATTTACAATATTCATTGATTTTTGCCATTGAAAAACATCATGTTATTCATATACCAGAAATGTTTGAAGCTACTGACTGAATGAAAGGAGCTGGCATCTCACTCTCTTTGAATCTTCTTTATCATGCTAAGAGGAGCAGGAAAAAGCAAAAAATTTCAGAATTGCACCTTGCAATGCGGAGAAATTACTGTTTGTGCATTTACAATATTCATTGATTTTTGCCATTGAAAAACATCATGTTATTCATATACCAGAAATGTTTGAAGCTACTGACTGAATGAAAGGAGCTGGCATCTCACTCTCTTTGAATCTTCTTTATCATGCTAAGAGGAGCAGGAAAAAGCAAAAAATTTCAGAATTGCACCTTGCAATGTGGAGAAATTACTGTTTGTGCATTTACAATATTCATTGATTTTTACCATTGAAAAAGGTCCAGAAATGATTGAAGCTACTGACTGAATGAAAGTAGCTGGCATCTCACTCTCTTTGAATCTTCTTTATCATGCTAAGAGGAGCGGGAAAAAGCAAAAAATTTCAGACTTGCACCTTGCAATGCGGAGAAATTACTGTTTGTGCATTTACAATATTCATTGATTTTTGCCATTGAAAAACATCATGTTATTCATATACCAGAAATGTTTGAAGCTACTGACTGAATGAAAGGAGCTGGCATCTCACTCTCTTTGAATCTTCTTTATCATGCTAAGAGGAGCAGGAAAAAGCAAAAAATTTCAGAATTGCACCTTGCAATGCGGAGAAATTACTGTTTGTGCATTTACAATATTCATTGATTTTTGCCATTGAAAAACGTCCAGAAATGATTGAAGCTACTGACTGAATGAAAGGAGCTGGCATCTCACTCTCTTTGAATCTTGTTTATCATGCTAAGAGGAGCAGGAAAAAGCAAAAAATTTCAGAATTGCACCTTGCAATGCGGAGAAATTACTGTTTGTGCATTTACAATATTCATTGATTTTTGCCATTGAAAAACGTCCAGAAATGATTGAAGCTACTGACTGAATGAAAGGAGCTGGCATCTCACTCTCTTTGAATCTTCTTTATCATGCTAAGAGGAGCAGGAAAAAGCAAAAAATTTCAGAATTGCACCTTGCAATGCGGAGAAATTACTGTTTGTGCATTTACAATATTCATTGATTTTTGCCATTGAAAAACATCATGTTATTCATATACCAGAAATGATTGAAGATACTGACTGAATGAAAGGAGCTGGCATCTCACTCTCTTTGAATCTTCTTTATCATGCTAAGAGGAGCAGGAAAAAGCAAAAAATTTCAGAATTGCACCTTGCAATGTGGAGAAATTACTGTTTGTGCATTTACAATATTCATTGATTTTTGCCATTGAAAAACGTCCAGAAATGATTGAAGCTACTGACTGAATGAAAGGAACTGGCATCTCACTCTCTTTGAATCTTCTTTATCATGCTAAGAGGAGCAGGAAAAAGCAAAAAATTTCAGAATTGCACCTTGCAATGCGGAGAAATTACTGTTTGTGCATTTACAAAATTCATTGATTTTTGCCATTGAAAAACATCATGTTATTCATATACCAGAAATGTTTGAAGCTACTGACTGAATGAAAGGAGCTGACATCTCACTCTCTTTGAATCTTCTTTATCATGCTAAGAGGAGCAGGAAAAAGCAAAAAATTTCAGAATTGCACCTTGCAATGCGGAGAAATTACTGTTTGTGCATTTACAATATTCATTGATTTTTGCCATTGAAAAACATCCAGAAATGATTGAAGCTACTGACTGAATGAAAGGAGCTGGCATCTCACTCTCTTTGAATCTTCTTTATCATGCTAAGAGGAGCAGGAAAAAGCAAAAAATTTCAGAATTGCACCTTGCAATGCGGAGAAATTACTGTTTGTGCATTTACAATATTCATTGATTTTTGCCATTGAAAAACATCATGTTATTCATATACCAGAAATGTTTGAAGCTACTGACTGAATGAAAGGAGCTGGCATCTCACTCTCTTTGAATCTTCTTTATCATGCTAAGAGGAGCAGGAAAAAGCAAAAAATTTCAGAATTGCACCTTGCAATGCGGAGAAATTACTGTTTGTGCATTTACAATATTCATTGATTTTTGCCATTGAAAAACATCATGTTATTCATATACCAGAAATGTTTGAAGCTACTGACTGAATGAAAGGAGCTGGCATCTCACTCTCTTTGAATCTTCTTTATCATGCTAAGAGGAGCAGGAAAAAGCAAAAAATTTCAGAATTGCACCTTGCAATGTGGAGAAATTACTGTTTGTGCATTTACAATATTCATTGATTTTTACCATTGAAAAAGGTCCAGAAATGATTGAAGCTACTGACTGAATGAAAGTAGCTGGCATCTCACTCTCTTTGAATCTTCTTTATCATGCTAAGAGGAGCAGGAAAAAGCAAAAAATTTCAGAATTGCACCTTGCAATGTGGAGAAATTACTGTTTGTGCATTTACAATATTCATTGATTTTTACCATTGAAAAACATCCAGAAATGATTGAAGCTACTGACTGAATGAAAGTAGCTGGCATCTCACTCTCTTTGAATCTTCTTTATCATGCTAAGAGGAGCAGGAAAAAGCAAAAAATTTCAGAATTGCACCTTGCAATGCAGAGAAATTACTGTTTGTGCATTTACAATATTCATTGATTTTTGCCATTGAAAAACATCATGTTATTCATATACCAGAAATGTTTGAAGCTACTGACTGAATGAAAGGAGCTGGCATCTCACTCTCTTTGAATCTTCTTTATCATGCTAAGAGGAGCAGGAAAAAGCAAAAAATTTCAGAATTGCACCTTGCAATGTGGAGAAATTACTGTTTGTGCATTTACAATATTCATTGATTTTTACCATTGAAAAACATCCAGAAATGATTGAAGCTACTGACTGAATGAAAGTAGCTGGCATCTCACTCTCTTTGTATCTTCTTTATCATGCTAAGAGGAGCAGGAAAAAGCAAAAAATTTCAGACTTGCACCTTGCAATGCGGAGAAATTACTGTTTGTGCATTTACAATATTCATTGATTTTTGCCATTGAAAAACATCATGTTATTCATATACCAGAAATGTTTGAAGCTACTGACTGAATGAAAGGAGCTGGCATCTCACTCTCTTTGAATCTTCTTTATCATGCTAAGAGGAGCAGGAAAAAGCAAAAAATTTCAGAATTGCACCTTGCAATGCGGAGAAATTACTGTTTGTGCATTTACAATATTCATTGATTTTTGCCATTGAAAAACGTCCAGAAATGATTGAAGCTACTGACTGAATGAAAGGAGCTGGCATCTCACTCTCTTTGAATCTTGTTTATCATGCTAAGAGGAGCAGGAAAAAGCAAAAAATTTCAGAATTGCACCTTGCAATGCGGAGAAATTACTGTTTGTGCATTTACAATATTCATTGATTTTTGCCATTGAAAAACGTCCAGAAATGATTGAAGCTACTGACTGAATGAAAGGAGCTGGCATCTCACTCTCTTTGAATCTTCTTTATCATGCTAAGAGGAGCAGGAAAAAGCAAAAAATTTCAGAATTGCACCTTGCAATGCGGAGAAATTACTGTTTGTGCATTTACAATATTCATTGATTTTTGCCATTGAAAAACATCATGTTATTCATATACCAGAAATGATTGAAGATACTGACTGAATGAAAGGAGCTGGCATCTCACTCTCTTTGAATCTTCTTTATCATGCTAAGAGGAGCAGGAAAAAGCAAAAAATTTCAGAATTGCACCTTGCAATGCGGAGAAATTACTGTTTGTGCATTTACAATATTCATTGATTTTTGCCATTGAAAAACGTCCAGAAATGATTGAAGCTACTGACTGAATGAAAGGAACTGGCATCTCACTCTCTTTGAATCTTCTTTATCATGCTAAGAGGAGCAGGAAAAAGCAAAAAATTTCAGAATTGCACCTTGCAATGCGGAGAAATTACTGTTTGTGCATTTACAAAATTCATTGATTTTTGCCATTGAAAAACATCATGTTATTCATATACCAGAAATGTTTGAAGCTACTGACTGAATGAAAGGAGCTGACATCTCACTCTCTTTGAATCTTCTTTATCATGCTAAGAGGAGCAGGAAAAAGCAAAAAATTTCAGAATTGCACCTTGCAATGCGGAGAAATTACTGTTTGTGCATTTACAATATTCATTGATTTTTGCCATTGAAAAACATCCAGAAATGATTGAAGCTACTGACTGAATGAAAGGAGCTGGCATCTCACTCTCTTTGAATCTTCTTTATCATGCTAAGAGGAGCAGGAAAAAGCAAAAAATTTCAGAATTGCACCTTGCAATGCGGAGAAATTACTGTTTGTGCATTTACAATATTCATTGATTTTTGCCATTGAAAAACATCATGTTATTCATATACCAGAAATGTTTGAAGCTACTGACTGAATGAAAGGAGCTGGCATCTCACTCTCTTTGAATCTTCTTTATCATGCTAAGAGGAGCAGGAAAAAGCAAAAAATTTCAGAATTGCACCTTGCAATGCGGAGAAATTACTGTTTGTGCATTTACAATATTCATTGATTTTTGCCATTGAAAAACATCATGTTATTCATATACCAGAAATGTTTGAAGCTACTGACTGAATGAAAGGAGCTGGCATCTCACTCTCTTTGAATCTTCTTTATCATGCTAAGAGGAGCAGGAAAAAGCAAAAAATTTCAGAATTGCACCTTGCAATGTGGAGAAATTACTGTTTGTGCATTTACAATATTCATTGATTTTTACCATTGAAAAAGGTCCAGAAATGATTGAAGCTACTGACTGAATGAAAGTAGCTGGCATCTCACTCTCTTTGAATCTTCTTTATCATGCTAAGAGGAGCAGGAAAAAGCAAAAAATTTCAGACTTGCACCTTGCAATGCGGAGAAATTACTGTTTGTGCATTTACAATATTCATTGATTTTTGCCATTGAAAAACATCATGTTATTCATATACCAGAAATGTTTGAAGCTACTGACTGAATGAAAGGAGCTGGCATCTCACTCTCTTTGAATCTTCTTTATCATGCTAAGAGGAGCAGGAAAAAGCAAAAAATTTCAGAATTGCACCTTGCAATGCGGAGAAATTACTGTTTGTGCATTTACAATATTCATTGATTTTTGCCATTGAAAAACATGTTATTCATATACCAGAAATGTTTGAAGCTACTGACTGAATGAAAGGATCTGGCACCTCACTCTCTTTGAATCTTTATCATGCTAAGAGGAGCGGGAAAAAGCAAAAAATTTCAGAATTGCACCTTGCAATGCGGAGAAATTACTGTTTGTGCATTTACAATATTCATTGATTTTTGCCATTGAAAAACGTCCAGAAATGATTGAAGGTACTGACTGAATGAAAGGAGCTGGCATCTCACTCTCTTTGAATCTTCTTTATCATGCTAAGAGGAGCAGGAAAAAGCAAAAAATTTCAGAATTGCACCTTGCAATGCGGAGAAATTACTGTTTGTGCATTTACAATATTCATTGATTTTTGCCATTGAAAAACGTCCAGAAATGATTGAAGCTACTGACTGAATGAAAGGAGCTGGCATCTCACTCTCTTTGAATCTTCTTTATTATGCTAAGAGGAGCAGGAAAAAGCAAAAAATTTCAGAATTGCACCTTGCAATGCGGAGAAATTACAGTTTGTGCATTTACAATATTCATTGATTTTTGCCATTGAAAAACATCCAGAAATGATTGAAGCTACTGACTGAATGAAAGGAGCTGGCATCTCACTCTCTTTGAATCTTCTTTATCATGCTAAGAGGAGCAGGAAAAAGCAAAAAATTTCAGAATTGCACCTTGCAATGCGGAGAAATTACTGTTTGTGCATTTACAATATTCATTGATTTTTGCCATTGAAAAACATCATGTTATTCATATACCAGAAATGTTTGAAGCTACTGACTGAATGAAAGGAGCTGGCATCTCACTCTCTTTGAATCTTCTTTATCATGCTAAGAGGAGCAGGAAAAAGCAAAAAATTTCAGAATTGCACCTTGCAATGTGGAGAAATTACTGTTTGTGCATTTACAATATTCATTGATTTTTACCATTGAAAAAGGTCCAGAAATGATTGAAGCTACTGACTGAATGAAAGTAGCTGGCATCTCACTCTCTTTGAATCTTCTTTATCATGCTAAGAGGAGCAGGAAAAAGCAAAAAATTTCAGAATTGCACCTTGCAATGTGGAGAAATTACTGTTTGTGCATTTACAATATTCATTGATTTTTACCATTGAAAAACATCCAGAAATGATTGAAGCTACTGACTGAATGAAAGTAGCTGGCATCTCACTCTCTTTGAATCTTCTTTATCATGCTAAGAGGAGCAGGAAAAAGCAAAAAATTTCAGAATTGCACCTTGCAATGCAGAGAAATTACTGTTTGTGCATTTACAATATTCATTGATTTTTGCCATTGAAAAACATCATGTTATTCATATACCAGAAATGTTTGAAGCTACTGACTGAATGAAAGGAGCTGGCATCTCACTCTCTTTGAATCTTCTTTATCATGCTAAGAGGAGCAGGAAAAAGCAAAAAATTTCAGAATTGCACCTTGCAATGTGGAGAAATTACTGTTTGTGCATTTACAATATTCATTGATTTTTACCATTGAAAAACATCCAGAAATGATTGAAGCTACTGACTGAATGAAAGTAGCTGGCATCTCACTCTCTTTGTATCTTCTTTATCATGCTAAGAGGAGCAGGAAAAAGCAAAAAATTTCAGACTTGCACCTTGCAATGCGGAGAAATTACTGTTTGTGCATTTACAATATTCATTGATTTTTGCCATTGAAAAACATCATGTTATTCATATACCAGAAATGTTTGAAGCTACTGACTGAATGAAAGGAGCTGGCATCTCACTCTCTTTGAATCTTCTTTATCATGCTAAGAGGAGCAGGAAAAAGCAAAAAATTTCAGAATTGCACCTTGCAATGCGGAGAAATTACTGTTTGTGCATTTACAATATTCATTGATTTTTGCCATTGAAAAACGTCCAGAAATGATTGAAGCTACTGACTGAATGAAAGGAGCTGGCATCTCACTCTCTTTGAATCTTGTTTATCATGCTAAGAGGAGCAGGAAAAAGCAAAAAATTTCAGAATTGCACCTTGCAATGCGGAGAAATTACTGTTTGTGCATTTACAATATTCATTGATTTTTGCCATTGAAAAACGTCCAGAAATGATTGAAGCTACTGACTGAATGAAAGGAGCTGGCATCTCACTCTCTTTGAATCTTCTTTATCATGCTAAGAGGAGCAGGAAAAAGCAAAAAATTTCAGAATTGCACCTTGCAATGCGGAGAAATTACTGTTTGTGCATTTACAATATTCATTGATTTTTGCCATTGAAAAACATCATGTTATTCATATACCAGAAATGATTGAAGATACTGACTGAATGAAAGGAGCTGGCATCTCACTCTCTTTGAATCTTCTTTATCATGCTAAGAGGAGCAGGAAAAAGCAAAAAATTTCAGAATTGCACCTTGCAATGCGGAGAAATTACTGTTTGTGCATTTACAATATTCATTGATTTTTGCCATTGAAAAACGTCCAGAAATGATTGAAGCTACTGACTGAATGAAAGGAACTGGCATCTCACTCTCTTTGAATCTTCTTTATCATGCTAAGAGGAGCAGGAAAAAGCAAAAAATTTCAGAATTGCACCTTGCAATGCGGAGAAATTACTGTTTGTGCATTTACAAAATTCATTGATTTTTGCCATTGAAAAACATCATGTTATTCATATACCAGAAATGTTTGAAGCTACTGACTGAATGAAAGGAGCTGACATCTCACTCTCTTTGAATCTTCTTTATCATGCTAAGAGGAGCAGGAAAAAGCAAAAAATTTCAGAATTGCACCTTGCAATGCGGAGAAATTACTGTTTGTGCATTTACAATATTCATTGATTTTTGCCATTGAAAAACATCCAGAAATGATTGAAGCTACTGACTGAATGAAAGGAGCTGGCATCTCACTCTCTTTGAATCTTCTTTATCATGCTAAGAGGAGCAGGAAAAAGCAAAAAATTTCAGAATTGCACCTTGCAATGCGGAGAAATTACTGTTTGTGCATTTACAATATTCATTGATTTTTGCCATTGAAAAACATCATGTTATTCATATACCAGAAATGTTTGAAGCTACTGACTGAATGAAAGGAGCTGGCATCTCACTCTCTTTGAATCTTCTTTATCATGCTAAGAGGAGCAGGAAAAAGCAAAAAATTTCAGAATTGCACCTTGCAATGCGGAGAAATTACTGTTTGTGCATTTACAATATTCATTGATTTTTGCCATTGAAAAACGTCCAGAAATGATTGAAGCTACTGACTGAATGAAAGGAGCTGGCATCTCACTCTCTTTGAATCTTCTTTATCATGCTAAGAGGAGCAGGAAAAAGCAAAAAATTTCAGAATTGCACCTTGCAATGCGGAGAAATTACTGTTTGTGCATTTACAATATTCATTGATTTTTGCCATTGAAAAACATCATGTTATTCATATACCAGAAATGATTGAAGATACTGACTGAATGAAAGGAGCTGGCATCTCACTCTCTTTGAATCTTCTTTATCATGCTAAGAGGAGCAGGAAAAAGCAAAAAATTTCAGAATTGCACCTTGCAATGCGGAGAAATTACTGTTTGTGCATTTACAATATTCATTGATTTTTGCCATTGAAAAACGTCCAGAAATGATTGAAGCTACTGACTGAATGAAAGGAACTGGCATCTCACTCTCTTTGAATCTTCTTTATCATGCTAAGAGGAGCAGGAAAAAGCAAAAAATTTCAGAATTGCACCTTGCAATGCGGAGAAATTACTGTTTGTGCATTTACAAAATTCATTGATTTTTGCCATTGAAAAACATCATGTTATTCATATACCAGAAATGTTTGAAGCTACTGACTGAATGAAAGGAGCTGACATCTCACTCTCTTTGAATCTTCTTTATCATGCTAAGAGGAGCAGGAAAAAGCAAAAAATTTCAGAATTGCACCTTGCAATGCGGAGAAATTACTGTTTGTGCATTTACAATATTCATTGATTTTTGCCATTGAAAAACATCCAGAAATGATTGAAGCTACTGACTGAATGAAAGGAGCTGGCATCTCACTCTCTTTGAATCTTCTTTATCATGCTAAGAGGAGCAGGAAAAAGCAAAAAATTTCAGAATTGCACCTTGCAATGCGGAGAAATTACTGTTTGTGCATTTACAATATTCATTGATTTTTGCCATTGAAAAACATCATGTTATTCATATACCAGAAATGTTTGAAGCTACTGACTGAATGAAAGGAGCTGGCATCTCACTCTCTTTGAATCTTCTTTATCATGCTAAGAGGAGCAGGAAAAAGCAAAAAATTTCAGAATTGCACCTTGCAATGCGGAGAAATTACTGTTTGTGCATTTACAATATTCATTGATTTTTGCCATTGAAAAACATCATGTTATTCATATACCAGAAATGTTTGAAGCTACTGACTGAATGAAAGGAGCTGGCATCTCACTCTCTTTGAATCTTCTTTATCATGCTAAGAGGAGCAGGAAAAAGCAAAAAATTTCAGAATTGCACCTTGCAATGTGGAGAAATTACTGTTTGTGCATTTACAATATTCATTGATTTTTACCATTGAAAAAGGTCCAGAAATGATTGAAGCTACTGACTGAATGAAAGTAGCTGGCATCTCACTCTCTTTGAATCTTCTTTATCATGCTAAGAGGAGCAGGAAAAAGCAAAAAATTTCAGACTTGCACCTTGCAATGCGGAGAAATTACTGTTTGTGCATTTACAATATTCATTGATTTTTGCCATTGAAAAACATCATGTTATTCATATACCAGAAATGTTTGAAGCTACTGACTGAATGAAAGGAGCTGGCATCTCACTCTCTTTGAATCTTCTTTATCATGCTAAGAGGAGCAGGAAAAAGCAAAAAATTTCAGAATTGCACCTTGCAATGCGGAGAAATTACTGTTTGTGCATTTACAATATTCATTGATTTTTGCCATTGAAAAACATGTTATTCATATACCAGAAATGTTTGAAGCTACTGACTGAATGAAAGGATCTGGCACCTCACTCTCTTTGAATCTTTATCATGCTAAGAGGAGCGGGAAAAAGCAAAAAATTTCAGAATTGCACCTTGCAATGCGGAGAAATTACTGTTTGTGCATTTACAATATTCATTGATTTTTGCCATTGAAAAACGTCCAGAAATGATTGAAGGTACTGACTGAATGAAAGGAGCTGGCATCTCACTCTCTTTGAATCTTCTTTATCATGCTAAGAGGAGCAGGAAAAAGCAAAAAATTTCAGAATTGCACCTTGCAATGCGGAGAAATTACTGTTTGTGCATTTACAATATTCATTGATTTTTGCCATTGAAAAACGTCCAGAAATGATTGAAGCTACTGACTGAATGAAAGGAGCTGGCATCTCACTCTCTTTGAATCTTCTTTATTATGCTAAGAGGAGCAGGAAAAAGCAAAAAATTTCAGAATTGCACCTTGCAATGCGGAGAAATTACAGTTTGTGCATTTACAATATTCATTGATTTTTGCCATTGAAAAACATCCAGAAATGATTGAAGCTACTGACTGAATGAAAGGAGCTGGCATCTCACTCTCTTTGAATCTTCTTTATCATGCTAAGAGGAGCAGGAAAAAGCAAAAAATTTCAGAATTGCACCTTGCAATGCGGAGAAATTACTGTTTGTGCATTTACAATATTCATTGATTTTTGCCATTGAAAAACATCATGTTATTCATATACCAGAAATGTTTGAAGCTACTGACTGAATGAAAGGAGCTGGCATCTCACTCTCTTTGAATCTTCTTTATCATGCTAAGAGGAGCAGGAAAAAGCAAAAAATTTCAGAATTGCACCTTGCAATGTGGAGAAATTACTGTTTGTGCATTTACAATATTCATTGATTTTTACCATTGAAAAACGTCCAGAAATGATTGAAGCTACTGACTGAATGAAAGTAGCTGGCATCTCACTCTCTTTGAATCTTCTTTATCATGCTAAGAGGAGCAGGAAAAAGCAAAAAATTTCAGACTTGCACCTTGCAATGCGGAGAAATTACTGTTTGTGCATTTACAATATTCATTGATTTTTGCCATTGAAAAACATCATGTTATTCATATACCAGAAATGTTTGAAGCTACTGACTGAATGAAAGGAGCTGGCATCTCACTCTCTTTGAATCTTCTTTATCATGCTAAGAGGAGCAGGAAAAAGCAAAAAATTTCAGAATTGCACCTTGCAATGCGGAGAAATTACTGTTTGTGCATTTACAATATTCATTGATTTTTGCCATTGAAAAACGCCCAGAAATGATTGAAGCTACTGACTGAATGAAAGGAGCTGGCATCTCACTCTCTTTGAATCTTGTTTATCATGCTAAGAGGAGCAGGAAAAAGCAAAAAATTTCAGAATTGCACCTTGCAATGCGGAGAAATTACTGTTTGTGCATTTACAATATTCATTGATTTTTGCCATTGAAAAACATCCAGAAATGATTGAAGCTACTGACTGAATGAAAGGAGCTGGCATCTCACTCTCTTTGAATCTTCTTTATCATGCTAAGAGGAGCAGGAAAAAGCAAAAAATTTCAGAATTGCACCTTGCAATGCGGAGAAATTACTGTTTGTGCATTTACAATATTCATTGATTTTTGCCATTGAAAAACATCATGTTATTCATATACCAGAAATGTTTGAAGCTACTGACTGAATGAAAGGAGCTGGCATCTCACTCTCTTTGAATCTTCTTTATCATGCTAAGAGGAGCAGGAAAAAGCAAAAAATTTCAGAATTGCACCTTGCAATGTGGAGAAATTACTGTTTGTGCATTTACAATATTCATTGATTTTTACCATTGAAAAACGTCCAGAAATGATTGAAGCTACTGACTGAATGAAAGTAGCTGGCATCTCACTCTCTTTGAATCTTCTTTATCATGCTAAGAGGAGCAGGAAAAAGCAAAAAATTTCAGACTTGCACCTTGCAATGCGGAGAAATTACTGTTTGTGCATTTACAATATTCAATGATTTTTGCCATTGAAAAACATCATGTTATTCATATACCAGAAATGTTTGAAGCTACTGACTGAATGAAAGGAGCTGGCATCTCACTCTCTTTGAATCTTCTTTATCATGCTAAGAGGAGCAGGAAAAAGCAAAAAATTTCAGAATTGCACCTTGCAATGCGGAGAAATTACTGTTTGTGCATTTACAATATTCATTGATTTTTGCCATTGAAAAACGTCCAGAAATGATTGAAGCTACTGACTGAATGAAAGGAGCTGGCATCTCACTCTCTTTGAATCTTCTTTATCATGCTAAGAGGAGCAGGAAAAAGCAAAAAATTTCAGAATTGCACCTTGCAATGCGGAGAAATTACTGTTTGTGCATTTACAATATTCATTGATTTTTGCCATTGAAAAACATCCAGAAATGATTGAAGCTACTGACTGAATGAAAGGAGCTGGCATCTCACTCTCTTTGAATCTTCTTTATCATGCTAAGAGGAGCAGGAAAAAGCAAAAAATTTCAGAATTGCACCTTGCAATGCGGAGAAATTACTGTTTGTGCATTTACAAAATTCATTGATTTTTGCCATTGAAAAACATCATGTTATTCATATACCAGAAATGTTTGAAGCTACTGACTGAATGAAAGGAGCTGACATCTCACTCTCTTTGAATCTTCTTTATCATGCTAAGAGGAGCAGGAAAAAGCAAAAAATTTCAGAATTGCACCTTGCAATGCGGAGAAATTACTGTTTGTGCATTTACAATATTCATTGATTTTTGCCATTGAAAAACATCCAGAAATGATTGAAGCTACTGACTGAATGAAAGGAGCTGGCATCTCACTCTCTTTGAATCTTCTTTATCATGCTAAGAGGAGCAGGAAAAAGCAAAAAATTTCAGAATTGCACCTTGCAATGCGGAGAAATTACTGTTTGTGCATTTACAATATTCATTGATTTTTGCCATTGAAAAACATCATGTTATTCATATACCAGAAATGTTTGAAGCTACTGACTGAATGAAAGGAGCTGGCATCTCACTCTCTTTGAATCTTCTTTATCATGCTAAGAGGAGCAGGAAAAAGCAAAAAATTTCAGAATTGCACCTTGCAATGCGGAGAAATTACTGTTTGTGCATTTACAATATTCATTGATTTTTGCCATTGAAAAACATCATGTTATTCATATACCAGAAATGTTTGAAGCTACTGACTGAATGAAAGGAGCTGGCATCTCACTCTCTTTGAATCTTCTTTATCATGCTAAGAGGAGCAGGAAAAAGCAAAAAATTTCAGAATTGCACCTTGCAATGTGGAGAAATTACTGTTTGTGCATTTACAATATTCATTGATTTTTACCATTGAAAAAGGTCCAGAAATGATTGAAGCTACTGACTGAATGAAAGTAGCTGGCATCTCACTCTCTTTGAATCTTCTTTATCATGCTAAGAGGAGCAGGAAAAAGCAAAAAATTTCAGACTTGCACCTTGCAATGCGGAGAAATTACTGTTTGTGCATTTACAATATTCATTGATTTTTGCCATTGAAAAACATCATGTTATTCATATACCAGAAATGTTTGAAGCTACTGACTGAATGAAAGGAGCTGGCATCTCACTCTCTTTGAATCTTCTTTATCATGCTAAGAGGAGCAGGAAAAAGCAAAAAATTTCAGAATCGCACCTTGCAATGCGGAGAAATTACTGTTTGTGCATTTACAATTTTCATTGATTTTTGCCATTGAAAAACGTCCAGAAATGATTGAAGGTACTGACTGAATGAAAGGAGCTGGCATCTCACTCTCTTTGAATCTTCTTTATCATGCTAAGAGGAGCAGGAAAAAGCAAAAAATTTCAGAATTGCACCTTGCAATGCGGAGAAATTACTGTTTGTGCATTTACAATATTCATTGATTTTTGCCATTGAAAAACGTCCAGAAATGATTGAAGCTACTGACTGAATGAAAGGAGCTGGCATCTCACTCTCTTTGAATCTTCTTTATCATGCTAAGAGGAGCAGGAAAAAGCAAAAAATTTCAGAATTGCACCTTGCAATGCGGAGAAATTACAGTTTGTGCATTTACAATATTCATTGATTTTTGCCATTGAAAAACATCCAGAAATGATTGAAGCTACTGACTGAATGAAAGGAGCTGGCATCTCACTCTCTTTGAATCTTCTTTATCATGCTAAGAGGAGCAGGAAAAAGCAAAAAATTTCAGAATTGCACCTTGCAATGCGGAGAAATTACTGTTTGTGCATTTACAATATTCATTGATTTTTGCCATTGAAAAACATCATGTTATTCATATACCAGAAATGTTTGAAGCTACTGACTGAATGAAAGGAGCTGGCATCTCACTCTCTTTGAATCTTCTTTATCATGCTAAGAGGAGCAGGAAAAAGCAAAAAATTTCAGAATTGCACCTTGCAATGCGGAGAAATTACTGTTTGTGCATTTACAATATTCATTGATTTTTGCCATTGAAAAACATCATGTTATTCATATACCAGAAATGTTTGAAGCTACTGACTGAATGAAAGGAGCTGGCATCTCACTCTCTTTGAATCTTCTTTATCATGCTAAGAGGAGCAGGAAAAAGCAAAAAATTTCAGAATTGCACCTTGCAATGCGGAGAAATTACTGTTTGTGCATTTACAATATTCATTGATTTTTGCCATTGAAAAACGTCCAGAAATGATTGAAGCTACTGACTGAATGAAAGGAGCTGGCATCTCACTCTCTTTGAATCTTGTTTATCATGCTAAGAGGAGCAGGAAAAAGCAAAAAATTTCAGAATTGCACCTTGCAATGCGGAGAAATTACTGTTTGTGCATTTACAATATTCATTGATTTTTGCCATTGAAAAACATCCAGAAATGATTGAAGCTACTGACTGAATGAAAGGAGCTGGCATCTCACTCTCTTTGAATCTTCTTTATCATGCTAAGAGGAGCAGGAAAAAGCAAAAAATTTCAGAATTGCACCTTGCAATGCGGAGAAATTACTGTTTGTGCATTTACAATATTCATTGATTTTTGCCATTGAAAAACATCATGTTATTCATATACCAGAAATGTTTGAAGCTACTGACTGAATGAAAGGAGCTGGCATCTCACTCTCTTTGAATATTCTTTATCATGCTAAGAGGAGCAGGAAAAAGCAAAAAATTTCAGAATTGCACCTTGCAATGCGCAGAAATTACTGTTTGTGCATTTACAATATTCATTGATTTTTGCCATTGAAAAACGTCCAGAAATGATTGAAGCTACTGACTGAATGAAAGGAGCTGGCATCTCACTCTCTTTGAATCTTGTTTATCATGCTAAGAGGAGCAGGAAAAAGCAAAAAATTTCAGAATTGCACCTTGCAATGCGGAGAAATTACTGTTTGTGCATTTACAATATTCATTGATTTTTGCCATTGAAAAACATCCAGAAATGATTGAAGCTACTGACTGAATGAAAGGAGCTGGCATCTCACTCTCTTTGAATCTTCTTTATCATGCTAAGAGGAGCAGGAAAAAGCAAAAAATTTCAGAATTGCACCTTGCAATGCGGAGAAATTACTGTTTGTGCATTTACAATATTCATTGATTTTTGCCATTGAAAAACATCATGTTATTCATATACCAGAAATGTTTGAAGCTACTGACTGAATGAAAGGAGCTGGCATCTCACTCTCTTTGAATCTTCTTTATCATGCTAAGAGGAGCAGGAAAAAGCAAAAAATTTCATAATTGCACCTTGCAATGCGGAGAAATTACTGTTTGTGCATTTACAATATTCATTGATTTTTGCCATTGAAAAACGTCCAGAAATGATTGAAGCTACTGACTGAATGAAAGGAGCTGGCATCTCACTCTCTTTGAATCATGTTTATCATGCTAAGAGGAGCAGGAAAAAGCAAAAAATTTCAGAATTGCACCTTGCAATGCGGAGAAATTACTGTTTGTGCATTTACAATATTCATTGATTTTTGCCATTGAAAAACGTCCAGAAATTATTGAAGCTACTGACTGAATGAAAGGAGCTGGCATCTCACTCTCTTTGAATCTTCTTTATCATGCTAAGAGGAGCAGGAAAAAGCAAAAAATTTCAGAATTGCACCTTGCAATGCGGAGAAATTACTGTTTGTGCATTTACAATATTCATTGATTTTTGCCATTGAAAAACATCATGTTATTCATATACCAGAAATGATTGAAGCTACTGACTGAATGAAAGGAGCTGGCATCTCACTCTCTTTGAATCTTCTTTATCATGCTAAGAGGAGCAGGAAAAAGTAAAAAATTTCAGAATTGCACTATGCAATGCGGAGAAATTACTGTTTGTGCATTTATAATATTCAATGATTTTTGCCATTGAAAAACGTCCAGAAATGATTGAAGCTACTGACTGAACGAAAGGAGCTGGCATCTCACTCTCTTTGAATCTTCTTTATCATGCTAAGAGGAGCAGGAAAAAGCAAAAAATTTCAGAATTGCACCTTGCAATGCGGAGAAATTACTGTTTGTGCATTTACAATATTCATTGATTTTTGCCATTGAAAAACATCATGTTATTCATATACCAGAAATGTTTGAAGCTACTGACTGAATGAAAGGAGCTGGCATCTCACTCTCTTTGAATCTTCTTTATCATGCTAAGTGGAGCAGGAAAAAGCAAAAAATTTCAGAATTGCAACTTGCAATGCGGAGAAATTACTGTTTGTGCATTTACAATATTCATTGATTTTTGCCATTGAAAAACGTCCAGAAATGATTGAAGCTACTGACTGAATGAAAGGAGCTGGCATCTCACTCTCTTTGAATCTTCTTTATCATGCTAAGAGGAGCAGGTAAAAGCAAAAAATTTCAGAATTGCACCTTGCAATGCGGAGAAATTACTGTTTGTGCATTTACAATATTCATTGATTTTTGCCATTGAAAAACGTCCAGAAATGATTGAAGCTACTGACTGAATGAAAGGAGCTGGCATCTCACTCTCTTTGAATCATGTTTATCATGCTAAGAGGAGCAGGAAAAAGCAAAAAATTTCAGAATTGCACCTTGCAATGCGGAGAAATTACTGTTTGTGCATTTACAATATTCATTGATTTTTGCCATTGAAAAACGTCCAGAAATTATTGAAGCTACTGACTGAATGAAAGGAGCTGGCATCTCACTCTCTTTGAATCTTCTTTATCATGCTAAGAGGAGCAGGAAAAAGCAAAAAATTTCAGAATTGCACCTTGCAATGCGGAGAAATTACTGTTTGTGCATTTACAATATTCATTGATTTTTGCCATTGAAAAACATCATGTTATTCATATACCAGAAATGATTGAAGCTACTGACTGAATGAAAGGAGCTGGCATCTCACTCTCTTTGAATCTTCTTTATCATGCTAAGAGGAGCAGGAAAAAGCAAAAAATTTCAGAATTGCACCTTGCAATGCGGAGAAATTACTGTTTGTGCATTTACAATATTCATTGATTTTTGCCATTGAAAAACATCATGTTATTCATATACCAGAAATGTTTGAAGCTACTGACTGAATGAAAGGAGCTGGCATCTCACTCTCTTTGAATCTTCTTTATCATGCTAAGAGGAGCAGGAAAAAGCAAAAAATTTCAGAATTGCACCTTGCAATGCGGAGAAATTACTGTTTGTGCATTTACAATATTCATTGATTTTTACCATTGAAAAACGTCCAGAAATGATTGAGGCTACTGACTGAACGAAAGGAGCTGGCATCTCACTCTCTTTGAATCTTCTTTAACATGCTAAGAGGAGCAGGAAAAAGCAAAAAATTTCAGAATTGCACCTTGCAATGCGGAGAAATTACTGTTTGTGCATTTACAATATTCATTGATTTTTGCCATTGAAAAACATCATGTTATTCATATACCAGAAATGTTTGAAGCTACTGACTGAATGAAAGGAGCTGGCATCTCACTCTCTTTGAATCTTCTTTATCATGCTAAGAGGAGCAGGAAAAAACAAAAAATTTCAGAATTGCACCTTGCAATGCGGAGAAATTACTGTTTGTGCATTTACAATATTCATTGATTTTTGCCATTGAAAAACATCATGTTATTCATATACCAGAAATGTTTGAAGCTACTGACTGAATGAAAGGAGCTGGCATCTCACTCTCTTTGAATCTTCTTTATCATGCTAAGAGGAGCAGGAAAAAGCAAAAAATTTCAGAATTGCACCTTCCAATGCGGAGAAATTACAGTTTGTGCATTTACAATATTCATTGATTTTTGCCATTGAAAAACGTCCAGAAATGATTGAAGCTACTGACTGAATGAAAGGAGCTGGCATCTCACTCTCTTTGAATCTTCTTTATCATGCTAAGAGGAGCAGGAAAAAGCAAAAAATTTCAGAATTGCACCTTGCAATGCGGAGAAATTACTGTTTGTGCATTTACAATATTCATTGATTTTTGCCATTGAAAAACGTCCAGAAATGATTGAAGCTACTGACTGAATGAAAGGAGCTGGCATCTCACTCTCTTTGAATCTTCTTTATCATGCTAAGAGGAGCAGGAAAAAGCAAAAAATTTCAGAATTGCTCCTTGCAATGCGGAGAAATTACTGTTTGTGCATTTACAATATTCATTGATTTTTGCCATTGAAAAACATGTTATTCATATACCAGAAATGTTTGAAGCTACTGACTGAATGAAAGGAGCTGGCACCTCACTCTCTTTGAATCTTCTTTATCATGCTAAGAGGAGCAGGAAAAAGCAAAAAATTTCAGAATTGCACCTTGCAATGCGGAGAAATTACTGTTTGTGCATTTACAATATTCATTGATTTTTGCAATTGAAAAACGTCCAGAAATGATTGAAGCTACTGACTGAATGAAAGGAGCTGGCATCTCACTCTCTTTGAATCTTCTTTATCATGCTAAGAGGAGCAGGAAAAAGCAAAAAATTTCAGAATTGCACCTTGCAATGCGGAGAAATTACTGTTTGTGCATTTACAATATTCATTGATTTTTGCCATTGAAAAACGTTCAGAAATGATTGAAGCTACTGACTGAATGAAAGGAGCTGGCATCTCACTCTCTTTGAATCTTCTTTATCATGCTAAGAGGAGCAGGAAAAAGCAAAAAATTTCAGAATTGCACCTTGCAATGCGGAGAAATTACTGTTTGTGCATTTACAATATTCATTGATTTTTGCCATTGAAAAACATCATGTTATTCATATACCAGAAATGTTTGAAGCTACTGACTGAATGAAAGGAGCTGGCATCTCACTCTCTTTGAATCTTCTTTATCATGCTAAGAGGAGCAGGAAAAAGCAAAAAATTTCATAATTGCACCTTGCAATGCGGAGAAATTACTGTTTGTGCATTTACAATATTCATTGATTTTTGCCATTGAAAAACGTCCAGAAATGATTGAAGCTACTGACTGAATGAAAGGAGCTGGCATCTCACTCTCTTTGAATCATGTTTATCATGCTAAGAGGAGCAGGAAAAAGCAAAAAATTTCAGAATTGCACCTTGCAATGCGGAGAAATTACTGTTTGTGCATTTACAATATTCATTGATTTTTGCCATTGAAAAACGTCCAGAAATTATTGAAGCTACTGACTGAATGAAAGGAGCTGGCATCTCACTCTCTTTGAATCTTCTTTATCATGCTAAGAGGAGCAGGAAAAGGCAAAAAATTTCAGAATTGCACCTTGCAATGCGGAGAAATTACTGTTTGTGCATTTACAATATTCATTGATTTTTGCCATTGAAAAACATCATGTTATTCATATACCAGAAATGATTGAAGCTACTGACTGAATGAAAGGAGCTGGCATCTCACTCTCTTTGAATCTTCTTTATCATGCTAAGAGGAGCAGGAAAAAGTAAAAAATTTCAGAATTGCACAATGCAATGCGGAGAAATTACTGTTTGTGCATTTATAATATTCAATGATTTTTGCCATTGAAAAACGTCCAGAAATGATTGAAGCTACTGACTGAACGAAAGGAGCTGGCATCTCACTCTCTTTGAATCTTCTTTATCATGCTAAGAGGAGCAGGAAAAAGCAAAAAATTTCAGAATTGCACCTTGCAATGCGGAGAAATTACTGTTTGTGCATTTACAATATTCATTGATTTTTGCCATTGAAAAACATCATGTTATTCATATACCAGAAATGTTTGAAGCTACTGACTGAATGAAAGGAGCTGGCATCTCACTCTCTTTGAATCTTCTTTATCATGCTAAGTGGAGCAGGAAAAAGCAAAAAATTTCAGAATTGCAACTTGCAATGCGGAGAAATTACTGTTTGTGCATTTACAATATTCATTGATTTTTGCCATTGAAAAACGTCCAGAAATGATTGAAGCTACTGACTGAATGAAAGGAGCTGGCATCTCACTCTCTTTGAATCTTCTTTATCATGCTAAGAGGAGCAGGTAAAAGCAAAAAATTTCAGAATTGCACCTTGCAATGCGGAGAAATTACTGTTTGTGCATTTACAATATTCATTGATTTTTGCCATTGAAAAACGTCCAGAAATGATTGAAGCTACTGACTGAATGAAAGGAGCTGGCATCTCACTCTCTTTGAATCTTCTTTATCATGCTAAGAGGAGCAGGAAAAAGCAAAAAATTTCAGAATTGCACCTTGCAATGCGGAGAAATTACTGTTTGTGCATTTACAATATTCATTGATTTTTACCATTGAAAAACGTCCAGAAATGATTGAGGCTACTGACTGAACGAAAGGAGCTGGCATCTCACTCTCTTTGAATCTTCTTTAACATGCTAAGAGGAGCAGGAAAAAGCAAAAAATTTCAGAATTGCACCTTGCAATGCGGAGAAATTACTGTTTGTGCATTTACAATATTCATTGATTTTTGCCATTGAAAAACATCATGTTATTCATATACCAGAAATGTTTGAAGCTACTGACTGAATGAAAGGAGCTGGCATCTCACTCTCTTTGAATCTTCTTTATCATGCTAAGAGGAGCAGGAAAAAACAAAAAATTTCAGAATTGCACCTTGCAATGCGGAGAAATTACTGTTTGTGCATTTACAATATTCATTGATTTTTGCCATTGAAAAACATCATGTTATTCATATACCAGAAATGTTTGAAGCTACTGACTGAATGAAAGGAGCTGGCATCTCACTCTCTTTGAATCTTCTTTATCATGCTAAGAGGAGCAGGAAAAAGCAAAAAATTTCAGAATTGCACCTTGCAATGCGGAGAAATTACAGTTTGTGCATTTACAATATTCATTGATTTTTGCCATTGAAAAACGTCCAGAAATGATTGAAGCTACTGACTGAATGAAAGGAGCTGGCATCTCACTCTCTTTGAATCTTCTTTATCATGCTAAGAGGAGCAGGAAAAAGCAAAAAATTTCAGAATTGCACCTTGCAATGCGGAGAAATTACTGTTTGTGCATTTACAATATTCATTGATTTTTGCCATTGAAAAACGTCCAGAAATGATTGAAGCTACTGACTGAATGAAAGGAGCTGGCATCTCACTCTCTTTGAATCTTCTTTATCATGCTAAGAGGAGCAGGAAAAAGCAAAAAATTTCAGAATTGCTCCTTGCAATGCGGAGAAATTACTGTTTGTGCATTTACAATATTCATTGATTTTTGCCATTGAAAAACATGTTATTCATATACCAGAAATGTTTGAAGCTACTGACTGAATGAAAGGAGCTGGCACCTCACTCTCTTTGAATCTTCTTTATCATGCTAAGAGGAGCAGGAAAAAGCAAAAAATTTCAGAATTGCACCTTGCAATGCGGAGAAATTACTGTTTGTGCATTTACAATATTCATTGATTTTTGCCATTGAAAAACGTCCAGAAATGATTGAAGCTACTGACTGAATGAAAGGAGCTGGCATCTCACTCTCTTTGAATCTTCTTTATCATGCTAAGAGGAGCAGGAAAAAGCAAAAAATTTCAGAATTGCACCTTGCAATGCGGAGAAATTACTGTTTGTGCATTTACAATATTCATTGATTTTTGCCATTGAAAAACGTTCAGAAATGATTGAAGCTACTGACTGAATGAAAGGAGCTGGCATCTCACTCTCTTTGAATCTTCTTTATCATGCTAAGAGGAGCAGGAAAAAGCAAAAAATTTCAGAATTGCGCCTTGCAATGCGGAGAAATTAGTGTTTGTGCATTTACAAAATTCATTGATTTTTGCCATTGAAAAACATCATGTTATTCATTTACCAGAAATGATTGAAGCTACTGACTGAATGAAAGGAGCTGGCATCTCACTCTCTTTGAAACTTCTTTATCATGCTAAGAGGAGCAGGAAAAAGCAAAAAATTTCAGAATTGCACCTTGCAATGCGGAGAAATTACTGTTTGTGCATTTACAATATTCATTGATTTTTGCCATTGAAAAACGTCCAGAAATGATTGAAGCTACTGACTGAATGAAAGGAGCTGGCATCTCACTCTCTTTGAATCTTCTTTATCATGCTAAGAGGAGCAGGAAAAAGCAAAAAATTTCAGAATTGCACCTTGCAATGCGGAGAAATTACTGTTTGTGCATTTACAATATTCATTGATTTTTACCATTGAAAAACGTCCAGAAATGATTGAAGCTACTGACTGAATGAAAGTAGCTGGCATCTCACTCTCTTTGAATCTTCTTTATCATGCTAAGAGGAGCAGGAAAAAGCAAAAAATTTCAGACTTGCACCTTGCAATGCGGAGAAATTACTGTTTGTGCATTTACAATATTCATTGATTTTTGCCATTGAAAAACATCATGTTATTCATATACCAGAAATGTTTGAAGCTACTGACTGAATGAAAGGAGCTGGCATCTCACTCTCTTTGAATCTTCTTTATCATGCTAAGAGGAGCAGGAAAAAGCAAAAAATTTCAGAATTGCACCTTGCAATGCGGAGAAATTACTGTTTGTGCATTTACAATATTCATTGATTTTTGCCATTGAAAAACGTCCAGAAATGATTGAAGCTACTGACTGAATGAAAGGAGCTGGCATCTCACTCTCTTTGAATCTTCTTTATCATGCTAAGAGGAGCAGGAAAAAGCAAAAAATTTCAGAATTGCACCTTACAATGCGGAGAAATTACAGGTTGTGCATTTACAATATTCATTGATTTTTGCCATTGAAAAACGTCCAGAAATGATTGAAGCTACTGACTGAATGAAAGGAGCTGGCATCTCACTCTCTTTGAATCTTCTTTATCATGCTAAGAGGAGCAGGAAAAAGCAAAAAATTTCAGAATTGCACCTTGCAATGCGGAGAAATTACTGTTTGTGCATTTACAATATTCATTGATTTTTGCCATTGAAAAACGTCCAGAAATGATTGAAGCTACTGACTGAATGAAAGGAGCTGGCATCTCACTCTCTTTGAATCTTCTTTATCATGCTAAGAGGAGCAGGAAAAAGCAAAAAATTTCAGAATTGCACCTTGCAATGCGGAGAAATTACTGTTTGTGCATTTACAATATTCATTGATTTTTGCCATTGAAAAACATCATGTTATTCATATACCAGAAATGTTTGAAGCTACTGACTGAATGAAAGGAGCTGGCATCTCACTCTCTTTGAATCTTCTTTATCATGCTAAGAGGAGCAGGAAAAAGCAAAAAATTTCAGAATTGCACCTTGCAATGCGGAGAAATTACTGTTTGTGCAATTACAATATTCATTGATTTTTGCCATTGAAAAACGTCCAGAAATGATTGAAGCTACTGACTGAATGAAAGGAACTGGCATCTCACTCTCTATGAATCTTCTTTATCATGCTAAGAGGAGCAGGAAAAGCAAAAAATTTCAGAATTGCACCTTGCAATGCGAAGAAATTACAGTTTGTGCATTTACAATATTCATTGACTTTTGCCATTGAAAAACATCCAGAAATGATTGAAGCTACTGACTGAATGAAAGGAGCTGGCATCTCACTCTCTTTGAATCTTCTTTATCATGCTAAGAGGAGCAGGAAAAAGCAAAAAATTTCAGAATTGCACCTTGCAATGCGGAGAAATTACTGTTTGTGCATTTACAATATTCATTGATTTTTGCCATTGAAAAACGTCCAGAAATGATTGAAGCTACTGACTGAATGAAAGGAGCTGGCATCTCACTCTCTTTGAATCTTCTTTATCATGCTAAGAGGAGCAGGAAAAAGCAAAAAATTTCAGAATTGCGCCTTGCAATGCGGAGAAATTACTGTTTGTGCATTTACAAAATTCATTGATTTTTGCCATTGAAAAACATCATGGTATTCATTTACCAGAAATGATTGAAGCTACTGACTGAATGAAAGGAGCTGGCATCTCACTCTCTTTGAATATTCTTTATCATGCTAAGAGGAGCAGGAAAAAGCAAAACATTTCAGAATTGCACCTTGCAATGCGAAGAAATTACTGTTTGTGCATTTACAATATTCATTGATTTTTGCCATTGAAAAACGTCCAGAAATGATTGAAGCTACTGACTGAATGAAAGTAGCTGGCATCTCACTCTCTTTGAATCTTCTTTATCATGCTAAGAGGAGCAGGAAAAAGCAAAAAATTTCAGACTTGCACCTTGCAATGCGGAGAAATTACTGTTTGTGCATTTACAATATTCATTGATTTTTGCCATTGAAAAACATCATGTTATTCATATACCAGAAATGTTTGAAGCTACTGACTGAATGAAAGGAGCTGGCATCTCACTCTCTTTGAATCTTCTTTATCATGCTAAGAGGAGCAGGAAAAAGCAAAAAATTTCAGAATTGCACCTTGCAATGCGGAGAAATTACAGTTTGTGCATTTACAATATTCATTGATTTTTGCCATTGAAAAACGTCCAGAAATGATTGAAGCTACTGACTGAATGAAAGGAGCTGGCATCT
Source organism: Phyllobates terribilis (assembly GCF_046119375.1). Taxonomy (NCBI): domain Eukaryota; kingdom Metazoa; phylum Chordata; class Amphibia; order Anura; family Dendrobatidae; genus Phyllobates; species Phyllobates terribilis. The sequence continues at coordinate 278,911 of NW_027363952.1, forward strand.
CACTCTCTTTGAATCTTCTTTATCATGCTAAGAGGAGCAGGAAAAAGCAAAAAATTTCAGAATTGCACCTTGCAATGCGGAGAAATTACTGTTTGTGCATTTACAATATTCATTGATTTTTGCCATTGAAAAACGTCCAGAAATGATTGAAGCTACTGACTGAATGAAAGGAGCTGGCATCTCACTCTCTTTGAATCTTCTTTATCATGCTAAGAGGAGCAGGAAAAAGCAAAAAATTTCAGAATTGCTCCTTCCAATGCGGAGAAATTACTGTTTGTGCATTTACAATATTCATTGATTTTTGCCATTGAAAAACATGTTATTCATATACCAGAAATGTTTGAAGCTACTGACTGAATGAAAGGAGCTGGCACCTCACTCTCTTTGAATCTTCTTTATCATGCTAAGAGGAGCAGGAAAAAGCAAAAAATTTCAGAATTGCACCTTGCAATGCGGAGAAATTACTGTTTGTGCATTTACAATATTCATTGATTTTTGCCATTGAAAAACGTCCAGAAATGATTGAAGCTACTGACTGAATGAAAGGAGCTGGCATCTCACTCTCTTTGAATCTTCTTTATCATGCTAAGAGGAGCAGGAAAAAGCAAAAAATTTCAGAATTGCACCTTGCAATGCGGAGAAATTACTGTTTGTGCATTTACAATATTCATTGATTTTTGCCATTGAAAAACGTTCAGAAATGATTGAAGCTACTGACTGAATGAAAGGAGCTGGCATCTCACTCTCTTAGAATCTTCTTTATCATGCTAAGAGGAGCAGGAAAAAGCAAAAAATTTCAGAATTGCGCCTTGCAATGCGGAGAAATTAGTGTTTGTGCATTTACAAAATTCATTGATTTTTGCCATTGAAAAACATCATGTTATTCATTTACCAGAAATGATTGAAGCTACTGACTGAATGAAAGGAGCTGGCATCTCACTCTCTTTGAAACTTCTTTATCATGCTAAGAGGAGCAGGAAAAAGCAAAAAATTTCAGAATTGCACCTTGCAATGCGGAGAAATTACTGTTTGTGCATTTACAATATTCATTGATTTTTGCCATTGAAAAACGTCCAGAAATGATTGAAGCTACTGACTGAATGAAAGGAGCTGGCATCTCACTCTCTTTGAATCTTCTTTATCATGCTAAGAGGAGCAGGAAAAAGCAAAAAATTTCAGAATTGCACCTTGCAATGCGGAGAAATTACTGTTTGTGCATTTACAATATTCATTGATTTTTACCATTGAAAAACGTCCAGAAATGATTGAAGCTACTGACTGAATGAAAGTAGCTGGCATCTCACTCTCTTTGAATCTTCTTTATCATGCTAAGAGGAGCAGGAAAAAGCAAAAAATTTCAGACTTGCACCTTGCAATGCGGAGAAATTACTGTTTGTGCATTTACAATATTCATTGATTTTTGCCATTGAAAAACATCATGTTATTCATATACCAGAAATGTTTGAAGCTACTGACTGAATGAAAGGAGCTGGCATCTCACTCTCTTTGAATCTTCTTTATCATGCTAAGAGGAGCAGGAAAAAGCAAAAAATTTCAGAATTGCACCTTGCAATGCGGAGAAATTACTGTTTGTGCATTTACAATATTCATTGATTTTTGCCATTGAAAAACGTCCAGAAATGATTGAAGCTACTGACTGAATGAAAGGAGCTGGCATCTCACTCTCTTTGAATCTTCTTTATCATGCTAAGAGGAGCAGGAAAAAGCAAAAAATTTCAGAATTGCACCTTACAATGCGGAGAAATTACAGTTTGTGCATTTACAATATTCATTGATTTTTGCCATTGAAAAACGTCCAGAAATGATTGAAGCTACTGACTGAATGAAAGGAGCTGGCATCTCACTCTCTTTGAATCTTCTTTATCATGCTAAGAGGAGCAGGAAAAAGCAAAAAATTTCAGAATTGCACCTTGCAATGCGGAGAAATTACTGTTTGTGCATTTACAATATTCATTGATTTTTGCCATTGAAAAACGTCCAGAAATGATTGAAGCTACTGACTGAATGAAAGGAGCTGGCATCTCACTCTCTTTGAATCTTCTTTATCATGCTAAGAGGAGCAGGAAAAAGCAAAAAATTTCAGAATTGCACCTTGCAATGCGGAGAAATTACTGTTTGTGCATTTACAATATTCATTGATTTTTGCCATTGAAAAACATCATGTTATTCATATACCAGAAATGTTTGAAGCTACTGACTGAATGAAAGGAGCTGGCATCTCACTCTCTTTGAATCTTCTTTATCATGCTAAGAGGAGCAGGAAAAAGCAAAAAATTTCAGAATTGCACCTTGCAATGCGGAGAAATTACTGTTTGTGCAATTACAATATTCATTGATTTTTGCCATTGAAAAACGTCCAGAAATGATTGAAGCTACTGACTGAATGAAAGGAGCTGGCATCTCACTCTCTATGAATCTTCTTTATCATGCTAAGAGGAGCAGGAAAAGCAAAAAATTTCAGAATTGCACCTTGCAATGCGAAGAAATTACAGTTTGTGCATTTACAATATTCATTGACTTTTGCCATTGAAAAACATCCAGAAATGATTGAAGCTACTGACTGAATGAAAGGAGCTGGCATCTCACTCTCTTTGAATCTTCTTTATCATGCTAAGAGGAGCAGGAAAAAGCAAAAAATTTCAGAATTGCACCTTGCAATGCGGAGAAATTACTGTTTGTGCATTTACAATATTCATTGATTTTTGCCATTGAAAAACGTCCAGAAATGATTGAAGCTACTGACTGAATGAAAGGAGCTGGCATCTCACTCTCTTTGAATCTTCTTTATCATGCTAAGAGGAGCAGGAAAAAGCAAAAAATTTCAGAATTGCGCCTTGCAATGCGGAGAAATTACTGTTTGTGCATTTACAAAATTCATTGATTTTTGCCATTGAAAAACATCATGGTATTCATTTACCAGAAATGATTGAAGCTACTGACTGAATGAAAGGAGCTGGCATCTCACTCTCTTTGAATATTCTTTATCATGCTAAGAGGAGCAGGAAAAAGCAAAACATTTCAGAATTGCACCTTGCAATGCGAAGAAATTACTGTTTGTGCATTTACAATATTCATTGATTTTTGCCATTGAAAAACGTCCAGAAATGATTGAAGCTACTGACTGAATGAAAGTAGCTGGCATCTCACTCTCTTTGAATCTTCTTTATCATGCTAAGAGGAGCAGGAAAAAGCAAAAAATTTCAGACTTGCACCTTGCAATGCGGAGAAATTACTGTTTGTGCATTTACAATATTCATTGATTTTTGCCATTGAAAAACATCATGTTATTCATATACCAGAAATGTTTGAAGCTACTGACTGAATGAAAGGAGCTGGCATCTCACTCTCTTTGAATCTTCTTTATCATGCTAAGAGGAGCAGGAAAAAGCAAAAAATTTCAGAATTGCACCTTGCAATGCGGAGAAATTACTGTTTGTGCATTTACAATATTCATTGATTTTTGCCATTGAAAAACGTCCAGAAATGATTGAAGCTACTGACTGAATGAAAGGAGCTGGCATCTCACTCTCTTTGAATCTTCTTTATCATGCTAAGAGGAGCAGGAAAAAGCAAAAAATTTCAGAATTGCACCTTACAATGCGGAGAAATTACAGTTTGTGCATTTACAATATTCATTGATTTTTGCCATTGAAAAACGTCTAGAAATGATTGAAGCTACTGACTGAATGAAAGGAGCTGGCATCTCACTCTCTTTGAATCTTCTTTATCAAGTTAAGAGGAGCAGGAAAAAGCAAAAAATTTCAGAATTGCACCTTGCAATGCGGAGAAATTACTGTTTGTGCATTTACAATATTCATTGATTTTTGCCATTGAAAAACATGTTATTCATATACCAGAAATGTTTGAAGCTACTGACTGAATGAAAGGAGCTGGAACCTCACTCTCTTTGAATCTTCTTTATCATGCTAAGAGGAGCAGGAAAAAGCAAAAAATTTCAGAATTGCACCTTGCAATGCGGAGAAATTACTGTTTGTACATTTACAATATTCATTGATTTTTGCCATTGAAAAACGTCCAGAAATGATTGAAGCTACTGACTGAATGAAAGGAGCTGGCATCTCACTCACTTTGAATCTTCTTTATCATGCTAAGAGGAGCAGGAAAAAGCAAAAAATTTCAGAATTGCACCTTGCAATGCGGAGAAATTACTGTTTGTGCATTTACAAAATTCATTGATTTTTGCCATTGAAAAACATCATGTTATTCATTTACCAGAAATGATTGAAGCTACTGACTGAATGAAAGGAGCTGGCATCTCACTCTCTTTGAATCTTCTTTATCATGCTAAGAGGAGCAGGAAAAAGCAAAAAATTTCAGAATTGCACCTTGCAATGCGGAGAAATTACTGTTTGTGCATTTACAATATTCATTGATTTTTGCCATTGAAAAACGTCCAGAAATGATTGAAGCTACTGACTGAATGAAAGGAGCTGGCATCTCACTCTCTTTGAATCTTCTTTATCATGCTAAGAGGAGCGGGAAAAAGCAAAAAATTTCAGAATTGCACCTTGCAATGCGGAGAAATTACTGTTTGTGCATTTACAATATTCATTGATTTTTACCATTGAAAAACGTCCAGAAATGATTGAAGCTACTGACTGAATGAAAGTAGCTGGCATCTCACTCTCTTTGAATCTTCTTTATCATGCTAAGAGGAGCAGGAAAAAGCAAAAAATTTCAGACTTGCACCTTGCAATGCGGAGAAATTACTGTTTGTGCATTTACAATATTCATTGATTTTTGCCATTGAAAAACATCATGTTATTCATATACCAGAAATGTTTGAAGCTACTGACTGAATGAAAGGAGCTGGCATCTCACTCTCTTTGAATCTTCTTTATCATGCTAAGAGGAGCAGGAAAAAGCAAAAAATTTCAGAATTGCACCTTGCAATGCGGAGAAATTACTGTTTGTGCATTTACAATATTCATTGATTTTTGCCATTGAAAAACATCATGTTATTCATATACCAGAAATGTTTGAAGCTACTGACTGAATGAAAGGAGCTGGCATCTCACTCTCTTTGAATCTTCTTTATCATGCTAAGAGGAGCAGGATAAAGCAAAAAATTTCAGAATTGCACCTTGCAATGCGGAGAAATTACTGTTTGTGCATTTACAATATTCATTGATTTTTGCCATTGAAAAACGTCCAGAAATGATTGAAGCTACTGACTGAATGAAAGGAGCTGGCATCTCACTCTCTTTGAATCTTCTTTATCATGCTAAGAGGAGCTGGAAAAAGCAAAAAATTTCAGAATTGCACCTTGCAATGCGGAGAAATTACTGTTTGTGCATTTACAATATTCATTAATTTTTGCCATTGAAAAACATCATGTTATTCATATACCAGAAATGTTTGAAGCTACTGACTGAATGAAAGGAGCTGGCATCTCACTCTCTTTGAATCTTCTTTATCATGCTAAGAGGAGCAGGAAAAAGCAAAAAATTTCAGAATTGCACCTTGCAATGCGGAGAAATTACTGTTTGTGCATTTACAATATTCATTGATTTTTGCCATTGAAAAACGTCCAGAAATGATTGAAGCTACTGACTGAATGAAAGGAGCTGGCATCTCACTCTCTTTGAATCTTCTTTATCATGCTAAGAGGAGCAGGAAAAAGCAAAAAATTTCAGAATTGCACCTTGCAATGCGGAGAAATTACAGTTTGTGCATTTACAATATTCATTGATTTTTGCCATTGAAAAACGTCCAGAAATGATTGAAGCTACTGACTGAATGAAAGGAGCTGGCATCTCACTCTCTTTGAATCTTCTTTATCATGCTAAGAGGAGCAGGAAAAAGCAAAAAATTTCAGAATTGCTCCTTGCAATGCGGAGAAATTACTGTTTGTGCATTTACAATATTCATTGATTTTTGCCATTGAAAAACATGTTATTCATATACCAGAAATGTTTGAAGCTACTGACTGAATGAAAGGAGCTGGCACCTCACTCTCTTTGAATCTTCTTTATCATGCTAAGAGGAGCAGGAAAAAGCAAAAAATTTCAGAATTGCACCTTGCAATGCGGAGAAATTACTGTTTGTGCATTTACAATATTCATTGATTTTTGCCATTGAAAAACGTCCAGAAATGATTGAAGCTACTGACTGAATGAAAGGAGCTGGCATCTCACTCTCTTTGAATCTTCTTTATCATGCTAAGAGGAGCAGGAAAAAGCAAAAAATTTCAGAATTGCACCTTGCAATGCGGAGAAATTACTGTTTGTGCATTTACAATATTCATTGATTTTTGCCATTGAAAAACATCATGTTATTCATATACCAGAAATGATTGAAGCTACTGACTGAATGAAAGGAGCTGGCATCTCACTCTCTTTGAATCTTCTTTATCATGCTAAGAGGAGTAGGAAAATGTAAAAAATTTCAGAATTGCACCTTGCAATGCGGAGAAATTACTGTTTGTGCATTTACAATATTCAATGATTTTTGCCATTGAAAAACGTCCAGAAATGATTGAAGCTACTGACTGAACGAAAGGAGCTGGCATCTCACTCTCTTTGAATCTTCTTTATCATGCTAAGAGGAGCAAGAAAAAGCAAAAAATTTCAGAATTGCACCTTGCAATGCGGAGAAATTACTGTTTGTGCATTTACAATATTCATTGATTTTTGCCATTGAAAAACATCATGTTATTCATATACCAGAAATGTTTGAAGCTACTGACTGAATGAAAGGAGCTGGCATCTCACTCTCTTTGAATCTTCTTTATCATGCTAAGAGGAGCAGGAAAAAGCAAAAAATTTCAGAATTGCACCTTGCAATGCGGAGAAATTTCTGTTTGTGCATTTACAATATTCATTGATTTTTGCCATTGAAAAACGTCCAGAAATGATTGAAGCTACTGACTGAATGAAAGGAGCTGGCATCTCACTCTCTTTGAATCTTCTTTATCATGCTAAGGGGAGCAGGAAAAAGCAAAAAATTTCAGAATTGCACCTTGCAATGCGGAGAAATTACTGTTTGTGCATTTACAATATTCATTGATTTTTGCCATTGAAAAACGTCCAGAAATGATTGAAGCTACTGACTGAATGAAAGGAGCTGGCATCTCACTCTCTTTGAATCTTCTTTATCATGCTAAGAGGAGCAGGAAAAAGCAAAAAATTTCAGAATTGCACCTTACAATGCGGAGAAATTACAGTTTGTGCATTTACAATATTCATTGATTTTTGCCATTGAAAAACGTCCAGAAATGATTGAAGCTACTGACTGAATGAAAGGAGCTGGCATCTCACTCTCTTTGAATCTTCTTTATCATGCTAAGAGGAGCAGGAAAAAGCAAAAAATTTCAGAATTGCACCTTGCAATGCGGAGAAATTACTGTTTGTGCATTTACAATATTCATTGATTTTTGCCATTGAAAAACGTCCAGAAATGATTGAAGCTACTGACTGAATGAAAGGAGCTGGCATCTCACTCTCTTTGAATCTTCTTTATCATGCTAAGAGGAGCAGGAAAAAGCAAAAAATTTCAGAATTGCACCTTGCAATGCGGAGAAATTACTGTTTGTGCATTTACAATATTCATTGATTTTTGCCATTGAAAAACATCATGTTATTCATATACCAGAAATGTTTGAAGCTACTGATTGAATGAAAGGAGCTGGCATCTCACTCTCTTTGAATCTTCTTTATCATGCTAAGAGGAGCAGGAAAAAGCAAAAAATTTCAGAATTGCACCTTGCAATGCGGAGAAATTACTGTTTGTGCATTTACAATATTCATTGATTTTTGCCATTGAAAAACGTCCAGAAATGATTGAAGCTACTGACTGAATGAAAAGAGCTGGCATCTCACTCTCTTTGAATCTTCTTTATCATGCTAAGAGGAGCAGGAAAAAGCAAAAAATTTCAGAATTGCACCTTGCAATGCGGAGAAATTACAGTTTGTGCATTTACAATATTCATTGATTTTTGCCATTGAAAAACGTCCAGAAATGATTGAAGCTACTGACTGAATGAAAGGAGCTGGCATCTCACTCTCTTTGAATCTTCTTTATCAAGCTAACAGGAGCAGGAAAAAGCAAAAAATTTCAGAATTGCTCCTTGCAATGCGGAGAAATTACTGTTTGTGCATTTACAATATTCATTGATTTTTGCCATTGAAAAACATGTTATTCATATACCAGAAATGTTTGAAGCTACTGACTGAATGAAAGGAGCTGGCACCTCACTCTCTTTGAATCTTCTTTATCATGCTAAGAGGAGCAGGAAAAAGCAAAAATTTCAGAATTGCACCTTGCAATGCGGAGAAATTACTGTTTGTGCATTTACAATATTCATTGATTTTTGCCATTGAAAAACGTCCAGAAATGATTGAAGCTACTGACTGAATGAAAGGAGCTGGCATCTCACTCTCTTTGAATCTTCTTTATCATGCTAAGAGGAGCAGGAAAAAGCAAAAAATTTCAGAATTGCACCTTGCAATGCGGAGAAATTACTGTTTGTGCATTTACAATATTCATTGATTTTTGCCATTGAAAAACGTCCAGAAATGATTGAAGCTACTGACTGAATGAAAGGAGCTGGCATCTCACTCTCTTTGAATCTTCTTTATCATGCTAAGAGGAGCAGGAAAAAGCAAAAAATTTCAGAATTGCACCTTGCAATGAAGGGAAATAACTGTTTGTGCATTTACAATATTCATTGATTTTTGCCATTGAAAAACGTTATTCATATACCAGAAATGTTTGAAGCTACTGACTGAATGAAAGGAGCTGGCATCTCACTCTCTTTGAATCTTCTTTATCATGCTAAGAGGAGCAGGAATAAGCAAAAAATTTCAGAATTGCACCTTGCAATGCGGAAAAATTACTGTTTGTGCATTTACAATATTCATTGATTTTTGCCATTGAAAAACGTCCAGAAATGATTGAAGCTACTGACTGAATGAAAGGAGCTGGCATCTCACTCTCTTTGAATCTTCTTTATCATGCTAAGAGGAGCAGGAAAAAGCAAAAAATTTTTGAATTGCACCTTGCAATGCGGAGAAATTACTGTTTGTGCATTTACAATATTCATTGATTTTTGCCATTGAAAAACGTCCAGAAATGATTGAAGCTACTGACTGAATGAAAGGAGCTGGCATCTCACTCTCTTTGAATCTTCTTTATCATGCTAAGAGGAGCAGGAAAAAGCAAAAAATTTCAGAATTGCACCTTGCAATGCGGAGAAATTACTGTTTGTGCATTTACAATATTCATTGATTTTTGCCATTGAAAAACATCATGTTATTCATATACCAGAAATGTTTGAAGCTACTGATTGAATGAAAGGAGCTGGCATCTCACTCTCTTTGAATCTTCTTTATCATGCTAAGAGGAGCAGGAAAAAGCAAAAAATTTCAGAATTGCACCTTGCAATGCGGAGAAATTACTGTTTGTGCATTTACAATATTCATTGATTTTTGCCATTGAAAAACGTCCAGAAATGATTGAAGCTACTGACTGAATGAAAAGAGCTGGCATCTCACTCTCTTTGAATCTTCTTTATCATGCTAAGAGGAGCAGGAAAAAGCAAAAAATTTCAGAATTGCACCTTGCAATGCGGAGAAATTACAGTTTGTGCATTTACAATATTCATTGATTTTTGCCATTGAAAAACGTCCAGAAATGATTGAAGCTACTGACTGAATGAAAGGAGCTGGCATCTCACTCTCTTTGAATCTTCTTTATCATGCTAAGAGGAGCAGGAAAAAGCAAAAAATTTCAGAATTGCTCCTTGCAATGCGGAGAAATTACTGTTTGTGCATTTACAATATTCATTGATTTTTGCCATTGAAAAACATGTTATTCATATACCAGAAATGTTTGAAGCTACTGACTGAATGAAAGGAGCTGGCACCTCACTCTCTTTGTATCTTCTTTATCATGCTAAGAGGAGCAGGAAAAAGCAAAAATTTCAGAATTGCACCTTGCAATGCGGAGAAATTACTGTTTGTGCATTTACAATATTCATTGATTTTTGCCATTGAAAACCGTCCAGAAATGATTGAAGCTACTGACTGAATGAAAGGAGCTGGCATCTCACTCTCTTTGAATCTTCTTTATCATGCTAAGAGGAGCAGGAAAAAGCAAAAAATTTCAGAATTGCACCTTGCAATGCGGAGAAATTACTGTTTGTGCATTTACAATATTCATTGATTTTTGCCATTGAAAAACGTCCAGAAATGATTGAAGCTACTGACTGAATGAAAGGAGCTGGCATCTCACTCTCTTTGAATCTTCTTTATCATGCTAAGAGGAGCAGGAAAAAGCAAAAAATTTCAGAATTGCACCTTGCAATGCGGAGAAATTACTGTTTGTGCATTTACAATATTCATTGATTTTTGCCATTGAAAAACGTCCAGAAATGATTGAAGCTACTGACTGAATGAAAGGAGCTGGCATCTCACTCTCTTTGAATCTTCTTTATCATGCTAAGAGGAGCAGGAAAAAGCAAAAAATTTCAGAATTGCACCTTGCAATGCGGAGAAATAACTGTTTGTGCATTTACAATATTCATTGATTTTTGCCATTGAAAAACGTTATTCATATACCAGAAATGTTTGAAGCTACTGACTGAATGAAAGGAGCTGGCACCTCACTCTCTTTGAATCTTCTTTATCATGCTAAGAGGAGCAGGAATAAGCAAAAAATTTCAGAATTGCACCTTGCAATGCGGAAAAATTACTGTTTGTGCATTTACAATATTCATTGATTTTTGCCATTGAAAAACGTCCAGAAATGATTGAAGCTACTGACTGAATGAAAGGAGCTGGCATCTCACTCTCTTTGAATCTTCTTTATCATGCTAAGAGGAGCAGGAAAAAGCAAAAAATTTCAGAATTGCACCTTGCAATGCGGAGAAATTACTGTTTGTGCATTTACAATATTCATTGATTTTTGCCATTGAAAAACGTCCAGAAATGATTGAAGCTACTGACTGATTGAAAGGAGCTGGCATCTCACTCTCTTTGAATCTTCTTTATCATGCTAAGAGGAGCAGGAAAAAGCAAAAAATTTCAGAATTGCGCCTTGCAATGCGGAGAAATTACTGTTTGTGCATTTACAAAATTCATTGATTTTTGCCATTGAAAAACATCATGTTATTCATTTACCAGAAATGATTGAAGCTACTGACTGAATGTAAGGAGCTGGCATCTCACTCTCTTTGAATCTTCTTTATCATGCTAAGAGGAGCAGGAAAAAGCAAAAAATTTCAGAATTGCACCTTGCAATGCGGAGAAATTACTGTTTGTGCATTTACAATATTCGTTGATTTTTGCCATTGAAAAACGTCCAGAAATGATTGAAGCTACTGACTGAATGAAAGGAGCTGGCATCTCACTCTCTTTGAATCTTCTTTATCATGCTAAGAGGAGCAGGAAAAAGCAAAAAATTTCAGAATTGCACCTTGCAATGCGGAGAAATTACTGTTTGTGCATTTACAATATTCATTGATTTTTGCCATTGAAAAACATCATGTTATTCATATACCAGAAATGATTGAAGCTACTGACTGAATGAAAGGAGCTGGCATCTCACTCTCTTTGAATCTTCTTTATCATGCTAAGAGGAGCAGGAAAAAGTAAAAAATTTCAGAATTGCACCTTGCAATGCGGAGAAATTACTGTTTGTGCATTTACAATATTCAATGATTTTTGCCATTGAAAAACGTCCAGAAATGATTGAAGCTACTGACTGAACGAAAGGAGCTGGCGTCTCACTCTCTTTGAATATTCTTTATCATGCTAAAAGGAGCAGGAAAAAGCAAAAAAATTCAGAATTGCACCTTGCAATGCGGAGAAATTACTGTTTGTGCATTTACAATATTCATTGATTTTTGCCATTGAAAAACATCATGTTATTCATATACCAGAAATGTTTGAAGCTACTGACTGAATGAAAGGAGCTGGCATCTCACTCTCTTTGCATCTTTTTTATCATGCTAAGAGGAGCAGGAAAAAGCAAAAAATTTCAGAATTGCACCTTGCAATGCGGAGAAATTACTGTTTGTGCATTTACAATATTCATTGATTTTTGCCATTGAAAAACGTCCAGAAATGATTGAAGCTACTGACTGAATGAAAGGAGCTGGCATCTCACTCTCTTTGAATCTTCTTTATCATGCTAAGAGGAGCAGGAAAAAGCAAAAAATTTCAGAATTGCACCTTGCAATGCGGAGAAATTACTGTTTGTGCATTTACAATATTCATTGATTTTTGCCATTGAAAAACGTCCAGAAATGATTGAAGCTACTGACTGAATGAAAGGAGCTGGCATCTCACTCTCTTTGAATCTTCTTTATCATGCTAAGAGGAGCAGGAAAAAGCAAAAAATTTCAGAATTGCACCTTGCAATGCGGAGAAATTACTGTTTGTGCATTTACAATATTCATTGATTTTTGCCTTTGAAAAACATCATGTTATTCATATACCAGAAATGATTGAAGCTACTGACTGAATGAAAGGAGCTGGCATCTCACTCTCTTTGAATCTTCTTTATCATGCTAAGAGGAGCAGGAAAAAGCAAAAAATTTCAGAATTGCACCTTGCAATGCGGAGAAATTACTGTTTGTGCATTTACAATATTCATTGATTTTTGCAATTGAAAAACGTCCAGAAATGATTGAAGCTACTGACTGAATGAAAGGAGCTGGCTTCTCACTCTCTTTGAATCTTCTTTATCATGCTAAGAGGAGCAGGAAAAAGCAAAAAATTTCAGAATTGCACCTTGCAATGCGGAGAAGTTACTGTTTGTGCATTTACAATATTCATTGATTTTTGCCATTGAAAAACGTCCAGAAATGATTGAAGCTACTGACTGAATGAAAGGAGCTGGCATCTCACTCTCTTTGAATCTTGTTTATCATGCTAAGAGGAGCAGGAAAAAGCAAAAAATGTCAGAATTGCACCTTGCAATGCGGAGAAATTACTGTTTGTGCATTTAGAATATTCATTGATTTTTGCCATTGAAAAACGTCCAGAAATGATTGAAGCTACTGACTGAATGAAAGGAGCTGGCATCTCACTCTCTTTGAATCTTCTTTATCATGCTAAGAGGAGCAGGAAAAAGCAAAAAATCTCAGAATTGCACCTTGCAATGCGGAGAAATTACTGTTTGTGCATTTACAATATTCATTGATTTTTGCCATTGAAAAACATCATGTTATTCATATACCAGAAATGATTGAAGCTACTGACTGAATGAAAGGAGCTGGCATCTCACTCTCTTTGAATCTTCTTTATCATGCTAAGAGGAGCAGGAAAAAGTAAAAAATTTCAGAATTGCACCTTGCAATGCGGAGAAATTACTGTTTGTGCATTTACAATATTCAATGATTTTTGCCATTGAAAAACGTCCAGAAATGATTGAAGCTACTGACTGAATGAAAGGAGCTGGCATCTCACTCTCTTTGAATCTTCTTTATCATGCTAAGAGGAGCAGGATAAAGCAAAAAATTTCAGAATTGCACCTTGCAATGCGGAGAAATTACTGTTTGTGCATTTACAATATTCATTGATTTTTGCCATTGAAAAACATCATGTTATTCATATACCAGAAATGTTTGAAGCTACTGACTGAATGAAAGGAGCTGGCATCTCACTCTCCTTGAATCTTCTTTATCATGCTAAGAGGAGCAGGAAAAAGCAAAAAATTTCAGAATTGCACCTTGCAATGCGGAGAAATTACTGTTTGTGCATTTACAATATTCATTGATTTTTGCCATTGAAAAACATCATGTTATTCATATACCAGAAATGTTTGAAGCTACTGACTGAATGAAAGGAGCTGGCATCTCACTCTCTTTGAATCTTCTTTATCATGCTAAGAGGAGCAGGAAAAAGCAAAAAATTTCAGAATTGCACCTTGCAATGCGGAGAAATTACTGTTTGTGCATTTACAATATTCATTGATTTTTGCCATTGAAAAACATCACGTTATTCATATACCAGAAATGATTGAAGCTACTGACTGAATGAAAGGAGCTGGCATCTCACTCTCTTTGAATCTTCTTTATCATGCTAAGAGGAGCAGGAAAAAGCAAAAAATTTCAGAGTTGCACCTTGCAATGCGGAGAAATTACTGTTTGTGCATTTACAATATTCATTGATTTTTGCAATTGAAAAACGTCCAGAAATGATTGAAGCTACTGACTGAATGAAAGGAGCTGGCATCTCACTCTCTTTGAATCTTCTTTATCATGCTAAGAGGAGCAGGAAAAAGCAAAAAATTTCAGAATTGCACCTTGCAATGCGGAGAAATTACTGTTTGTGCATTTACAATATTCATTGATTTTTGCCATTGAAAAACATCATGTTATTCATATACCAGGAATGTTTGAAGCTACTGACTGAATGAAAGGAGCTGGCATCTCACTCTCTTTGAATCTTCTTTATCATGCTAAGAGGAGCAGGAAAAAGCAAAAAATTTCAGAATTGCACCTTGCAATGCGGAGAAATTACTGTTTGTGCATTTACAATATTCATTGATTTTTGCCATTGAAAAACGTCCAGAAATGATTGAAGCTACTGACTGAATGAAAGGAGCTGGCATCTCACTCTCTTTTAATCTTGTTTATCATGCTAAGAGGAGCAGGAAAAAGCAAAAAATTTCAGAATTGCACCTTGCAATGCGGAGAAATTACTGTTTGTGCATTTACAATATTCATTGATTTTTGCCATTGAAAAACGTCCAGAAATGATTGAAGCTACTGACTGAATGAAAGGAGCTGGCATCTCACTCTCTTTGAATCTTCTTTATCATGCTAAGAGGAGCAGGAAAAAGCAAAAAATTTCAGAATTGCACCTTGCAATGCGGAGAAATTACTGTTTGTGCATTTACAATATTCATTGATTTTTGCCATTGAAAAACATCATGTTATTCATATACCAGAAATGATTGAAGCTACTGACTGAATGAAAGGAGCTGGCATCTCACTCTCTTTGAATCTTCTTTATCATGCTAAGAGGAGCAGGAAAAAGTAAAAAATTTCAGAATTGCACCTTGCAATGCGGAGAAATTACTGTTTGTGCATTTACAATATTCGTTGATTTTTGCCATTGAAAAACGTCCAGAAATGATTGAAGCTACTGACTGAATGAAAGGAGCTGGCATCTCACTCTCTTTGAATCTTCTTTATCATGCTAAGAGGAGCAGGAAAAAGCAAAAAATTTCAGAATTGCACCTTGCAATGCGGAGAAATTACTGTTTGTGCATTTACAATATTCATTGATTTTTGCCATTGAAAAACATCATGTTATTCATATACCAGAAATGATTGAAGCTACTGACTGAATGAAAGGAGCTGGCATCTCACTCTCTTTGAATCTTCTTTATCATGCTAAGAGGAGCAGGAAAAAGTAAAAAATTTCAGAATTGCACCTTGCAATGCGGAGAAATTACTGTTTGTGCATTTACAATATTCAATGATTTTTGCCATTGAAAAACGTCCAGAAATGATTGAAGCTACTGACTGAACGAAAGGAGCTGGCGTCTCACTCTCTTTGAATATTCTTTATCATGCTAAGAGGAGCAGGAAAAAGCAAAAAAATTCAGAATTGCACCTTGCAATGCGGAGAAATTACTGTTTGTGCATTTACAATATTCATTGATTTTTGCCATTGAAAAACATCATGTTATTCATATACCAGAAATGTTTGAAGCTACTGACTGAATGAAAGGAGCTGGCATCTCACTCTCTTTGAATCTTTTTTATCATGCTAAGAGGAGCAGGAAAAAGCAAAAAATTTCAGAATTGCACCTTGCAATGCGGAGAAATTACTGTTTGTGCATTTACAATATTCATTGATTTTTGCCATTGAAAAACGTCCAGAAATGATTGAAGCTACTGACTGAATGAAAGGAGCTGGCATCTCACTCTCTTTGAATCTTCTTTATCATGCTAAGAGGAGCAGGAAAAAGCAAAAAATTTCAGAATTGCACCTTGCAATGCGGAGAAATTACTGTTTGTGCATTTACAATATTCATTGATTTTTGCCATTGAAAAACGTCCAGAAATGATTGAAGCTACTGACTGAATGAAAGGAGCTGGCATCTCACTCTCTTTGAATCTTCTTTATCATGCTAAGAGGAGCAGGAAAAAGCAAAAAATTTCAGAATTGCACCTTGCAATGCGGAGAAATTACTGTTTGTGCATTTACAATATTCATTGATTTTTGCCTTTGAAAAACATCATGTTATTCATATACCAGAAATGATTGAAGCTACTGACTGAATGAAAGGAGCTGGCATCTCACTCTCTTTGAATCTTCTTTATCATGCTAAGAGGAGCAGGAAAAAGCAAAAAATTTCAGAATTGCACCTTGCAATGCGGAGAAATTACTGTTTGTGCATTTACAATACTCATTGATTTTTGCAATTGAAAAACGTCCAGAAATGATTGAAGCTACTGACTGAATGAAAGGAGCTGGCTTCTCACTCTCTTTGAATCTTCTTTATCATGCTAAGAGGCGCAGGAAAAAGCAAAAAATTTCAGAATTGCACCTTGCAATGCGGAGAAATTACTGTTTGTGCATTTACAATATTCATTGATTTTTGCCATTGAAAAACGTCCAGAAATGATTGAAGCTACTGACTGAATGAAAGGAGCTGGCATCTCACTCTCTTTGAATCTTGTTTATCATGCTAAGAGGAGCAGGAAAAAGCAAAAAATTTCAGAATTGCACCTTGCAATGCGGAGAAATTACTGTTTGTGCATTTAGAATATTCATTGATTTTTGCCATTGAAAAACGTCCAGAAATGATTGAAGCTACTGACTGAATGAAAGGAGCTGGCATCTCACTCTCTTTGAATCTTCTTTATCATGCTAAGAGGAGCAGGAAAAAGCAAAAAATCTCAGAATTGCACCTTGCAATGCGGAGAAATTACTGTTTGTGCATTTACAATATTCATTGATTTTTGCCATTGAAAAACATCATGTTATTCATATACCAGAAATGATTGAAGCTACTGACTGAATGAAAGGAGCTGGCATCTCACTCTCTTTGAATCTTCTTTATCATGCTAAGAGGAGCAGGAAAAAGTAAAAAATTTCAGAATTGCACCTTGCAATGCGGAGAAATTACTGTTTGTGCATTTACAATATTCAATGATTTTTGCCATTGAAAAACGTCCAGAAATGATTGAAGCTACTGACTGAATGAAAGGAGCTGGCATCTCACTCTCTTTGAATCTTCTTTATCATGCTAAGAGGAGCAGGATAAAGCAAAAAATTTCAGAATTGCACCTTGCAATGCGGAGAAATTACTGTTTGTGCATTTACAATATTCATTGATTTTTGCCATTGAAAAACATCATGTTATTCATATACCAGAAATGTTTGAAGCTACTGACTGAATGAAAGGAGCTGGCATCTCACTCTCCTTGAATCTTCTTTATCATGCTAAGAGGAGCAGGAAAAAGCAAAAAATTTCAGAATTGCACCTTGCAATGCGGAGAAATTACTGTTTGTGCATTTACAATATTCATTGATTTTTGCCATTGAAAAACATCATGTTATTCATATACCAGAAATGTTTGAAGCTACTGACTGAATGAAAGGAGCTGGCATCTCACTCTCTTTGAATCTTCTTTATCATGCTAAGAGGAGCAGGAAAAAGCAAAAAATTTCAGAATTGCACCTTGCAATGCGGAGAAATTACTGTTTGTGCATTTACAATATTCATTGATTTTTGCCATTGAAAAACATCACGTTATTCATATACCAGAAATGATTGAAGCTACTGACTGAATGAAAGGAGCTGGCATCTCACTCTCTTTGAATCTTCTTTATCATGCTAAGAGGAGCAGGAAAAAGCAAAAAATTTCAGAGTTGCACCTTGCAATGCGGAGAAATTACTGTTTGTGCATTTACAATATTCATTGATTTTTGCAATTGAAAAACGTCCAGAAATGATTGAAGCTACTGACTGAATGAAAGGAGCTGGCATCTCACTCTCTTTGAATCTTCTTTATCATGCTAAGAGGAGCAGGAAAAAGCAAAAAATTTCAGAATTGCACCTTGCAATGCGGAGAAATTACTGTTTGTGCATTTACAATATTCATTGATTTTTGCCATTGAAAAACATCATGTTATTCATATACCAGGAATGTTTGAAGCTACTGACTGAATGAAAGGAGCTGGCATCTCACTCTCTTTGAATCTTCTTTATCATGCTAAGAGGAGCAGGAAAAAGCAAAAAATTTCAGAATTGCACCTTGCAATGCGGAGAAATTACTGTTTGTGCATTTACAATATTCATTGATTTTTGCCATTGAAAAACGTCCAGAAATGATTGAAGCTACTGACTGAATGAAAGGAGCTGGCATCTCACTCTCTTTTAATCTTGTTTATCATGCTAAGAGGAGCAGGAAAAAGCAAAAAATTTCAGAATTGCACCTTGCAATGCGGAGAAATTACTGTTTGTGCATTTACAATATTCATTGATTTTTGCCATTGAAAAACGTCCAGAAATGATTGAAGCTACTGACTGAATGAAAGGAGCTGGCATCTCACTCTCTTTGAATCTTCTTTATCATGCTAAGAGGAGCAGGAAAAAGCAAAAAATTTCAGAATTGCACCTTGCAATGCGGAGAAATTACTGTTTGTGCATTTACAATATTCATTGATTTTTGCCATTGAAAAACATCATGTTATTCATATACCAGAAATGATTGAAGCTACTGACTGAATGAAAGGAGCTGGCATCTCACTCTCTTTGAATCTTCTTTATCATGCTAAGAGGAGCAGGAAAAAGTAAAAAATTTCAGAATTGCACCTTGCAATGCGGAGAAATTACTGTTTGTGCATTTACAATATTCAATGATTTTTGCCATTGAAAAACGTCCAGAAATGATTGAAGCTACTGACTGAATGAAAGGAGCTGGCATCTCACTCTCTTTGAATCTTCTTTATCATGCTAAGAGGAGCAGGAAAAAGCAAAAAATTTCAGAATTGCACCTTGCAATGCGGAGAAATTACTGTTTGTGCATTTACAATATTCATTGATTTTTGCCATTGAAAAACATCATGTTATTCATATACCAGAAATGATTGAAGCTACTGACTGAATGAAAGGAGCTGGCATCTCACTCTCTTTGAATCTTCTTTATCATGCTAAGAGGAGCAGGAAAAAGTAAAAAATTTCAGAATTGCACCTTGCAATGCGGAGAAATTACTGTTTGTGCATTTACAATATTCAATGATTTTTGCCTTTGAAAAACGTCCAGAAATGATTGAAGCTACTGACTGAACGAAAGGATCTGGCATCTCACTCTCTTTGAATCTTCTTTATCATGCTAAGAGGAGCAGGAAAAAGCAAAAAATTTCAGAATTGCACCTTGCAATGCGGAGAAATTACTGTTTGTGCATTTACAATATTCATTGATTTTTGCCATTGAAAAACATCATGTTATTCATATACCAGAAATGATTGATGCTACTGACTGAATGAAAGGAGCTGGCATCTCACTCTCTTTGAATCTTCTTTATCATGCTAAGAGGAGCAGGAAAAAGCAAAAAATTTCAGAATTGCACCTTGCAATGCGGAGAAATTACTGTTTGTGCATTTACAATATTCATTGATTTTTGCCATTGAAAAACATCATGTTATTCATATACCAGAAATGTTTGAAGCTACTGACTGAATGAAAGGAGCTGGCATCTCACTCTCTTTGAATCTTCTTTATCATGCTAAGAGGAGCAGGAAAAAGCAAAAAATTTCAGAATTGCACCTTGCAATGCGGAGAAATTACTGTTTGTGCATTTACAATATTCATTGATTTTTGCAATTGAAAAACGTCCAGAAATGATTGAAGCTACTGACTGAATGAAAGGAGCTGGCATCTCACTCTCTTTGAATCTTCTTTATCATGCTAAGAGGAGCAGGAAAAAGCAAAAAATTTCAGAATTGCACCTTGCAATGCGGAGAAATTACTGTTTGTGCATTTACAATATTCATTGATTTTTGCCATTGAAAAACATTATGTTATTCATATACCAGGAATGTTTGAAGCTACTGACTGAATGAAAGGAGCTGGCATCTCACTCTCTTTGAATCTTCTTTATCATGCTAAGAGGAGCAGGAAAAAGTAAAAAATTTCAGAATTGCACCTTGCAATGCGGAGAAATTACTGTTTGTGCATTTACAATATTCATTGATTTTTGCCATTGAAAAACGTCCAGAAATGATTGAAGCTACTGACTGAATGAAAGGAGTTGGCATCTCACTCTCTTTGAATCTTGTTTATCATGCTAAGAGGAGCAGGAAAAAGCAAAAAATTTCAGAATTGCACCTTGCAATGCGAAGAAATTACTGTTTGTGCATTTACAATATTCATTGATGTTTGCCATTGAAAAACGTCCAGAAATGATTGAAGCTACTGACTGAATGAAAGGAGCTGGCATCTCACTTTCTTTGAATCTTCTTTATTATGCTAAGAGGAGCAGGAAAAAGCAAAAAATTTCAGAATTGCACCTTGCAATGCGGAGAAATTACTGTTTGTGCATTTACAATATTCATTGATTTTTGCCATTGAAAAACATCATGTTATTCATATACCAGAAATGATTGAAGCTACTGACTGAATGAAAGGAGCTGGCATCTCACTCTCTTTGAATCTTCTTTATCATGCTAAGAGGAGCAGGAAAAAGTAAAAAATTTCAGAATTGCACCTTGCAATGCGGAGAAATTACTGTTTGTGCATTTACAATATTCAATGATTTTTGCCATTGAAAAACGTCCAGAAATGATTGAAGCTACTGACTGAATGAAAGGAGCTGGCATCTCACTCTCTGTGAATCTTCTTTATCATGCTAAGAGGAGCAGGAAAAAGCAAAAAACTTCAGAATTGCACCTTGCAATGCGGAGAAATTACTGTTTGTGCATTTACAATATTCATTGATTTTTGCCATTGAAAAACATCATGTTATTCATATACCAGAAATGATTGAAGCTACTGACTGAATGAAAGGAGCTGGCATCTCACTCTCTTTGAATCTTCTTTATCATGCTAAGAGGAGCAGGAAAAAGTAAAAAATTTCAGAATTGCACCTTGCAATGCGGAGAAATTACTGTTTGTGCATTTACAATATTCAATGATTTTTGCCTTTGAAAAACGTCCAGAAATGATTGAAGCTACTGACTGAACGAAAGGAGCTGGCATCTCACTCTCTTTGAATCTTCTTTATCATGCTAAGAGGAGCAGGAAAAAGCAAAAAATTTCAGAATTGCACCTTGCAATGCGGAGAAATTACTGTTTGTGCATTTACAATATTCATTGATTTTTGCCATTGAAAAACATCATGTTATTCATATACCAGAAATGTTTGAAGCTACTGACTGAATGAAAGGAGCTGGCATCTCACTCTCTTTGAATCTTCTTTATCATGCTAAGAGGAGCAGGAAAAAGTAAAAAATTTCAGAATTGCACCTTGCAATGCGGAGAAATTACTGTTTGTGCATTTACAATATTCATTGATTTTTGCCATTGAAAAACGTCCAGAAATGATTGAAGCTACTGACTGAATGAAAGGAGCTGGCATCTCACTCTCTTTGAATCTTGTTTATCATGCTAAGAGGAGCAGGAAAAAGCAAAAAATTTCAGAATTGCACCTTGCAATGCGAAGAAATTACTGTTTGTGCATTTACAATATTCATTGATGTTTGCCATTGAAAAACGTCCAGAAATGATTGAAGCTACTGACTGAATGAAAGGAGCTGGCATCTCACTTTCTTTGAATCTTCTTTATTATGCTAAGAGGAGCAGGAAAAAGCAAAAAATTTCAGAATTGCACCTTGCAATGCGGAGAAATTACTGTTTGTGCATTTACAATATTCATTGATTTTTGCCATTGAAAAACATCATGTTATTCATATACCAGAAATGATTGAAGCT
This sequence comes from Phyllobates terribilis, assembly GCF_046119375.1. Taxonomy (NCBI): domain Eukaryota; kingdom Metazoa; phylum Chordata; class Amphibia; order Anura; family Dendrobatidae; genus Phyllobates; species Phyllobates terribilis. Next base: position 300,854 of record NW_027363952.1, read on the forward strand.
ACTGACTGAATGAAAGGAGCTGGCATCTCACTCTCTTTGAATCTTCTTTATCATGCTAAGAGGAGCAGGAAAAAGTAAAAAATTTCAGAATTGCACCTTGCAATGCGGAGAAATTACTGTTTGTGCATTTACAATATTCAATGATTTTTGCCATTGAAAAACGTCCAGAAATGATTGAAGCTACTGACTGAATGAAAGGAGCTGGCATCTCACTCTCTGTGAATCTTCTTTATCATGCTAAGAGGAGCAGGAAAAAGCAAAAAACTTCAGAATTGCACCTTGCAATGCGGAGAAATTACTGTTTGTGCATTTACAATATTCATTGATTTTTGCCATTGAAAAACATCATGTTATTCATATACCAGAAATGATTGAAGCTACTGACTGAATGAAAGGAGCTGGCATCTCACTCTCTTTGAATCTTCTTTATCATGCTAAGAGGAGCAGGAAAAAGTAAAAAATTTCAGAATTGCACCTTGCAATGCGGAGAAATTACTGTTTGTGCATTTACAATATTCAATGATTTTTGCCTTTGAAAAACGTCCAGAAATGATTGAAGCTACTGACTGAACGAAAGGAGCTGGCATCTCACTCTCTTTGAATCTTCTTTATCATGCTAAGAGGAGCAGGAAAAAGCAAAAAATTTCAGAATTGCACCTTGCAATGCGGAGAAATTACTGTTTGTGCATTTACAATATTCATTGATTTTTGCCATTGAAAAACATCATGTTATTCATATACCAGAAATGTTTGAAGCTACTGACTGAATGAAAGGAGCTGGCATCTCACTCTCTTTGAATCTTCTTTATCATGCTAAGAGGAGCAGGAAAAAGCAAAAAATTTCAGAATTGCACCTTGCAATGCGGAGAAATTACTGTTTGTGCATTTACAATATTCATTGATTTTTGCCATTGAAAAACGTCCAGAAATGATTGAAGCTACTGACTGAATGAAAGCAGCTGGCATCTCACTCTGAATTTTCTTTATCATGCTAAGAGGAGCAGGAAAAAGCAAAAAATTTCAGAATTGCACCTTGCAATGCGGAGAAATTACTGTTTGTGCATTTACAATATTCATTGATTTTTGCCATTGAAAAACGTCCAGAAATGATTGAAGCTACTGACTGAATGAAAGGAGCTGGCATCTCACTCTCTTTGAATCGTCTTTATCATGCTAAGAGGAGCAGGAAAAAGCAAAAAATTTCAGAATTGCACCTTGCAATGCGGAGAAATTACTGTTTGTGCATTTACAATATTCATTGATTTTTGCCATAGAAAAACATCATGTTATTCATATACCAGAAATGTTTGAAGCTACTGACTGAATGAAAGGAGCTGGCATCTCACTCTCTTTGAATCTTCTTTATCATGCTAAGAGGAGCAGGAAAAAGCAAAAAATTTCAGAATTGCACCTTGCAATGCGGAGAAATTACTGTTTGTGCATTTACAATATTCATTGATTTTTGCCATTGAAAAACATCATGTTATTCATATACCAGAAATGTTTGAAGCTGCTGACTGAATGAAAGGAGCTGGCATCTCACTCTCTTTGAATCTTCTTTATCATGCTTGGATTAGCAGGAAAAAGCAAAAAATTTCAGAATTGCACCTTGCAATGTGGAGATATTACTGTTTGTGCATTTACAATATTCATTGATTTTTGCCATTGAAAAACATGTTTTTCATATACCAGAAATGTTTGAAGCTACTGACTGAATGAAAGGAGCTGGCATCTCACTCTCTTTGAATCTTCTTTATCATGCTAGGATTAACAGGAAAAAGCAAAAAATTTCAGAATTGCACCTTGCAATGTGGAGATATTACTGTTTGTGCATTTACAATATTCATTGATTTTTGCCATTGAAAAACGTCCAGAAATGATTGAAGCTACTGACTGAATGAAAGCAGCTGGCATCTCACTGAATTTTCTTTATCATGCTAAGAGGAGCAGGAAAAAGCAAAAAATTTCAGAATTGCACCTTGCAATGCGGAGAAATTACTGTTTGTGCATTTACAATATTCATTGATTTTTGCCATTGAAAAACGTCCAGAAATGATTGAAGCTACTGACTGAATGAAAGGAGCTGGCATCTCACTCTCTTTGAATCGTCTTTATCATGCTAAGAGGAGCAGGAAAAAGCAAAAAATTTCAGAATTGCACATTGCAATGCGGAGAAATTACTGTTTGTGCATTTACAATATTCATTGATTTTTGCCATTGAAAAACATCATGTTATTCATATACCAGAAATGTTTGAAGCTACTGACTGAATGAAAGGAGCTGGCATCTCACTCTCTTTGAATCTTCTTTATCATGCTAAGAGGAGCAGGAAAAAGCAAAAAATTTCAGAATTGCACCTTGCAATGCGGAGAAATTACTGTTTGTGCATTTACAATATTCATTGATTTTTGCCATTGAAAAACATCATGTTATTCATATACCAGAAATGTTTGAAGCTACTGACTGAATGAAAGGAGCTGGCATCTCACTCTCTTTGAATCTTCTTTATCATGCTTGGATTAGCAGGAAAAAGCAAAAAATTTCAGAATTGCACCTTGCAATGTGGAGATATTACTGTTTGTGCATTTACAATATTCATTGATTTTTGCCATTGAAAAACATGTTTTTCATATACCAGAAATGTTTGAAGCTACTGACTGAATGAAAGGAGCTGGCATCTCACTCTCTTTGAATCTTCTTTATCATGCTAGGATTAGCAGGAAAAAGCAAAAAATTTCAGAATTGCACCTTGCAATGTGGAGATATTACTGTTTGTGCATTTACAATATTCATTGATTTTTGCCATTGAAAAACATGTTTTTCATATACCAGAAATGTTTGAAGCTACTGACTGAATGAAAGGAGCTGGCATCTCACTCTCTTTGAATCTTCTTTATCATGCTAGGATTAACAGGAAAAAGCAAAAAATTTCAGAATTGCACCTTGCAATGTGGAGATATTACTGTTTGTGCATTTACAATATTCATTGATTTTTGCCATTGAAAAACGTCCAGAAATGTTTGAAGCTACTGACTGAATGATAGGAGCTGGCATCTCACTCTCTTTGAATCTTCTTTATCATGCTAGGATTAGCAGGAAAAAGCAAAAAATTTCAGAATTGCACCTTGCAATGTGGAGATATTGCTGTTTGTGCATTTACAATATTCATTGATTTTTGCCATTGAAAAACATGTTTTTCATATACAAGAAATGTTTGAAGCTACTGACTGAATGAAAGGAGCTGGCATCTCACTCTCTTTGAATCTTCTTTATCATGCTAAGAGGAGCAGGAAAAAGTAAAAAATTTCAGAATTGCACCTTGCAATGCGGAGAAATTACTGTTTGTGCATTTACAATATTCAATGATTTTTGCCATTGAAAAACGTCCAGAAATGATTGAAGCTACTGACTGAATGAAAGGAGCTGGCATCTCACTCTCTGTGAATCTTCTTTATCATGCTAAGAGGAGCAGGAAAAAGCAAAAAACTTCAGAATTGCACCTTGCAATGCGGAGAAATTACTGTTTGTGCATTTACAATATTCATTGATTTTTGCCATTGAAAAACATCATGTTATTCATATACCAGAAATGATTGAAGCTACTGACTGAATGAAAGGAGCTGGCATCTCACTCTCTTTGAATCTTCTTTATCATGCTAAGAGGAGCAGGAAAAAGTAAAAAATTTCAGAATTGCACCTTGCAATGCGGAGAAATTACTGTTTGTGCATTTACAATATTCAATGATTTTTGCCTTTGAAAAACGTCCAGAAATGATTGAAGCTACTGACTGAACGAAAGGAGCTGGCATCTCACTCTCTTTGAATCTTCTTTATCATGCTAAGAGGAGCAGGAAAAAGCAAAAAATTTCAGAATTGCACCTTGCAATGCGGAGAAATTACTGTTTGTGCATTTACAATATTCATTGATTTTTGCCATTGAAAAACATCATGTTATTCATATACCAGAAATGTTTGAAGCTACTGACTGAATGAAAGGAGCTGGCATCTCACTCTCTTTGAATCTTCTTTATCATGCTAAGAGGAGCAGGAAAAAGTAAAAAATTTCAGAATTGCACCTTGCAATGCGGAGAAATTACTGTTTGTGCATTTACAATATTCATTGATTTTTGCCATTGAAAAACGTCCAGAAATGATTGAAGCTACTGACTGAATGAAAGGAGCTGGCATCTCACTCTCTTTGAATCTTGTTTATCATGCTAAGAGGAGCAGGAAAAAGCAAAAAATTTCAGAATTGCACCTTGCAATGCGAAGAAATTACTGTTTGTGCATTTACAATATTCATTGATGTTTGCCATTGAAAAACGTCCAGAAATGATTGAAGCTACTGACTGAATGAAAGGAGCTGGCATCTCACTTTCTTTGAATCTTCTTTATTATGCTAAGAGGAGCAGGAAAAAGCAAAAAATTTCAGAATTGCACCTTGCAATGCGGAGAAATTACTGTTTGTGCATTTACAATATTCATTGATTTTTGCCATTGAAAAACATCATGTTATTCATATACCAGAAATGATTGAAGCTACTGACTGAATGAAAGGAGCTGGCATCTCACTCTCTTTGAATCTTCTTTATCATGCTAAGAGGAGCAGGAAAAAGTAAAAAATTTCAGAATTGCACCTTGCAATGCGGAGAAATTACTGTTTGTGCATTTACAATATTCAATGATTTTTGCCATTGAAAAACGTCCAGAAATGATTGAAGCTACTGACTGAATGAAAGGAGCTGGCATCTCACTCTCTGTGAATCTTCTTTATCATGCTAAGAGGAGCAGGAAAAAGCAAAAAACTTCAGAATTGCACCTTGCAATGCGGAGAAATTACTGTTTGTGCATTTACAATATTCATTGATTTTTGCCATTGAAAAACATCATGTTATTCATATACCAGAAATGATTGAAGCTACTGACTGAATGAAAGGAGCTGGCATCTCACTCTCTTTGAATCTTCTTTATCATGCTAAGAGGAGCAGGAAAAAGTAAAAAATTTCAGAATTGCACCTTGCAATGCGGAGAAATTACTGTTTGTGCATTTACAATATTCAATGATTTTTGCCTTTGAAAAACGTCCAGAAATGATTGAAGCTACTGACTGAACGAAAGGAGCTGGCATCTCACTCTCTTTGAATCTTCTTTATCATGCTAAGAGGAGCAGGAAAAAGCAAAAAATTTCAGAATTGCACCTTGCAATGCGGAGAAATTACTGTTTGTGCATTTACAATATTCATTGATTTTTGCCATTGAAAAACATCATGTTATTCATATACCAGAAATGTTTGAAGCTACTGACTGAATGAAAGGAGCTGGCATCTCACTCTCTTTGAATCTTCTTTATCATGCTAAGAGGAGCAGGAAAAAGCAAAAAATTTCAGAATTGCACCTTGCAATGCGGAGAAATTACTGTTTGTGCATTTACAATATTCATTGATTTTTGCCATTGAAAAACGTCCAGAAATGATTGAAGCTACTGACTGAATGAAAGCAGCTGGCATCTCACTCTGAATTTTCTTTATCATGCTAAGAGGAGCAGGAAAAAGCAAAAAATTTCAGAATTGCACCTTGCAATGCGGAGAAATTACTGTTTGTGCATTTACAATATTCATTGATTTTTGCCATTGAAAAACGTCCAGAAATGATTGAAGCTACTGACTGAATGAAAGGAGCTGGCATCTCACTCTCTTTGAATCGTCTTTATCATGCTAAGAGGAGCAGGAAAAAGCAAAAAATTTCAGAATTGCACCTTGCAATGCGGAGAAATTACTGTTTGTGCATTTACAATATTCATTGATTTTTGCCATTGAAAAACATCATGTTATTCATATACCAGAAATGTTTGAAGCTACTGACTGAATGAAAGGAGCTGGCATCTCACTCTCTTTGAATCTTCTTTATCATGCTAAGAGGAGCAGGAAAAAGCAAAAAATTTCAGAATTGCACCTTGCAATGCGGAGAAATTACTGTTTGTGCATTTACAATATTCATTGATTTTTGCCATTGAAAAACATCATGTTATTCATATACCAGAAATGTTTGAAGCTGCTGACTGAATGAAAGGAGCTGGCATCTCACTCTCTTTGAATCTTCTCTATCATGCTTGGATTAGCAGGAAAAAGCAAAAAATTTCAGAATTGCACCTTGCAATGTGGAGATATTACTGTTTGTGCATTTACAATATTCATTGATTTTTGCCATTGAAAAACATGTTTTTCATATACCAGAAATGTTTGAAGCTACTGACTGAATGAAAGGAGCTGGCATCTCACTCTCTTTGAATCTTCTTTATCATGCTAGGATTAACAGGAAAAAGCAAAAAATTTCAGAATTGCACCTTGCAATGTGGAGATATTACTGTTTGTGCATTTACAATATTCATTGATTTTTGCCATTGAAAAACGTCCAGAAATGATTGAAGCTACTGACTGAATGAAAGCAGCTGGCATCTCACTGAATTTTCTTTATCATGCTAAGAGGAGCAGGAAAAAGCAAAAAATTTCAGAATTGCACCTTGCAATGCGGAGAAATTACTGTTTGTGCATTTACAATATTCATTGATTTTTGCCATTGAAAAACGTCCAGAAATGATTGAAGCTACTGACTGAATGAAAGGAGCTGGCATCTCACTCTCTTTGAATCGTCTTTATCATGCTAAGAGGAGCAGGAAAAAGCAAAAAATTTCAGAATTGCACATTGCAATGCGGAGAAATTACTGTTTGTGCATTTACAATATTCATTGATTTTTGCCATTGAAAAACATCATGTTATTCATATACCAGAAATGTTTGAAGCTACTGACTGAATGAAAGGAGCTGGCATCTCACTCTCTTTGAATCTTCTTTATCATGCTAAGAGGAGCAGGAAAAAGCAAAAAATTTCAGAATTGCACCTTGCAATGCGGAGAAATTACTGTTTGTGCATTTACAATATTCATTGATTTTTGCCATTGAAAAACATCATGTTATTCATATACCAGAAATGTTTGAAGCTACTGACTGAATGAAAGGAGCTGGCATCTCACTCTCTTTGAATCTTCTTTATCATGCTTGGATTAGCAGGAAAAAGCAAAAAATTTCAGAATTGCACCTTGCAATGTGGAGATATTACTGTTTGTGCATTTACAATATTCATTGATTTTTGCCATTGAAAAACATGTTTTTCATATACCAGAAATGTTTGAAGCTACTGACTGAATGAAAGGAGCTGGCATCTAACTCTCTTTGAATCTTCTTTATCATGCTAGGATTAGCAGGAAAAAGCAAAAAATTTCAGAATTGCACCTTGCAATGTGGAGATATTACTGTTTGTGCATTTACAATATTCATTGATTTTTGCCATTGAAAAACATGTTTTTCATATACCAGAAATGTTTGAAGCTACTGACTGAATGAAAGGAGCTGGCATCTCACTCTCTTTGAATCTTCTTTATCATGCTAGGATTAACAGGAAAAAGCAAAAAATTTCAGAATTGCACCTTGCAATGTGGAGATATTACTGTTTGTGCATTTACAATATTCATTGATTTTTGCCATTGAAAAACGTCCAGAAATGTTTGAAGCTACTGACTGAATGATAGGAGCTGGCATCTCACTCTCTTTGAATCTTCTTTATCATGCTAGGATTAGCAGGAAAAAGCAAAAAATTTCAGAATTGCACCTTGCAATGTGGAGATATTGCTGTTTGTGCATTTACAATATTCATTGATTTTTGCCATTGAAAAACATGTTTTTCATATACAAGAAATGTTTGAAGCTACTGACTGAATGAAAGGAGCTGGCATCTCACTCTCTTTGAATCTTCTTTATCATGCTAGGATTAGCAGGAAAAAGCAAAAAATTTCAGAATTGCACCTTGCAATGTGGAGATATTACTGTTTGTGCATTTACAATATTCATTGATTTTTGCCATTGAAAAACGTCCAGAAATGTTTGAAGCTACTGACTGAATGAAAGGAGCTGGCATCTCACTCTCTTTGAATCTTCTTTATCATGCTAGGATTAGCAGGAAAAAGCAAAAAATTTCAGAATTGCACCTTGCAATGTGGAGATATTACTGTTTGTGCATTTACAATATTCATTGATTTTTGCCATTGAAAAACATGTTTTTCATATACCAGAAATGTTTGAAGCTACTGACGGAATGAAAGGAGCTGGCATCTCACTCTCTTTGAATCTTCTTTATCATGCTAGGATTAGCAGGAAAAAGCAAAAAATTTCAGAATTGCACCTTGCAATGTGGAGATATTACTGTTTGTGCATTTACAATATTCATTGATTTTTGCCATTGAAAAACATGTTTTTCATATACCAGAAATGTTTGAAGCTACTGACTGAATCAAAGGAGCTGGCATCTCACTGTCTTTGAATCTTCTTTATCATGCTAGGATTAACAGGAAAAAGCAAAAAATTTCAGAATTGCACCTTGCAATGTGGAGATATTACTGTTTGTGCATTTACAATATTCATTGATTTTGCCATTGAAAAACGTCCAGAAATGTTTGAAGCTACTGACTGAATGAAAGGAGCTGGCATCTCACTCTCTTTAAATCTTCTTTATCATGCTAGGATTAGCAGGAAAAAGCAAAAAAATTTCAGAATTGCACCTTGCAATGTGGAGATATTACTGTTTGTGCATTTACAATATTCATTGATTTTTGCCATTGAAAAACATGTTTTTCATATACCAGAAATGTTTGAAGCTACTGACTGAATGAAAGGAGCTGGCATCTCACTCTCTTTGAATCTTCTTTATCATGCTAGGATAAGCAGGAAAAAGCAAAAAATTTCAGAATTGCACCTTGCAATGTGGAGATATTACTGTTTGTGCATTTACAATATTCATTGATTTTTGCCATTGAAAAACATGTTTTTCATATACCAGAAATGTTTGAAGCTACTGACTTGAATGAAAGGAGCTGGCATCTCACTCTCTTTGAATCTTCTTTATCATGCTAGGATTAACAGGAAAAAGCAAAAAATTTCAGAATTTCACCTTGCAATGTGGAGATATTACTGTTTGTGCATTTACAATATTCATTGATTTTTGCCATTGAAAAACGTCCAGAAATGTTTGAAGCTACTGACTGAATGAAAGGAGCTGGTATCTCACTCTCTTTGAATCTTCTTTATCATGCTAGGATTAGCAGGAAAAAGCAAAAAATTTCAGAATTGCACCTTGCAATGTGGAGATATTACTGTTTGTGCATTTACAATATTCATTGATTTTTGCCATTGAAAAACATGTTTTTCATATACAAGAAATGTTTGAAGCTACTGACTGAATGAAAGGAGCTGGCATCTCACTCTCTTTGAATCTTCTTTATCATGCTAGGATTAGCAGGAAAAAGCAAAAAATTTCAGAATTGCACCTTGCAATGTGGAGATATTACTGTTTGTGCATTTACAATATTCATTGATTTTTGCCATTGAAAAACGTCCAGAAATGTTTGAAGCTACTGACTGAATGAAATTAGCTGGCATCTCACTCTCTTTGAATCTTCTTTATCATGCTAGGATTAGCAGGAAAAAGCAAAAAATTTCAGAATTGCACCTTGCAATGTGGAGATATTACTGTTTGTGCATTTACAATATTCATTGATTTTGCCATTGAAAAACGTCCAGAAATGTTTGAAGCTACTGACTGAATGAAAGGAGCTGGCATCTCACTCTCTTTGAATCTTCTTTATCATGCTAGGATTAGCAGGAAAAAGCAAAAAATTTCAGAATTGCACCTTGCAATGTGGAGATATTACTGTTTGTGCATTTACAATATTCATTGATTTTTGCCATTGAAAAACATGTTTTTCATATACCAGAAATGTTTGAAGCTACTGACGGAATGAAAGGAGCTGGCATCTCACTCTCTTTGAATCTTCTTTATCATGCTAGGATTAGCAGGAAAAAGCAAAAAATTTCAGAATTGCACCTTGCAATGTGGAGATATTACTGTTTGTGCATTTACAATATTCATTGATTTTTGCCATTGAAAAACATGTTTTTCATATACCAGAAATGTTTGAAGCTACTGACTGAATGAAAGGAGCTGGCATCTCACTGTCTTTGAATCTTCTTTATCATGCTAGGATTAACAGGAAAAAGCAAAAATTTTCAGAATTGCACCCTGCAATGTGGAGATATTACTGTTTGTGCATTTACAATATTCATTGATTTTGCCATTGAAAAACGTCCAGAAATGTTTGAAGCTACTGACTGAATGAAAGGAGCTGGCATCTCACTCTCTTTGAATCTTCTTTATCATGCTAGGATAAGCAGGAAAAAGCAAAAAATTTCAGAATTGCACCTTGCAATGTGGAGATATTACTGTTTGTGCATTTACAATATTCATTGATTTTTGCCATTGAAAAACATGTTTTTCATATACCAGAAATGTTTGAAGCTACTGACGGAATGAAAGGAGCTGGCATCTCACTCTCTTTGAATCTTCTTTATCATGCTAGGATTAGCAGGAAAAAGCAAAAAATTTCAGAATTGCACCTTGCAATGTGGAGATATTACTGTTTGTGCATTTACAATATTCATTGATTTTTGCCATTGAAAAACATGTTTTTCATATACCAGAAATGTTTGAAGCTACTGACTGAATGAAAGGAGCTGGCATCTCACTGTCTTTGAATCTTCTTTATCATGCTAGGATTAACAGGAAAAAGCAAAAAATTTCAGAATTGCACCTTGCAATGTGGAGATATTACTGTTTGTGCATTTACAATATTCATTGATTTTGCCATTGAAAAACGTCCAGAAATGTTTGAAGCTACTGACTGAATGAAAGGAGCTGGCATCTCACTCTCTTTGAATCTTCTTTATCATGCTAGGATTAGCAGGAAAAAGCAAAAAAATTTCAGAATTGCACCCTGCAATGTGGAGATATTACTGTTTGTGCATTTACAATATTCATTGATTTTTGCCATTGAAAAACATGTTTTTCATATACCAGAAATGTTTGAAGCTACTGACTGAATGAAAGGAGCTGGCATCTCACTCTCTTTGAATCTTCTTTATCATGCTAGGATAAGCAGGAAAAAGCAAAAAATTTCAGAATTGCACCTTGCAATGTGGAGATATTACTGTTTGTGCATTTACAATATTCATTGATTTTTGCCATTGAAAAACATGTTTTTCATATACCAGAAATGTTTGAAGCTACTGACTTGAATGAAAGGAGCTGGCATCTCACTCTCTTTGAATCTTCTTTATCATGCTAGGATTAACAGGAAAAAGCAAAAAATTTCAGAATTGCGCCTTGCAATGTGGAGATATTACTGTTTGTGCATTTACAATATTCATTGATTTTTGCCATTGAAAAACGTCCAGAAATGTTTGAAGCTACTGACTGAATGAAAGGAGCTGGTATCTCACTCTCTTTGAATCTTCTTTATCATGCTAGGATTAGCAGGAAAAAGCAAAAAATTTCAGAATTGCACCTTGCAATGTGGAGATATTACTGTTTATGCATTTACAATATTCATTGATTTTTGCCATTGAAAAACATGTTTTTCATATACAAGAAATGTTTGAAGCTACTGACTGAATGAAAGGAGCTGGCATCTCACTCTCTTTGAATCTTCTTTATCATGCTAGGATTAGCAGGAAAAAGCAAAAAATTTCAGAATTGCACCTTGCAATGTGGAGATATTACTGTTTGTGCATTTACAATATTCATTGATTTTTGCCATTGAAAAACGTCCAGAAATGTTTGAAGCTACTGACTGAATGAAATTAGCTGGCATCTCACTCTCTTTGAATCTTCTTTATCATGCTAGGATTAGCAGGAAAAAGCAAAAAATTTCAGAATTGCACCTTGCAATGTGGAGATATTACTGTTTGTGCATTTACAATATTCATTGATTTTTGCCATTGAAAAACATGTTTTTCATATACCAGAAATGTTTGAAGCTACTGACTGAATGAAAGGAGCTGGTATCTCACTCTCTTTGAATCTTCTTTATCATGCTAGGATTAACAGGAAAAAGCAAAAAATTTCAGAATTGCACCTTGCAATGTGGAGATATTACTGTTTGTGCATTTACAATATTCATTGATTTTTGCCATTGAAAAACGTCCAGAAATGTTTGAAGCTACTGACTGAATGAAAGGAGCTGGCATCTCACTCTCTTTGAATCTTCTTTATCATGCTAGGATTAACAGGAAAAAGCTAAAAATTTCAGAATTGCACCTTGCAATGTGGAGATATTACTGTTTGTGCATTTACAATATTCATTGATTTTTGCCATTGAAAAACATGTTTTTCATATACCAGAAATGTTTGAAGCTACTGACTGAATGAAAGGAGCTGGCATCTCACTCTCTTTGAATCTTCTTTATCATGCTAGGATTAGCAGGAAAAAGCAAAAAATTTCAGAATTGCACCTTGCAATGTGGAGATATTACTGTTTGTGCATTTACAATATTCATTGATTTTTGCCATTGAAAAACATGTTTTTCATATACCAGAAATGTTTGAAGCTACTGACTGAATGAAAGGAGCTGGCATCTCACTCTCTTTGAATCTTCTTTATCATGCTAGGATTAGCAGGAAAAAGCAAAAAATTTCAGAATTGCACCTTGCAATGTGGAGATATTACTGTTTGTGCATTTACAATATTCATTGATTTTTGCCATTGAAAAACATGTTTTTCATATACCAGAAATGTTTGAAGCTACTGACTGAATGAAAGGAGCTGGCATCTCACTCTCTTTGAATCTTCTTTATCATGCTAGGATTAGCAGGAAAAAGCAAAAAATTTCAGAATTGCACCTTGCAATGTGGAGATATTACTGTTTGTGCATTTACAATATTCATTGATTTTTGCCATTGAAAAACATGTTTTTCATATACCAGAAATGTTTGAAGCTACTGACTGAATGAAAGGAGCTGGCATCTCACTCTCTTTGAATCTTCTTTATCATGCTAGGATTAACAGGAAAAAACAAAAAATTTCAGAATTGCACCTTGCAATGTGGAGATATTACTGTTTGTGCATTTACAATATTCATTGATTTTTGCCATTGAAAAACATGTTTTTCATATACCAGAAATGTTTGAAGCTACTGACTGAATGAAAGGAGCTGGCATCTCACTCTCTTTGAATCTTCTTTATCATGCTAGGATTAACAGGAAAAAGCAAAAAATTTCAGAATTGCACCTTGCAATGTGGAGATATTACTGTTTGTGCATTTACAATATTCATTGATTTTTGCCATTGAAAAACGTCCAGAAATGTTTGAAGCTACTGACTGAATGAAAGGAGCTGGCATCTCACTCTCTTTGAATCTTCTTTATCATGCTAGGATTAGCAGGAAAAAGCAAAAAATTTCAGAATTGCACCTTGCAATGTGGAGATATTACTGTTTGTGCATTTACAATATTCATTGATTTTTGCCATTGAAAAACGTCCAGAAATGTTTGAAGCTACTGACTGAATGAAAGGAGCTGGCATCTCACTCTCTTTGAATCTTCTTTATCATGCTAGGATTAGCAGGAAAAAGCAAAAAATTTCAGAATTGCACCTTGCAATGTGGAGATATTACTGTTTGTGCATTTACAATATTCATTGATTTTTGCCATTGAAAAACATGTTTTTCATATACCAGAAATGTTTGAAGCTACTGACTGAATGAAAGGAGCTGGCATCTCACTCTCTTTGAATCTTCTTTATCATGCTAGGATTAGCAGGAAAAAGCAAAAAATTTCAGAATTGCACCTTGCAATGTGGAGATATTACTGTTTGTGCATTTACAATATTCATTGATTTTTGCCATTGAAAAACATGTTTTTCATATACCAGAAATGTTTGAAGCTACTGACTGAATGAAAGGAGCTGGCATCTCACTCTCTTTGAATCTTCTTTATCATGCTAGGATTAGCAGGAAAAAGCAAAAAATTTCAGAATTGCACCTTGCAATGTGGAGATATTACTGTTTGTGCATTTACAATATTCATTGATTTTTGCCATTGAAAAACATGTTTTTCATATACCAGAAATGTTTGAAGCTACTGACTGAATGAAAGGAGCTGGCATCTCACTCTCTTTGAATCTTCTTTATCATGCTAGGATTAACAGGAAAAAACAAAAAATTTCAGAATTGCACCTTGCAATGTGGAGATATTACTGTTTGTGCATTTACAATATTCATTGATTTTTGCCATTGAAAAACGTCCAGAAATGTTTGAAGCTACTGACTGAATGAAAGGAGCTGGCATCTCACTCTCTTTGAATCTTCTTTATCATGCTAGGATTAGCAGGAAAAAGCAAAAAATTTCAGAATTGCACCTTGCAATGTGGAGATATTACTGTTTGTGCATTTACAATATTCATTGATTTTTGCCATTGAAAAACATGTTTTTCATATACCAGAAATGTTTGAAGCTACTGACTGAATGAAAGGAGCTGGCATCTCACTCTCTTTGAATCTTCTTTATCATGCTAGGATTAGCAGGAAAAAGCAAAAAATTTCAGAATTGCACCTTGCAATGTGGAGATATTACTGTTTGTGCATTTACAATATTCATTGATTTTTGCCATTGAAAAACATGTTTTTCATATACCAGAAATGTTTGAAGCTACTGACTGAATGAAAGGAGCTGGCATCTCACTCTCTTTGAATCTTCTTTATCATGCTAGGATTAGCAGGAAAAAGCAAAAAATTTCAGAATTGCACCTTGCAATGTGGAGATATTACTGTTTGTGCATTTACAATATTCATTGATTTTTGCCATTGAAAAACATGTTTTTCATATACCAGAAATGTTTGAAGCTACTGACTGAATGAAAGGAGCTGGCATCTCACTCTCTTTGAATCTTCTTTATCATGCTAGGATTAACAGGAAAAAACAAAAAATTTCAGAATTGCACCTTGCAATGTGGAGATATTACTGTTTGTGCATTTACAATATTCATTGATTTTTGCCATTGAAAAACATGTTTTTCATATACCAGAAATGTTTGAAGCTACTGACTGAATGAAAGGAGCTGGCATCTCACTCTCTTTGAATCTTCTTTATCATGCTAGGATTAACAGGAAAAAGCAAAAAATTTCAGAATTGCACCTTGCAATGTGGAGATATTACTGTTTGTGCATTTACAATATTCATTGATTTTTGCCATTGAAAAACGTCCAGAAATGTTTGAAGCTACTGACTGAATGAAAGGAGCTGGCATCTCACTCTCTTTGAATCTTCTTTATCATGCTAGGATTAGCAGGAAAAAGCAAAAAATTTCAGAATTGCACCTTGCAATGTGGAGATATTACTGTTTGTGCATTTACAATATTCATTGATTTTTGCCATTGAAAAACGTCCAGAAATGTTTGAAGCTACTGACTGAATGAAAGGAGCTGGCATCTCACTCTCTTTGAATCTTCTTTATCATGCTAGGATTAGCAGGAAAAAGCAAAAAATTTCAGAATTGCACCTTGCAATGTGGAGATATTACTGTTTGTGCATTTACAATATTCATTGATTTTTGCCATTGAAAAACATGTTTTTCATATACCAGAAATGTTTGAAGCTACTGACTGAATGAAAGGAGCTGGCATCTCACTCTCTTTGAATCTTCTTTATCATGCTAGGATTAGCAGGAAAAAGCAAAAAATTTCAGAATTGCACCTTGCAATGTGGAGATATTACTGTTTGTGCATTTACAATATTCATTGATTTTTGCCATTGAAAAACATGTTTTTCATATACCAGAAATGTTTGAAGCTACTGACTGAATGAAAGGAGCTGGCATCTCACTCTCTTTAAATCTTCTTTATCATGCTAGGATTAACAGGAAAAAGCAAAAAATTTCAGAATTGCACCTTGCAATGTGGAGATATTACTGTTTGTGCATTTACAATATTCATTGATTTTTGCCATTGAAAAACGTCCAGAAATGTTTGAAGCTACTGACTGAATGAAAGGAGCTGGCATCTCACTCTCTTTGAATCTTCTTTATCATGCTAGGATTAGCAGGAAAAAGCAAAAAATTTCAGAATTGCACCTTGCAATGCGGAGAAATTACTGTTTGTGCATTTACAATATTCATTGATTTTTGCCATTGAAAAACATCAATCATTTCTGGTATATGAATAACATGATATTTTTCAATGGCAAAAATCAATGAATTTTGTAAATGCACAAACAGTAATTTCTCCGCATTGCAAGGCGCAATTCTGAAATTTTTTGCTTTTTCCTGCTCCTCTTAGCATGATAAAGAAGATTCAAAGAGAGTGAGATGCCAGCTCCTTTCATTCAGTCAGTAGCTTCAATCATTTCTGGACATTTTTCAATGGCAAAAATCAATGAATATTGTACATGCACAAACAGTAATTTCTCCGCATTGCAAGGTGCAATTCTGAAATTTTTTGCTTTTTCCTGCTCCTCTTAGCATGATAAAGAAGATTCAAAGAGAGTGAGATGCCAGCTCCTTTCATTCAGTCAGTAGCTTCAATCATTTCTGGACGTTTTTCAATGGCAAAAATCAATGAATATTGTAAATGCACAAACAGTAATTTCTCCGCATTGCAAGGTGCAATTCTGAAATTTTTTGCTTTTTCCTGCTCCTCTTAGCATGATAAAGAAGATTCAAAGAGAGTGAGATGCCAGCTCCTTTCATTCAGTCAGTACCTTCAATCATTTCTGGACGTTTTTCAATGGCAAAAATCAATGAATATTGTAAATGCACAAACAGTAATTTCTCCGCATTGCAAGGTGCAATTCTGAAATTTTTTGCTTTTTCCTGCTCCTCTTAGCATGATAAAGAAGATTCAAAGAGAGTGAGATGCCAGCTCCTTTCATTCAGTCAGTAGCTTCAATCATTTCTGGACGCTTTTCAATGGCAAAATTCAATGAATATTGTAAATGCACAAACTGTAATTTCTCCGCATTGCAAGGTGCAATTCTGAAATTTTTTGCTTTTTCCTGCTCCTCTTAGCATGATAAAGAAGATTCAAAGAGAGTGAGATGCCAGCTCCTTTCATTCAGTCAGTAGCTTCAATCATTTCTGGTATATGAATAACATGATGTTTTTCAATAGCAAAAATCAATGAATATTGTAAATGCACAAACAGTAATTTCTCCGCATTGCAAGGTGCAATTCTGAAATTTTTTGCTTTTTCCTGCTCCTCTTAGCATGATAAAGAAGACTCAAAGAGAGTGAGATGCCAGCTCCTTTCATTCAGTCAGTAGCTTCAATCATTTCTGGACGTTTTTCAATGGCAAAAATCAATGAATATTGTAAATGCACAAACAGTAATTTCTCCGCATTGCAAGGTGCAATTCTGAAATTTTTTGCTTTTTCCTGCTCCTCTTAGCATGATAAACAAGATTCAAAGAGAGTGAGATGCCAGCTCCTTTCATTCAGTCAGTAGCTTCAATCATTTCTGGACGTTTTTCAATGGCAAAAATCATTGAATATTGTAAATGCACAAACAGTAATTTCTCCGCATTGCAAGGTGCAATTCTGAAATTTTTTGCTTTTTCCTGCTCCTCTTAGCATGATAAAGAAGATTCAAAGAGAGTGAGATGCCAGCTCCTTTCATTCAGTCAGTAGCTTCAAACATTTCTGGTATATGAATAACATGATGTTTTTCAATGGCAAAAATCAATGAATATTGTAAATGCACAAACAGTAATTTCTCCGCATTGCAAGGTGCAATTCTGAAATTTTTTGCTTTTTCCTGCTCCTCTTAGCATGATAAAGAAGATTCAAAGAGAGTGAGATGCCAGCTCCTTTCGTTCAGTCAGTAGCTTCAATCATTTCTGGACGTTTTTCAATGGCAAAAATCATTGAATATTATAAATGCACAAACAGTAATTTCTCCGCATTGCAAGGTGCAATTCTGAAATTTTTTACTTTTTCCTGCTCCTCTTAGCATGATAAAGAAGATTCAAAGAGAGTGAGATGCCAGCTCCTTTCATTCAGTCAGTAGCTTCAATCATTTCTGGTATATGAATAACATGATGTTTTTCAATGGCAAAAATCAATGAATATTGTAAATGCACAAACAGTAATTTCTCCGCATTGCAAGGTGCAATTCTGAAATTTTTTGCTTTTTCCTGCTCCTCTTAGCATGATAAAGAAGATTCAAAGAGAGTGAGATGCCAGCTCCTTTCATTCAGTCAGTAGCTTCAATCATTTCTGGACGTTTTTCAATGGCAAAAATCAATGAATATTGTAAATGCACAAACAGTAATTTCTCCGCATTGCAAGGTGCAATTCTGAAATTTTTTGCTTTTTCCTGCTCCTCTTAGCATGATAAAGAAGATTCAAAGAGAGTGAGATGCCAGCTCCTTTCATTCAGTCAGTAGCATCAAACATTTCTGGTATATGAATAACATGATGTTTTTCAATGGCAAAAATCAATTAATATTGTAAATGCACAAACAGTAATTTCTTCGCATTGCAAGGTGCAATTCTGAAATTTTTTGCTTTTTCCTGCTCCTCTTAGCATGATAAAGAAGATTCAAAGAGAGTGAGATGCCAGCTCCTTTCATTCAGTCAGTAGCTTCAAACATTTCTGGTATATGAATAACATGATGTTTTTCAATGGCGGCAAAAATCAATGAATATTGTAAATGCACAAACAGTAATTTCTCCGCATTGCAAGGTGCAATTCTGAAATTTTTTGCTTTTTCCTGCTCCTCTTAGCATGATAAAGAAGATTCAAAGAGAGTGAGATGCCAGCTCCTTTCATTCAGTCAGTAGCTTCAATCATTTCTGGACGTTTTTCAATGGCAAAAATCATTGAATATTGTAAATGCACAAACAGTAATTTCTCCGCATTGCAAGGTGCAATTCTGAAATTTTTTACTTTTTCCTGCTCCTCTTAGCATGATAAAGAAGATTCAAAGAGAGTGAGATGCCAGCTCCTTTCATTCAGTCAGTAGCTTCAATCATTTCTGGTATATGAATAACATGATGTTTTTCAATGGCAAAAATCAATGAATATTGTAAATGCACAAACAGTAATTTCTCCGCATTGCAAGGCGCAATTCTGAAATTTTTTGCTTTTTCCTGCTCCTCTTAGCATGATAAAGAAGATTCAAAGAGAGTGAGATGCCAGCTCCTTTCATTCAGTCAGTAGCTTCAATCATTTCTGGACATTTTTCAATGGCAAAAATCAATGAATATTGTAAATGCACAAACAGTAATTTCTCCGCATTGCAAGGTGCAATTCTGAAATTTTTTGCTTTTTCCTGCTCCTCTTAGCATGATAAAGAAGATTCAAAGAGAGTGAGATGCCAGCTCCTTTCATTCAGTCAGTAGCTTCAATCATTTCTGGACGTTTTTCAATGGCAAAAATCAATGAATATTGTAAATGCACAAACAGTAATTTCTCCGCATTGCAAGGTGCAATTCTGAAATTTTTTGCTTTTTCCTGCTCCTCTTAGCATGATAAAGAAGATTCAAAGAGAGTGAGATGCCAGCTCCTTTCATTCAGTCAGTAGCTTCAATCATTTCTGGACGTTTTTCAATGGCAAAAATCAATGAATATTGTAAATGCACAAACTGCAATTTCTCCGCATTGCAAGGTGCAATTCTGAATTTTTTTGCTTTTTCCTGCTCCTCTTAGCATGATAAAGAAGATTCAAAGAGAGTGAGATGCCAGCTCCTTTCATTCAGTCAGTATCTTCAATCATTTCTGGTATATGAATAACATGATGTTTTTCAATGGCAAAAATCAATGAATATTGTAAATGCACAAACAGTAATTTCTCCGCATTGCAAGGTGCAATTCTGAAATTTTTTGCTTTTTCCTGCTCCTCTTAGCATGATAAAGAAGATTCAAAGAGAGTGAGATGCCAGCTCCTTTCATTCAGTCAGTAGCTTCAATCATTTCTGGACGTTTTTCAATGGCAAAAATCATTGAATATTGTAAATGCACAAACAGTAATTTCTCCGCATTGCAAGGTGCAATTCTGAAATTTTTTACTTTTTCCTGCTCCTCTTAGCATGATAAAGAAGATTCAAAGAGTGTGAGATGCCAGCTCCTTTCATTCAGTCAGTAGCTTCAATCATTTCTGGTATATGAATAACATGATGTTTTTCAATCGCAAAAATCAATGAATATTGTAAATGCACAAACAGTAATTTCTCCGCATTGCAAGGTGCAATTCTGAAATGTTTTGCTTTTTCCTGCTCCTCTTAGCATGATAAAGAAGATTCAAAGAGAGTGAGATGCCAGCTCCTTTCATTCAGTCAGTAGCTTCAATCATTTCTGGACGTTTTTCAATGGCAAAAATCAATGAATATTGTAAATGCACAAACAGTAATTTCTCCGCATTGCAAGGTGCAATTCTGAAATTTTTTGCTTTTTCCTGCTCCTCTTAGCATGACAAAGAAGATTCAAAGAGAGTGAGATGCCAGATCCTTTCCTTCAGTCAGTAGCTTCAATCATTTCTGGTATATGAATAACATGATGTTTTTCAATGGCAAAAATCAATGAATTTTGTAAATGCACAAACAGTAATTTCTCCGCATTGCAAGGCGCAATTCTGAAATTTTTTGCTTTTTCCTGCTCCTCTTAGCATGATAAAGAAGATTCAAAGAGAGTGAGATGCCAGCTCCTTTCATTCAGTCAGTAGCTTCAATCATTTCTGGACATTTTTCAATGGCAAAAATCAATGAATATTGTAAATGCACAAACAGTAATTTCTCCGCATTGCAAGGTGCAATTCTGAAATTTTTTGCTTTTTCCTGCTCCTCTTAGCATGATAAAGAAGATTCAAAGAGAGTGAGATGCCAGCTCCTTTCATTCAGTCAGTAGCTTCAATCATTTCTGGACGTTTTTCAATGGCAAAAATCAATGAATATTGTAAATGCACAAACAGTAATTTCTCCGCATTGCAAGGTGCAATTCTGAAATTTTTTGCTTTTTCCTGCTCCTCTTAGCATGATAAAGAAGATTCAAAGAGAGTGATATGCCAGCTCCTTTCATTCAGTCAGTAGCTTCAATCATTTCTGGACGTTTTTCAATGGCAAAAATCATTGAATATT
This sequence comes from Phyllobates terribilis, assembly GCF_046119375.1. Classification (NCBI taxonomy): domain Eukaryota; kingdom Metazoa; phylum Chordata; class Amphibia; order Anura; family Dendrobatidae; genus Phyllobates; species Phyllobates terribilis. Next base: position 321,861 of record NW_027363952.1, read on the forward strand.
GTAAATGCACAAACAGTAATTTCTCCGCATTGCAAGGTGCAATTCTGAAATTTTTTACTTTTTCCTGCTCCTCTTAGCATGATAAAGAAGATTCAAAGAGAGTGAGATGCCAGCTCCTTTCATTCAGTCAGTAGCTTCAATCATTTCTGGTATATGAATAACATGATGTTTTTCAATCGCAAAAATCAATGAATATTGTAAATGCACAAACAGTAATTTCTCCGCATTGCAAGGTGCAATTCTGAAATGTTTTGCTTTTTCCTGCTCCTCTTAGCATGATAAAGAAGATTCAAAGAGAGTGAGATGCCAGCTCCTTTCATTCAGTCAGTAGCTTCAATCATTTCTGGACGTTTTTCAATGGCAAAAATCAATGAATATTGTAAATGCACAAACAGTAATTTCTCCGCATTGCAAGGTGCAATTCTGAAATTTTTTGCTTTTTCCTGCTCCTCTTAGCATGACAAAGAAGATTCAAAGAGAGTGAGATGCCAGCTCCTTTCATTCAGTCAGTAGCTTCAATCATTTCTGGTATATGAATAACATGATGTTTTTCAATAGCAAAAATCAATGAATATTGTAAATGCACAAACAGTAATTTCTCCGCATTGCAAGGTGCAATTCTGAAATTTTTTGCTTTTTCCTGCTCCTCTTAGCATGATAAAGAAGACTCAAAGAGAGTGAGATGCCAGCTCCTTTCATTCAGTCAGTAGCTTCAATCATTTCTGGACGTTTTTCAATGGCAAAAATCAATGAATATTGTAAATGCACAAACAGTAATTTCTCCGCATTGCAAGGTGCAATTCTGAAATTTTTTGCTTTTTCCTGCTCCTCTTAGCATGATAAACAAGATTCAAAGAGAGTGAGATGCCAGCTCCTTAGATTCAGTCAGTAGCTTCAATCATTTCTGGACGTTTTTCAATGGCAAAAATCATTGAATATTGTAAATGCACAAACAGTAATTTCTCCGCATTGCAAGGTGCAATTCTGAAATTTTTTGCTTTTTCCTGCTCCTCTTAGCATGATAAAGAAGATTCAAAGAGAGTGAGATGCCAGCTCCTTTCATTCAGTCAGTAGCTTCAAACATTTCTGGTATATGAATAACATGATGTTTTTCAATGGCAAAAATCAATGAATATTGTAAATGCACAAACAGTAATTTCTCCGCATTGCAAGGTGCAATTCTGAAATTTTTTGCTTTTTCCTGCTCCTCTTAGCATGATAAAGAAGATTCAAAGAGAGTGAGATGCCAGCTCCTTTCGTTCAGTCAGTAGCTTCAATCATTTCTGGACGTTTTTCAATGGCAAAAATCATTGAATATTATAAATGCACAAACAGTAATTTCTCCGCATTGCAAGGTGCAATTCTGAAATTTTTTACTTTTTCCTGCTCCTCTTAGCATGATAAAGAAGATTCAAAGAGAGTGAGATGCCAGCTCCTTTCATTCAGTCAGTAGCTTCAATCATTTCTGGTATATGAATAACATGATGTTTTTCAATGGCAAAAATCAATGAATATTGTAAATGCACAAACAGTAATTTCTCCGCATTGCAAGGTGCAATTCTGAAATTTTTTGCTTTTTCCTGCTCCTCTTAGCATGATAAAGAAGATTCAAAGAGAGTGAGATGCCAGCTCCTTTCATTCAGTCAGTAGCTTCAATCATTTCTGGACGTTTTTCAATGGCAAAAATCAATGAATATTGTAAATGCACAAACAGTAATTTCTCCGCATTGCAAGGTGCAATTCTGAAATTTTTTGCTTTTTCCTGCTCCTCTTAGCATGATAAAGAAGATTCAAAGAGAGTGAGATGCCAGCTCCTTTCATTCAGTCAGTAGCATCAAACATTTCTGGTATATGAATAACATGATGTTTTTCAATGGCAAAAATCAATTAATATTGTAAATGCACAAACAGTAATTTCTTCGCATTGCAAGGTGCAATTCTGAAATTTTTTGCTTTTTCCTGCTCCTCTTAGCATGATAAAGAAGATTCAAAGAGAGTGAGATGCCAGCTCCTTTCATTCAGTCAGTAGCTTCAAACATTTCTGGTATATGAATAACATGATGTTTTTCAATGGCGGCAAAAATCAATGAATATTGTAAATGCACAAACAGTAATTTCTCCGCATTGCAAGGTGCAATTCTGAAATTTTTTGCTTTTTCCTGCTCCTCTTAGCATGATAAAGAAGATTCAAAGAGAGTGAGATGCCAGCTCCTTTCATTCAGTCAGTAGCTTCAATCATTTCTGGACGTTTTTCAATGGCAAAAATCATTGAATATTGTAAATGCACAAACAGTAATTTCTCCGCATTGCAAGGTGCAATTCTGAAATTTTTTACTTTTTCCTGCTCCTCTTAGCATGATAAAGAAGATTCAAAGAGAGTGAGATGCCAGCTCCTTTCATTCAGTCAGTAGCTTCAATCATTTCTGGTATATGAATAACATGATGTTTTTCAATCGCAAAAATCAATGAATATTGTAAATGCACAAACAGTAATTTCTCCGCATTGCAAGGTGCAATTCTGAAATGTTTTGCTTTTTCCTGCTCCTCTTAGCATGATAAAGAAGATTCAAAGAGAGTGAGATGCCAGCTCCTTTCATTCAGTCAGTAGCTTCAATCATTTCTGGACGTTTTTCAATGGCAAAAATCAATGAATATTGTAAATGCACAAACAGTAATTTCTCCGCATTGCAAGGTGCAATTCTGAAATTTTTTGCTTTTTCCTGCTCCTCTTAGCATGACAAAGAAGATTCAAAGAGAGTGAGATGCCAGATCCTTTCCTTCAGTCAGTAGCTTCAATCATTTCTGGTATATGAATAACATGATGTTTTTCAATGGCAAAAATCAATGAATATTGTAAATGCACAAACAGTAATTTCTCCGCATTGCAAGGCGCAATTCTGAAATTTTTTGCTTTTTCCTGCTCCTCTTAGCATGATAAAGAAGATTCAAAGAGAGTGAGATGCCAGCTCCTTTCATTCAGTCAGTAGCTTCAATCATTTCTGGACATTTTTCAATGGCAAAAATCAATGAATATTGTAAATGCACAAACAGTAATTTCTCCGCATTGCAAGGTGCAATTCTGAAATTTTTTGCTTTTTCCTGCTCCTCTTAGCATGATAAAGAAGATTCAAAGAGAGTGAGATGCCAGCTCCTTTCATTCAGTCAGTAGCTTCAATCATTTCTGGACGTTTTTCAATGGCAAAAATCAATGAATATTGTAAATGCACAAACAGTAATTTCTCCGCATTGCAAGGTGCAATTCTGAAATTTTTTGCTTTTTCCTGCTCCTCTTAGCATGATAAAGAAGATTCAAAGAGAGTGAGATGCCAGCTCCTTTCATTCAGTCAGTAGCTTCAATCATTTCTGGACGTTTTTCAATGGCAAAAATCAATGAATATTGTAAATGCACAAACTGCAATTTCTCCGCATTGCAAGGTGCAATTCTGAATTTTTTTGCTTTTTCCTGCTCCTCTTAGCATGATAAAGAAGATTCAAAGAGAGTGAGATGCCAGCTCCTTTCATTCAGTCAGTAGCTTCAATCATTTCTGGTATATGAATAACATGATGTTTTTCAATGGCAAAAATCAATGAATATTGTAAATGCACAAACAGTAATTTCTCCGCATTGCAAGGTGCAATTCTGAAATTTTTTGCTTTTTCCTGCTCCTCTTAGCATGATAAAGAAGATTCAAAGAGAGTGAGATGCCAGCTCCTTTCATTCAGTCAGTAGCTTCAATCATTTCTGGACGTTTTTCAATGGCAAAAATCATTGAATATTGTAAATGCACAAACAGTAATTTCTCCGCATTGCAAGGTGCAATTCTGAAATTTTTTACTTTTTCCTGCTCCTCTTAGCATGATAAAGAAGATTCAAAGAGTGTGAGATGCCAGCTCCTTTCATTCAGTCAGTAGCTTCAATCATTTCTGGTATATGAATAACATGATGTTTTTCAATCGCAAAAATCAATGAATATTGTAAATGCACAAACAGTAATTTCTCCGCATTGCAAGGTGCAATTCTGAAATGTTTTGCTTTTTCCTGCTCCTCTTAGCATGATAAAGAAGATTCAAAGAGAGTGAGATGCCAGCTCCTTTCATTCAGTCAGTAGCTTCAATCATTTCTGGACGTTTTTCAATGGCAAAAATCAATGAATATTGTAAATGCACAAACAGTAATTTCTCCGCATTGCAAGGTGCAATTCTGAAATTTTTTGCTTTTTCCTGCTCCTCTTAGCATGACAAAGAAGATTCAAAGAGAGTGAGATGCCAGATCCTTTCCTTCAGTCAGTAGCTTCAATCATTTCTGGTATATGAATAACATGATGTTTTTCAATGGCAAAAATCAATGAATTTTGTAAATGCACAAACAGTAATTTCTCCGCATTGCAAGGTGCAATTCTGAAATTTTTTGCTTTTTCCTGCTCCTCTTAGCATGATAAAGAAGATTCAAAGAGAGTGAGATGCCAGCTCCTTTCATTCAGTCAGTAGCTTCAATCATTTCTGGACATTTTTCAATGGCAAAAATCAATGAATATTGTAAATGCACAAACAGTAATTTCTCCGCATTGCAAGGTGCAATTCTGAAATTTTTTGCTTTTTCCTGCTCCTCTTAGCATGATAAAGAAGATTCAAAGAGAGTGAGATGCCAGCTCCTTTCATTCAGTCAGTAGCTTCAATCATTTCTGGACGTTTTTCAATGGCAAAAATCAATGAATATTGTAAATGCACAAACAGTAATTTCTCCGCATTGCAAGGTGCAATTCTGAAATTTTTTGCTTTTTCCTGCTCCTCTTAGCATGATAAAGAAGATTCAAAGAGAGTGATATGCCAGCTCCTTTCATTCAGTCAGTAGCTTCAATCATTTCTGGACGTTTTTCAATGGCAAAAATCATTGAATATTGTAAATGCACAAACAGTAATTTCTCCGCATTGCAAGGTGCAATTCTGAAATTTTTTACTTTTTCCTGCTCCTCTTAGCATGATAAAGAAGATTCAAAGAGAGTGAGATGCCAGCTCCTTTCATTCAGTCAGTAGCTTCAATCATTTCTGGTATATGAATAACATGATGTTTTTCAATCGCAAAAATCAATGAATATTGTAAATGCACAAACAGTAATTTCTCCGCATTGCAAGGTGCAATTCTGAAATGTTTTGCTTTTTCCTGCTCCTCTTAGCATGATAAAGAAGATTCAAAGAGAGTGAGATGCCAGCTCCTTTCATTCAGTCAGTAGCTTCAATCATTTCTGGACGTTTTTCAATGGCAAAAATCAATGAATATTGTAAATGCACAAACAGTAATTTCTCCGCATTGCAAGGTGCAATTCTGAAATTTTTTGCTTTTTCCTGCTCCTCTTAGCATGACAAAGAAGATTCAAAGAGAGTGAGATGCCAGATCCTTTCCTTCAGTCAGTAGCTTCAATCATTTCTGGTATATGAATAACATGATGTTTTTCAATGGCAAAAATCAATGAATTTTGTAAATGCACAAACAGTAATTTCTCCGCATTGCAAGGCGCAATTCTGAAATTTTTTGCTTTTTCCTGCTCCTCTTAGCATGATAAAGAAGATTCAAAGAGAGTGAGATGCCAGCTCCTTTCATTCAGTCAGTAGCTTCAATCATTTCTGGACGCTTTTCAATGGCAAAATTCAATGAATATTGTAAATGCACAAACTGTAATTTCTCCGCATTGCAAGGTGCAATTCTGAAATTTTTTGCTTTTTCCTGCTCCTCTTAGCATGATAAAGAAGATTCAAAGAGAGTGAGATGCCAGCTCCTTTCATTCAGTCAGTAGCTTCAATCATTTCTGGTATATGAATAACATGATGTTTTTCAATAGCAAAAATCAATGAATATTGTAAATGCACAAACAGTAATTTCTCCGCATTGCAAGGTGCAATTCTGAAATTTTTTGCTTTTTCCTGCTCCTCTTAGCATGATAAAGAAGACTCAAAGAGAGTGAGATGCCAGCTCCTTTCATTCAGTCAGTAGCTTCAATCATTTCTGGACGTTTTTCAATGGCAAAAATCAATGAATATTGTAAATGCACAAACAGTAATTTCTCCGCATTGCAAGGTGCAATTCTGAAATTTTTTGCTTTTTCCTGCTCCTCTTAGCATGATAAAGAAGATTCAAAGAGAGTGAGATGCCAGCTCCTTTCATTCAGTCAGTAGCTTCAATCATTTCTGGACGTTTTTCAATGGCAAAAATCAATGAAAATTGTAAATGCACAAACTATAATTTCTCCGCATTGCAAGGTGCAATTCTGAAATTTTTTGCTTTTTCCTGCTCCTCTTAGCATGATAAAGAAGATTCAAAGAGAGTGAGATGCCAGCTCCTTTCATTCAGTCAGTAGCTTCAATCATTTCTGGTATATGAATAACATGATGTTTTTCAATAGCAAAAATCAATGAATATTGTAAATGCACAAACAGTAATTTCTCCGCATTGCAAGGTGCAATTCTGAAATTTTTTGCTTTTTCCTGCTCCTCTTAGCATGATAAAGAAGATTCAAAGAGAGTGAGATGCCAGCTCCTTTCATTCAGTCAGTAGCTTCAATCATTTCTGGACGTTTTTCAATGGCAAAAATCAATGAATATTGTAAATGCACAAACTATAATTTCTCCGCATTGCAAGGTGCAATTCTGAAATTTTTTGCTTTTTCCTGCTCCTCTTAGCATGATAAAGAAGATTCAAAGAGAGTGAGATGCCAGCTCCTTTCATTCAGTCAGTAGCTTCAATCATTTCTGGTATATGAATAACATGATGTTTTTCAATAGCAAAAATCAATGAATATTGTAAATGCACAAACAGTAATTTCTCCGCATTGCAAGGTGCAATTCTGAAATTTTTTGCTTTTTCCTGCTCCTCTTAGCATGATAAAGAAGATTCAAAGAGAGTGAGATGCCAGCTCCTTTCATTCAGTCAGTAGCTTCAATCATTTCTGGACGTTTTTCAATGGCAAAAATCAATGAATATTGTAAATGCACAAACAGTAATTTCTCCGCATTGCAAGGTGCAATTCTGAAATTTTTTGCTTTTTCCTGCTCCTCTTAGCATGATAAACAAGATTCAAAGAGAGTGAGATGCCAGCTCCTTTCATTCAGTCAGTAGCTTCAATCATTTCTGGACGTTTTTCAATGGCAAAAATCATTGAATATTGTAAATGCACAAACAGTAATTTCTCCGCATTGCAAGGTGCAATTCTGAAATTTTTTGCTTTTTCCTGCTCCTCTTAGCATGATAAAGAAGATTCAAAGAGAGTGAGATGCCAGCTCCTTTCATTCAGTCAGTAGCTTCAAACATTTCTGGTATATGAATAACATGATGTTTTTCAATGGCAAAAATCAATGAATATTGTAAATGCACAAACAGTAATTTCTCCGCATTGCAAGGTGCAATTCTGAAATTTTTTGCTTTTTCCTGCTCCTCTTAGCATGATAAAGAAGATTCAAAGAGAGTGAGATGCCAGCTCCTTTCGTTCAGTCAGTAGCTTCAATCATTTCTGGACGTTTTTCAATGGCAAAAATCATTGAATATTATAAATGCACAAACAGTAATTTCTCCGCATTGCAAGGTGCAATTCTGAAATTTTTTACTTTTTCCTGCTCCTCTTAGCATGATAAAGAAGATTCAAAGAGAGTGAGATGCCAGCTCCTTTCATTCAGTCAGTAGCTTCAATCATTTCTGGTATATGAATAACATGATGTTTTTCAATGGCAAAAATCAATGAATATTGTAAATGCACAAACAGTAATTTCTCCGCATTGCAAGGTGCAATTCTGAAATTTTTTGCTTTTTCCTGCTCCTCTTAGCATGATAAAGAAGATTCAAAGAGAGTGAGATGCCAGCTCCTTTCATTCAGTCAGTAGCATCAAACATTTCTGGTATATGAATAACATGATGTTTTTCAATGGCAAAAATCAATGAATATTGTAAATGCACAAACAGTAATTTCTTCGCATTGCAAGGTGCAATTCTGAAATTTTTTGCTTTTTCCTGCTCCTCTTAGCATGATAAAGAAGATTCAAAGAGAGTGAGATGCCAGCTCCTTTCATTCAGTCAGTAGCTTCAAACATTTCTGGTATATGAATAACATGATGTTTTTCAATGGCGGCAAAAATCAATGAATATTGTAAATGCACAAACAGTAATTTCTCCGCATTGCAAGGTGCAATTCTGAAATTTTTTGCTTTTTCCTGCTCCTCTTAGCATGATAAAGAAGATTCAAAGAGAGTGAGATGCCAGCTCCTTTCATTCAGTCAGTAGCTTCAATCATTTCTGGACGTTTTTCAGTGGCAAAAATCATTGAATATTGTAAATGCACAAACAGTAATTTCTCCGCATTGCAAGGTGCAATTCTGAAATTTTTTACTTTTTCCTGCTCCTCTTAGCATGATAAAGAAGATTCAAAGAGAGTGAGATGCCAGCTCCTTTCATTCAGTCAGTAGCTTCAATCATTTCTGGTATATGAATAACATGATGTTTTTCAATCGCAAAAATCAATGAATATTGTAAATGCACAAACAGTAATTTCTCCGCATTGCAAGGTGCAATTCTGAAATGTTTTGCTTTTTCCTGCTCCTCTTAGCATGATAAAGAAGATTCAAAGAGAGTGAGATGCCAGCTCCTTTCATTCAGTCAGTAGCTTCAATCATTTCTGGACGTTTTTCAATGGCAAAAATCAATGAATATTGTAAATGCACAAACAGTAATTTCTCCGCATTGCAAGGTGCAATTCTGAAATTTTTTGCTTTTTCCTGCTCCTCTTAGCATGACAAAGAAGACTCAAAGAGAGTGAGATGCCAGATCCTTTCCTTCAGTCAGTAGCTTCAATCATTTCTGGTATATGAATAACATGATGTTTTTCAATGGCAAAAATCAATGAATTTTGTAAATGCACAAACAGTAATTTCTCCGCATTGCAAGGCGCAATTCTGAAATTTTTTGCTTTTTCCTGCTCCTCTTAGCATGATAAAGAAGATTCAAAGAGAGTGAGATGCCAGCTCCTTTCATTCAGTCAGTAGCTTCAATCATTTCTGGACATTTTTCAATGGCAAAAATCAATGAATATTGTAAATGCACAAACAGTAATTTCTCCGCATTGCAAGGTGCAATTCTGAAATTTTTTGCTTTTTCCTGCTCCTCTTAGCATGATAAAGAAGATTCAAAGAGAGTGAGATGCCAGCTCCTTTCATTCAGTCAGTAGCTTCAATCATTTCTGGACGTTTTTCAATGGCAAAAATCAATGAATATTGTAAATGCACAAACAGTAATTTCTCCGCATTGCAAGGTGCAATTCTGAAATTTTTTGCTTTTTCCTGCTCCTCTTAGCATGATAAAGAAGATTCAAAGAGAGTGAGATGCCAGCTCCTTTCATTCAGTCAGTAGCTTCAATCATTTCTGGACGTTTTTCAATGGCAAAAATCAATGAATATTGTAAATGCACAAACTGCAATTTCTCCGCATTGCAAGGTGCAATTCTGAATTTTTTTGCTTTTTCCTGCTCCTCTTAGCATGATAAAGAAGATTCAAAGAGAGTGAGATGCCAGCTCCTTTCATTCAGTCAGTAGCTTCAATCATTTCTGGTATATGAATAACATGATGTTTTTCAATGGCAAAAATCAATGAATATTGTAAATGCACAAACAGTAATTTCTCCGCATTGCAAGGTGCAATTCTGAAATTTTTTGCTTTTTCCTGCTCCTCTTAGCATGATAAAGAAGATTCAAAGAGAGTGAGATGCCAGCTCCTTTCATTCAGTCAGTAGCTTCAATCATTTCTGGACGTTTTTCAATGGCAAAAATCATTGAATATTGTAAATGCACAAACAGTAATTTCTCCGCATTGCAAGGTGCAATTCTGAAATTTTTTAATTTTTCCTGCTCCTCTTAGCATGATAAAGAAGATTCAAAGAGAGTGAGATGCCAGCTCCTTTCATTCAGTCAGTAGCTTCAATCATTTCTGGTATATGAATAACATGATGTTTTTCAATCGCAAAAATCAATGAATATTGTAAATGCACAAACAGTAATTTCTCCGCATTGCAAGGTGCAATTCTGAAATGTTTTGCTTTTTCCTGCTCCTCTTAGCATGATAAAGAAGATTCAAAGAGAGTGAGATGCCAGCTCCTTTCATTCAGTCAGTAGCTTCAATCATTTCTGGACGTTTTTCAATGGCAAAAATCAATGAATATTGTAAATGCACAAAAAGTAATTTCTCCGCATTGCAAGGTGCAATTCTGAAATTTTTTGCTTTTTCCTGCTCCTCTTAGCATGACAAAGAAGATTCAAAGAGAGTGAGATGCCAGATCCTTTCCTTCAGTCAGTAGCTTCAATCATTTCTGGTATATGAATAACATGATGTTTTTCAATGGCAAAAATCAATGAATTTTGTAAATGCACAAACAGTAATTTCTCCGCATTGCAAGGCGCAATTCTGAAATTTTTTGCTTTTTCCTGCTCCTCTTAGCATGATAAATAAGATTCAAAGAGAGTGAGATGCCAGCTCCTTTCATTCAGTCAGTAGCTTCAATCATTTCTGGACATTTTTCAATGGCAAAAATCAATGAATATTGTAAATGCACAAACAGTAATTTCTCCGCATTGCAAGGTGCAATTCTGAAATTTTTTGCTTTTTCCTGCTCCTCTTAGCATGATAAAGAAGATTCAAAGAGAGTGAGATGCCAGCTCCTTTCATTCAGTCAGTAGCTTCAATCATTTCTGGACGTTTTTCAATGGCAAAAATCAATGAATATTGTAAATGCACAAACAGTAATTTCTCCGCATTGCAAGGTGCAATTCTGAAATTTTTTGCTTTTTCCTGCTCCTCTTAGCATGATAAAGAAGATTCAAAGAGAGTGAGATGCCAGCTCCTTTCATTCAGTCAGTAGCTTCAATCATTTCTGGACGTTTTTCAATGGCAAAAATCATTGAATATTGTAAATGCACAAACAGTAATTTCTCCGCATTGCAAGGTGCAATTCTGAAATTTTTTACTTTTTCCTGCTCCTCTTAGCATGATAAAGAAGATTCAAAGAGAGTGAGATGCCAGCTCCTTTCATTCAGTCAGTAGCTTCAATCATTTCTGGTATATGAATAACATGATGTTTTTCAATCGCAAAAATCAATGAATATTGTAAATGCACAAACAGTAATTTCTCCGCATTGCAAGGTGCAATTCTGAAATGTTTTGCTTTTTCCTGCTCCTCTTAGCATGATAAAGAAGATTCAAAGAGAGTGAGATGCCAGCTCCTTTCATTCAGTCAGTAGCTTCAATCATTTCTGGACGTTTTTCAATGGCAAAAATCAATGAATATTGTAAATGCACAAACAGTAATTTCTCCGCATTGCAAGGTGCAATTCTGAAATTTTTTGCTTTTTCCTGCTCCTCTTAGCATGACAAAGAAGATTCAAAGAGAGTGAGATGCCAGATCCTTTCCTTCAGTCAGTAGCTTCAATCATTTCTGGTATATGAATAACATGATGTTTTTCAATGGCAAAAATCAATGAATTTTGTAAATGCACAAACAGTAATTTCTCCGCATTGCAAGGCGCAATTCTGAAATTTTTTGCTTTTTCCTGCTCCTCTTAGCATGATAAAGAAGATTCAAAGAGAGTGAGATGCCAGCTCCTTTCATTCAGTCAGTAGCTTCAATCATTTCTGGACATTTTTCAATGGCAAAAATCAATGACTATTGTAAATGCACAAACAGTAATTTCTCCGCATTGCAAGGTGCAATTCTGAAATTTTTTGCTTTTTCCTGCTCCTCTTAGCATGATAAAGAAGATTCAAAGAGAGTGAGATGCCAGCTCCTTTCATTCAGTCAGTAGCTTCAATCATTTCTGGACGTTTTTCAATGGCAAAAATCAATGAATATTGTAAATGCACAAACAGTAATTTCTCCGCATTGCAAGGTGCAATTCTGAAATTTTTTGCTTTTTCCTGCTCCTCTTAGCATGATAAAGAAGATTCAAAGAGAGTGAGATGCCAGCTCCTTTCATTCAGTCAGTAGCTTCAATCATTTCTGGACGTTTTTCAATGGCAAAAATCAATGAATATTGTAAATGCACAAACTGCAATTTCTCCGCATTGCAAGGTGCAATTCTGAAATTTTTTGCTTTTTCCTGCTCCTCTTAGCATGATAAAGAAGATTCACAGAGAGTGAGATGCCAGCTCCTTTCATTCAGTCAGTAGCTTCAATCATTTCTGGTATATGAATAACATGATGTTTTTCAATGGCAAAAATCAATGAATATTGTAAATGCACAAACAGTAATTTCTCCGCATTGCAAGGTGCAATTCTGAAATTTTTTGCTTTTTCCTGCTCCTCTTAGCATGATAAAGAAGATTCAAAGAGAGTGAGATGCCAGCTCCTTTCATTCAGTCAGTAGCTTCAATCATTTCTGGACGTTTTTCAATGGCAAAAATCAATGAATATTGTAAATGCACAAACTGCAATTTCTCCGCATTGCAAGGTGCAATTCTGAAATTTTTTGCTTTTTCCTGCTCCTCTTAGCATGATAAAGAAGATTCAAAGAGAGTGAGATGCCAGCTCCTTTCATTCAGTCAGTAGCTTCAATCATTTCTGGTATATGAATAACATGATGTTTTTCAATAGCAAAAATCAATGAATATTGTAAATGCACAAACAGTAATTTCTCCGCATTGCAAGGTGCAATTCTGAAATTTTTGGCTTTTTCCTGCTCCTCTTAGCATGATAAAGAAGATTCAAAGAGAGTGAGATGCCAGCTCCTTTCATTCAGTCAGTAGCTTCAATCATTTCTGGACGTTTTTCAATGGCAAAAATCAATGAATATTGTAAATGCACAAACAGTAATTTCTCCGCATTGCAAGGTGCAATTCTGAAATTTTTTGCTTTTTCCTGCTCCTCTTAGCATGATAAACAAGATTCAAAGAGAGTGAGATGCCAGCTCCTTTCATTCAGTCAGTAGCTTCAATCATTTCTGGACGTTTTTCAATGGCAAAAATCATTGAATATTGTAAATGCACAAACAGTAATTTCTCCGCATTGCAAGGTGCAATTCTGAAATTTTTTACTTTTTCCTGCTCCTCTTAGCATGATAAAGAAGATTCAAAGAGAATGAGATGCCAGCTCCTTTCATTCAGTCAGTAGCTTCAATCATTTCTGGTATATGAATAACATGATGTTTTTCAATCGCAAAAATCAATGAATATTGTAAATGCACAAACAGTAATTTCTCCGCATTGCAAGGAGCAATTCTGAAATTTTTTGCTTTTTCCTGCTCCTCTTAGCATGATAAAGAAGATTCAAAGAGAGTGAGATGCCAGCTCCTTTCATTCAGTCAGTAGCTTCAATCATTTCTGGACGTTTTTCAATGGCAAAAATCAATGAATATTGTAAATGCACAAACAGTAATTTCTCCGCATTGCAAGGTGCAATTCTGAAATTTTTTGCTTTTTCCTGCTCCTCTTAGCATGATAAAGAAGATTCAAAGAGAGTGAGATGCCAGCTCCTTTCCTTCAGTCAGTAGCTTCAATCATTTCTGGTATATGAATAACATGATGTTTTTCAATGGCAAAAATCAATGAATTTTGTAAATGCACAAACAGTAATTTCTCCGCATTGCAAGGCGCAATTCTGAAATTTTTTGCTTTTTCCTGCTCCTCTTAGCATGATAAAGAAGATTCAAAGAGAGTGAGATGCCAGCTCCTTTCATTCAGTCAGTAGCTTCAATCATTTCTGGACATTTTTCAATGGCAAAAATCAATGAATATTGTAAATGCACAAACAGTAATTTCTCCGCATTGCAAGGTGCAATTCTGAAATTTTTTGCTTTTTCCTGCTCCTCTTAGCATGATAAAGAAGATTCAAAGAGAGTGAGATGCCAGCTCCTTTCATTCAGTCAGTAGCTTCAATCATTTCTGGACGTTTTTCAATGGCAAAAATCAATGAATATTGTAAATGCACAAACAGTAATTTCTCCGCATTGCAAGGTGCAATTCTGAAATTTTTTGCTTTTTCCTGCTCCTCTTAGCATGATAAAGAAGATTCAAAGAGAGTGAGGTGCCAGCTCCTTTCATTCAGTCAGGAGCTTCAAACATTTCTGGTATATGAATAACATGTTTTTCAATGGCAAAAATCAATGAATATTGTAAATGCACAAACAGTAATTTCTCCGCATTGCAAGGTGCAATTCTGAAATTTTTTGCTTTTTCCTGCTCCTCTTAGCATGATAAAGAAGATTCAAAGAGAGTGAGATGCCAGCTCCTTTCATTCAGTCAGTAGCTTCAATCATTTCTGGACGTTTTTCAATGGCAAAAATCAATGAATATTGTAAATGCACAAACTGTAATTTCTCCGCATTGCAAGGTGCAATTCTGAAATTTTTTGCTTTTTCCTGCTCCTCTTAGCATGATAAAGAAGATTCAAAGAGAGTGAGATGCCAGCTCCTTTCATTCAGTCAGTAGCTTCAATCATTTCTGGACGTTTTTCAATGGCAAAAATCAATGAATATTGTAAATGCACAAACAGTAATTTCTCCGCATTGCAAGGTGCAATTCTGAAATTTTTTGCTTTTTCCTGCTCCTCTTAGAATGATAAAGAAGATTCAAAGAGAGTGAGATGCCAGCTCCTTTCATTCAGTCAGTACCTTCAATCATTTCTGGACGTTTTTCAATGGCAAAAATCAATGAATATTGTAAATGCACAAACAGTAATTTCTCCGCATTGCAAGGTGCAATTCTGAAATTTTTTGCTTTTTCCTGCTCCTCTTAGCATGATAAAGAAGATTCAAAGAGAGTGAGGTGCCAGTTCCTTTCATTCAGTCAGTAGCTTCAAACATTTCTGGTATATGAATAACATGATGTTTTTCAATGGCAAAAATCAATGAATATTGTAAATGCACAAACAGTAATTTCTCCGCATTGCAAGGTGCAAGTCTGAAATTTTTTGCTTTTTCCTGCTCCTCTTAGCATGATAAAGAAGATTCAAAGAGAGTGAGATGCCAGCTCCTTTCATTCAGTCAGTAGCTTCAAACATTTCTGGTATATGAATAACATGATGTTTTTCAATGGCAAAAATCAATGAATATTGTAAATGCACAAACAGTAATTTCTCCGCATTGCAAGGTGCAAGTCTGAAATTTTTTGCTTTTTCCTGCTCCTCTTAGCATGATAAAGAAGATTCAAAGAGAGTGAGATGCCAGCTACTTTCATTCAGTCAGTAGCTTCAATCATTTCTGGACGTTTTTCAATGGTAAAAATCAATGAATATTGTAAATGCACAAACAGTAATTTCTCCACATTGCAAGGTGCAATTCTGAAATTTTTTGCTTTATCCTGCTCCTCTTAGCATGATAAAGAAGATTCAAAGAGATTGAGATGCCAGCTCCTTTCATTCAGTCAGTAGCTTCAAACATTTCTGGTATATGAATAACATGATGTTTTTCAATGGCAAAAATCAATGAATATTGTAAATGCACAAACAGTAATTTCTCCGCATTGCAAGGTGCAATTCTGAAATTTTTTGCTTTTTCCTGCTCCTCTTAGCATGATAAAGAAGATTCAAAGAGAGTGGGATGCCAGCTCCTTTCATTCAGTCAGTAGCTTCAAACATTTCTGGTATATGAATAACATGATGTTTTTCAATGGCAAAAATCAATGAATATTGTAAATGCACAAACAGTAATTTCTCCGCATTGCAAGGTGCAAGTCTGAAATTTTTTGCTTTTTCCTGCTCCTCTTAGCATGATAAAGAAGATTCAAAGAGAGTGAGATGCCAGCTACTTTCATTCAGTCAGTAGCTTCAATCATTTCTGGACGTTTTTCAATGGTAAAAATCAATGAATATTGTAAATGCACAAACAGTAATTTCTCCACATTGCAAGGTGCAATTCTGAAATTTTTTGCTTTTTCCTGCTCCTCTTAGCATGATAAAGAAGATTCAAAGAGAGTGAGATGCCAGCTCCTTTCATTCAGTCAGTAGCTTCAAACATTTCTGGTATATGAATAACATGATGTTTTTCAATGGCAAAAATCAATGAATATTGTAAATGCACAAACAGTAATTTCTCCGCATTGCAAGGTGCAATTCTGAAATTTTTTGCTTTTTCCTGCTCCACTTAGCATGATAAAGAATATTCAAAGAGAGTGAGATGCCAGCTCCTTTCATTCAGTCAGTAGCTTCAATCATTTCTGGATGTTTTTCAATGGCAAAAATCAATGAATATTGTAAATGCACAAACTGTAATTTCTCCGCATTGCAAGGTGCAATTCTGAAATTTTTTGCTTTTTCCTGCTCCTCTTAGCATGATAAAGAAGATTCAAAGAGAGTGAGATGCCAGCTCCTTTCATTCAGTCAGTAGCTTCAATCATTTCTGGACGTTTTTCAATGGCAAAAATCAATGAATATTGTAAATGCACAAACAGTAATTTCTCCGCATTGCAAGGTGCAATTCTGAAATTTTTTGCTTTTTCCTGCTCCTCTTAGCATGATAAAGAAGATTCAAAGAGAGTGAGATGCCAGCTCCTTTCATTCAGTCAGTACCTTCAATCATTTCTGGACGTTTTTCAATGGCAAAAATCAATGAATATTGTAAATGCACAAACAGTAATTTTTCCGCATTGCAAGGTGCAATTCTGAAATTTTTTGCTTTTTCCCGCTCCTCTTAGCATGATAAAGAAGATTCAAAGAGAGTGAGGTGCCAGCTCCTTTCATTCAGTCAGTAGCTTCAAACATTTCTGGTATATGAATAACATGTTTTTCAATGGCAAAAATCAATGAATATTGTAAATGCACAAACAGTAATTTCTCCGCATTGCAAGGTGCAATTCTGAAATTTTTTGCTTTTTCCTGCTCCTCTTAGCATGATAAAGAAGATTCAAAGAGAGTGAGATGCCAGCTCCTTTCATTCAGTCAGTAGCTTCAATCATTTCTGGACGTTTTTCAATGGCAAAAATCAATGAATATTGTAAATGCACAAACAGTAATTTCTCCGCATTGCAAGGTGCAATTCTGAAATTTTTTGCTTTTTCCTGCTCCTCTTAGCATGATAAAGAAGATTCAAAGAGAGTGAGATGCCAGCTCCTTTCATTCAGTCAGTAGCTTCAATCATTTCTGGACGTTTTTAAATGGCAAAAATCAATGAATATTGTAAATGCACAAACAGTAATTTCTCCGCATTGCAAGGTGCAATTCTGAAATTTTTTGCTTTTTCCTGCTCCTCTTAGCATGATAAAGAAGATTCAAAGAGAGTGAGATGCCAGTTCCTTTCATTCAGTCAGTAGTTTCAAACATTTCTGGTATATGAATAACATGATGTTTTTCAATGGCAAAAATCAATGAATATTGTAAATGCACAAACAGTAATTTCTCCGCATTGCAAGGTGCAAGTCTGAAATTTTTTGCTTTTTCCTGCTCCTCTTAGCATGATAAAGAAGATTCAAAGAGAGTGAGATGCCAGCTACTTTCATTCAGTCAGTAGCTTCAATCATTTCTGGACGTTTTTCAATGGTAAAAATCAATGAATATTGTAAATGCACAAACAGTAATTTCTCCACATTGCAAGGTGCAATTCTAAAATTTTTTGCTTTTTCCTGCTCCTCTTAGCATGATAAAGAAGATTCAAAGAGAGTGAGATGCCAGCTCCTTTCATTCAGTCAGTAGCTTCAAACATTTCTGGTATATGAATAACATGATGTTTTTCAATGGCAAAAATCAATGAATATTGTAAATGCACAAACAGTAATTTCTCCGCATTGCAAGGTGCAATTCTGAAATTTTTTGCTTTTTCCTGCTCCTCTTAGCATGATTCAAAGAGAGTGAGATGCCAGCTCCTTTCATTCAGTCAGTAGCTTCAATCATTTCTGGACATTTTTCAATGGCAAAAATCAATGAATATTGTAAATGCACAAACAGTAATTTCTCCGCATTGCAAGGTGCAATTCTGAAATTTTTTGCTTTTTCCTGCTCCTCTTAGCATGATAAAGAAGATTCAAAGAGAGTGAGATGTCAGCTCCTTTCATTCAGTCAGTAGCTTCAAACATTTCTGGTATATGAATAACATGATGTTTTTCAATGGCAAAAATCAATGAATATTGTAAATGCACAAACAGTAATTTCTCCGCATTGCAAGGTGCAATTCTGAAATTTTTTGCTTTTTCCTGCTCCTCTTAGCATGATAAAGAAGATTCAAAGAGAGTGAGATGCCAGCTCCTTTCATTCAGTCAGTAGCTTCAAACATTTCTGGTATATGAATAACATGATGTTTTTCAATGGCAAAAATCAATGAATATTGTAAATGCACAAATAGTAATTTCTCCGCATTGCAAGGTGCAAGTCTGAAATTTTCTGCTTTTTCCTGCTCCTCTTAGCATGATAAAGAAGATTCAAAGAGAGTGAGATGCCAGCTACTTTCATTCAGTCAGTAGCTTCAATCATTTCTGGACGTTTTTCAATGGTAAAAATCAATGAATATTGTAAATGCACAAACAGTAATTTCTCCACATTGCAAGGTGCAATTCTGAAATTTTTTGCTTTTTCCTGCTCCTCTTAGCATGATAAAGAAGATTCAAAGAGATTGAGATGCCAGCTCCTTTCATTCAGTCAGTAGCTTCAAACATTTCTTGTATATGAATAACATGATGTTTTTCAATGGCAAAAATCAATGAATATTGTAAATGCACAAACAGTAATTTCTCCGCATTGCAAGGTGCAATTCTGAAATTTTTTGCTTTTTCCTGCTCCTCTTAGCATGATAAAGAAGATTCAAAGAGAGTGAGATGCCAGCTCCTTTCATTCAGTCAGTAGCTTCAAACATTTCTGGTATATGAATAACATGATGTTTTTCAATGGCAAAAATCAATGAATATTGTAAATGCACAAACAGTAATTTCTCCGCATTGCAAGGTGCAAGTCTGAAATTTTTTGCTTTTTCCTGCTCCTCTTAGCATGATAAAGAAAATTCAAAGAGAGTGAGATGCCAGCTACTTTCATTCAGTCAGTAGCTTCAATCATTTCTGGACGTTTTTCAATGGTAAAAATCAATGAATATTGTAAATGCACAAACAGTAATTTCTCCACATTGCAAGGTGCAATTCTGAAATTTTTTGCTTTTTCCTGCTCCTCTTAGCATGATAAAGAAGATTCAAAGAGAGTGAGATGCCAGCTCCTTTCATTCAGTCAGTAGCTTCAAACATTTCTGGTATATAAATAACATGATGTTTTTCAATGGCAAAAATCAATGAATATTGTAAATGCACAAACAGTAATTTCTCCGCATTGCAAGGTGCAATTCTGTAATTTTTTGCTTTTTCCTGTTCCTCTTAGCATGATAAAGAAGATTCAAAGAGAGTGAGATGCCAGCTCCTTTCATTCAGTCAGTAGCTTCAATCATTTCTGGACGTTTCTCAATGGCAAAAATCAATGAATATTGTAAATGCACAAACTCTAATTTCTCCGCATTGCAAGGTGCAATTCTGAAATTTTTTGCTTTTTCCTGCTCCTCTTAGCATGATAAAGAAGATTCAAAGAGAGTGAGATGCCAGCTCCTTTCATTCAGTCAGTAGCTTCAATCATTTCTGGACGTTTTTCAATGGCAAAAATCAATGAATATTGTAAATGCACAAACAGTAATTTCTCCGCACTGCAAGGTGCAATTCTGAAATTTTTTGCTTTTTCCTGCTCCTCTTAGCATGATAAAGAAGATTCAAAGAGAGTGAGATGCCAGCTCCTTTCATTCAGTCAGTACCTTCAATCATTTCTGGACGTTTTTCAATGGCAAAAATCAATGAATATTGTAAATGCACAAACAGTAATTTCTCCGCATTGCAAGGTGCAATTCTGAAATTTTTTGCTTTTTCCCGCTCCTCTTAGCATGGTAAAGAAGATTCAAAGAGATTGAGGTGCCAGCTCCTTTCATTCAGTCAGTAGCTTCAAACATTTCTGGTATATGAATTACATGTTTTTCAATGGCAAAAATCAATGAATATTGTAAATGCACAAACAGTAATTTCTCCGCATTGCAAGGTGCAATTCTGAAATTTTTTGCTTTTTCCTGCTCCTCTTAGCATGATAAAGAAGATTCAAAGAGAGTGAGATGCCAGCTCCTTTCATTCAGTCAGTAGCTTCAATCATTTCTGGACGTTTTTCAATGGCAAAAATCAATGAATATTGTAAATGCACAAACAGTAATTTCTCCGCATTGCAAGGTGCAATTCTGAAATTTTTTGCTTTTTCCTGCTCCTCTTAGCATGATAAAGAAGATTCAAAGAGAGTGAGATGCCAGCTCCTTTCATTCAGTCAGTAGCTTCAATCATTTCTGGACGTTTTTCAATGGCAAAAATCAATGAATATTGTAAATGCACAAAAAGTAATTTCTCCGCATTGCAAGGTGCAATTCTGAAATTTTTTGCTTTTTCCTGCTCCTCTTAGCATGATAAAGAAGATTCAAAGAGAGTGAGATGCCAGCTCCTTTCATTCAGTCAGTAGCTTCAAACATTTCTGGTATATGAATAACATGATGTTTTTCAATGGCAAAAATCAATGAATATTGTAAATGCACAAACAGTAATTTCTCCGCATTGCAAGGTGCAAGTCTGAAATTTTTTGCTTTTTCCTGCTCCTCTTAGCATGATAAAAAAGATTCAAAGAGAGTGAGATGGCAGCTACTTTCATTCAGTCAGTAGCTTCAATCATTTCTGGACGTTTTTCAATGGTAAAAATCAATGAATATTGTAAATGCACAAACAGTAATTTCTCCACATTGCAAGGTGCAATTCTGAAATTTTTTGCTTTTTCCTGCTCCTCTTAGCATGATAAAGAAGATTCAAAGAGAGTGAGATGCCAGCTCCTTTCATTCAGTCAGTAGCTTCAAACATTTCTGGTATATGAATAACATGATGTTTTTCAATGGCAAAAATCAATGAATATTGTAAATGCACAAACAGTAATTTCTCCGCATTGCAAGGTGCAATTCTGAAATTTCTTGCTTTTTCCTGCTCCTCTTAGCATGATAAAGAAGATTCAAAGAGAGTGAGATGCCAGCTCCTTTCATTCAGTCAGTAGCTTCAATCATTTCTGGTATATGAATAACATGATGTTTTTCAATGGCAAAAATCAATGAATATTGTAAATGCACAAACAGTAATTTCTCCGCATTGCAAGGTGCAATTCTGAAATTTTTTGCTTTTTCCTGCTCCTCTTAGCATGATAAAGAAGATTCAAAGAGAGTGAGATGCCAGCTCCTTTCATTCAGTCAGTAGCTTCAATCATTTCTGGACTTTTTTCAACGGCAAAAATCAATGAATATTGTAAATGCACAAACAGTAATTTCTCCGCATTGCAAGGTGCAATTCTGAAATTTTTTGCTTTTTCCTGCTCCTCTTAGCATGATAAAGAAGATTCAAAGAGAGTGAGATGCCAGCTCCTTTCATTCAGTCAGTAGCTTCAATCATTTCTGGACGTTTTTCAATGGCAAAAATCAATGAATATTGTAAATGCACAAACAGTAATTTCTCCGCATTGCAAGGTGCAATTCTGAAATTTTTTGCTTTTTCCTGCTCCTCTTAGCATGATAAAGAAGATTCAAAGAGAGTGAGATGCCAGCTCCTTTCATTCAGTCAGTAGCTTCAATCATTTCTGGACGTTTTTCAATGGCAAAAATCAATGAATATTGTAAATGCACAAACAGTAATTTCTCCGCATTGCAAGGTGCAATTCTGAAATTTTTTGCTTTTTCCTGCTCCTCTTAGCATGATAAAGAAGATTCAAAGAGAGTGAGATGCCAGCTCCTTTCATTCAGTCAGTAGCTTCAAACATTTCTGGTATATGAATAACATGATGTTTTTCAATGGCAAAAATCAATGAATTTTGTAAATGCACAAACAGCAATTTCTCCGCATTGCAAGGTGCAATTCTGAAATTTTTTGCTTTTTCCTGCTCCTCTTAGCATGATAAAGAAGATTCAAAGAGAGTGAGATGCCAGCTCCTTTCATTCAGTCAGTAGCTTCAATCATTTCTGGACGTTTTTCAATGGCAAAAATCAATGAATATTGTAAATGCACAAACAGTAATTTCTCCGCATTGCGAGGTGCAATTCTGAAATTTTTTGCTTTTTCCTGCTCCTCTTAGCATGATAAAGAAGATTCAAAGAGAGTGAGATGCCAGCTCCTTTCATTCAGTCAGTAGCTTCAATCATTTCTGGTATGTGAATAACATGATGTTTTTCAATGGCAAAAATCAATGAATATTGTAAATGCACAAACAGTAATTTCTCCGCATTGCAAGGTGCAATTCTGAAATGTTTTGCTTTTTCCTGCTCCTCTTAGCATGATAAAGAAGATTCAAAGAGAGTGAGATGCCAGCTCCTTTCATTCATTCAGTAGCTTCAATCATTTCTGGTATATGAATAACATGATGTTTTTCAATGGCAAAAATCAATGAATATTGTAAATGCACAAACAGTAATTTATTCGCATTGCAAGGTGCAATTCTGAAATTTTTTGGTTTTTCCTGCTCCTCTTAGCATGATAAAGAAGATTCAAAGAGAGTGAGATGCCAGCTCCTTTCATTCAGTCAGTAGCTTCAAACATTTCTGGTATATGAATAACATGATGTTTTTCAATGGCAAAAATCAATGAATATTGTAAATGCACAAACAGTAATTTCTCCGCATTGCAAGGTGCAATTCTGAAATTTTTTGCCTTTTCCTGCTCCTCTTAGCATGATAAAGAAGATTCAAAGAGAGTGAGATGCCAGCTCCTTTCATTCAGTCAGTAGCTTCAATCATTTCTGGACGTTTTTCAATGGCAAAAATCAATGAATATTGTAAATGCACAAACAGTAATTTCTCCGCATTGCAAGGTGCAATTCTGAAATTTTTTGCTTTTTCCTGCTCCTCTTAGCATGATAAAGAAGATTCAAAGAGAGTGAGATTCCAGCTCCTTTCATTCAGTCAGTAGCTTCAAACATTTCTGGTATATGAATAACATGATGTTTTTCAATGGCAAAAATCAATGAATATTGTAAATGCACAAACAGTAATTTCTCCGCATTGCAAGGTGCAATTCTGAAATTTTTTGCTTTTTCCTGCTCCTCTTAGCATGATAAAGAAGATTCAAAGAGAGTGAGATGCCAGCTCCTTTCATTCAGTCAGTAGCTTCAATCATTTCTGGACGTTTTTCAATGGCAAAAATCAATGAATATTGTAAATGCACAAACAGTAATTTCTCCGCATTGCAAGGTGCAATTCTGAAATTTTTTGCTTTTTCCTGCTCCTCTTAGCATGATAAAGAAGATTCAAAGAGAGTGAGATGCCAGCTCCTTTCATTCAGTCAGTAGCTTCAATCATTTCTGGTATATGAATAACATGATGTTTTTCAATGGCAAAAATCAATGAATATTGTAAATGCACAAACAGTAATTTCTCCGCATTGCAAGGTGCAATTCTGAAATTTTTTGCTTTTTCCTGCTCCTCTTAGCATGATAAAGAAGATTCAAAGAGAGTGAGATGCCAGCTCCTTTCATTCAGTCAGTAGCTTCAATCATTTCTGGACGTTTTTCAATGGCAAAAATCAATGAATATTGTAAATGCACAAACAGTAATTTCTCCGCATTGCAAGGTGCAATTCTGAAATTTTTTGCTTTTTCCTGCTCCTCTTAGCATGATAAAGAAGATTCAAAGAGAGTGACATGCCAGCTCCTTTCATTCAGTCAGTAGCTTCAAACATTTCTGGTATATGAATAACATGATGTTTTTCAATGGCAAAAATCAATGAATATTGTAAATGCACAAACAGTAATTTCTCCGCATTGCAAGGTGCAATTCTGAAATTTTTTGCTTTTTCCTGCTCCTCTTAGCATGATAAAGAAGATTCAAAGAGAGTGAGATGCCAGCTCCTTTCATTCAGTCAGTAGCTTCAATCATTTCTGGACGTTTTTCAATGGCAAAAATCAATGAATATTGTAAATGCACAAACAGTAATTTCTCCGCATTGCAAGGTGCAATTCTGAAATTTTTTGCTTTTTCCTGCTCCTCTTAGCATGATAAAGAAGATTCAAAGAGAGTGAGATGCCAGCTCCTTTCATTCAGTCAGTAGCTTCAATCATTTCTGGACGTTTTTCAACGGCAAAAATCAATGAATATTGTAAATGCACAAACAGTAATTTCTCCGCATTGCAAGGTGCAATTCTGAAATTTTTTGCTTTTTCCTGCTCCTCTTAGCATGATAAAGAAGATTCAAAGAGAGTGAGATGCCAGCTCCTTTCATTCAGTCGGTAGGTTCAATCATTTCTGGACGTTTTTCAATGGCAAAAATCAATGAATATTGTAAATGCACAAACAGTAATTTCTCCGCATTGCAAGGTGCAATTCTGAAATTTTTTGCTTTTTCCTGCTCCTCTTAGCATGATAAAGAAGATTCAAAGAGAGTGAGATGCCAGCTCCTTTCATTCAGTCAGTAGCTTCAATCATTTCTGGACGTTTTTCAATGGCAAAAATCAATGAATATTGTAAATGCACAAACAGTAATTTCTCCGCATTGCAAGGTGCAATTCTGAAATTTTTTGCTTTTTCCTGCTCCTCTTAGCATGATAAAGAAGATTCAAAGAGAGTGAGATGCCAGCTCCTTTCATTCAGTCAGTAGCTTCAATCATTTCTGGACGTTTTTCAATGGCAAAAATCAATGTATATTGTAAATGCACAAACAGTAATTTCTCCGCATTGCAAGGTGCAATTCTGAAATTTTTTGCTTTTTCCTGCTCCTCTTAGCATGATAAAGAAGATTCAAAGAGAGTGAGATGCCAGCTCCTTTCATTCAGTCAGTAGCTTCAATCATTTCTGGACGTTTTTCAATGGCAAAAATCAATGTATATTGTAAATGCACAAACAGTAATTTCTCCGCATTGCAAGGTGCAATTCTGAAATTTTTTGCTTTTTCCTGCTCCTCTTAGCATGATAAAGAAGATTCAAAGAGAGTGAGATGCCAGCTCCTTTCATTCAGTCAGTAGCTTCAATCATTTCTGGACGTTTTTCAATGGCAAAAATCAATGAATATTGTAAATGCACAAACAGTAATTTCTCCGCATTGCAAGGTGCAATTCTGAAATTTTTTGCTTTTTCCTGCTCCTCTTAGCATGATAAAGAAGATTCAAAGAGAGTGAGATGCCAGCTCCTTTCATTCAGTCAGTAGCTTCAAACATTTCTGGTATATGAATAACATGATGTTTTTCAATGGCAAAAATCAATGAATTTTGTAAATGCACAAACAGCAATTTCTCCGCATTGCAAGGTGCAATTCTGAAATTTTTTGCTTTTTCCTGCTCCTCTTAGCATGATAAAGAAGATTCAAAGAGAGTGAGATGCCAGCTCCTTTCATTCAGTCAGTAGCTTCAATCATTTCTGGACGTTTTTCAATGGCAAAAATCAATGAATATTGTAAATGCACAAACAGTAATTTCTCCGCATTGCGAGGTGCAATTCTGAAATTTTTTGCCTTTTCCTGCTCCTCTTAGCATGATAAAGAAGATTCAAAGAGAGTGAGATGCCAGCTCCTTTCATTCAGTCAGTAGCTTCAATCATTTCTGGTATATGAATAACATGATGTTTTTCAATGGCAAAAATCAATGAATATTGTAAATGCACAAACAGTAATTTCTCCGCATTGCAAGGTGCAATTCTGAAATTTTTTGCTTTTTCCTGCTCCTCTTAGCATGATAAAGAAGATTCAAAGAGAGTGAGATGCCAGCTCCTTTCATTCAGTCAGTAGCTTCAATCATTTCTGGACGTTTTTCAATGGCAAAAATCAATGAATATTGTAAATGCACAAACAGTAATTTCTCCGCATTGCAAGGTGCAATTCTGAAATTTTTTGCTTTTTCCTGCTCCTTTTAGCATGATAAAGAAGATTCAAAGAGAGTGACATGCCAGCTCCTTTCATTCAGTCAGTAGCTTCAAACATTTCTGGTATATGAATAACATGATGTTTTTCAATGGCAAAAATCAATGAATATTGTAAATGCACAAACAGTAATTTCTCCGCATTGCAAGGAGCAATTCTGAAATTTTTTGCATTTTCCTGCTCCTCTTAGCATGATAAAGAAGATTCAAAGAGAGTGAGATGCCAGCTCCTTTCATTCAGTCAGTAGCTTCAATCATTTCTGGACGTTTTTCAATGGCAAAAATCAATGAATATTGTAAATGCACAAACAGTAATTTCTCCGCATTGCAAGGTGCAATTCTGAAATTTTTTGCTTTTTCCTGCTCCTCTTAGCATGATAAAGAAGATTCAAAGAGAGTGAGATGCCAGCTCCTTTCATTCAGTCAGTAGCTTCAAACATTTCTGGACGTTTTTCAATGGCAAAAATCAATGAATATTGTAAATGCACAAACAGTAATTTCTCCGCATTGCAAGGTGCAATTCTGAAATTTTTTGCTTTTTCCTGCTCCTCTTAGCATGATAAAGAAGATTCAAAGAGAGTGAGATGCCAGCTCCTTTCATTCAGTCAGTAGCTTCAATCATTTCTGGTATATGAATA
The DNA here is from genome assembly GCF_046119375.1 of Phyllobates terribilis. NCBI lineage: Eukaryota > Metazoa > Chordata > Amphibia > Anura > Dendrobatidae > Phyllobates > Phyllobates terribilis. The sequence goes on from NW_027363952.1 coordinate 348,374, forward strand.
ACATGATGTTTAACAATGGCAAAAATCAATGAATATTGTAAATGCACAAATAGTAATTTCTCCGCATTGCAAGGTGCAATTCTGAAATTTTTTGCTTTTTCCTGCTCCTCTTAGCATGATAAAGAAGATTCAAAGAGAGTGAGATGCCAGCTCCTTTCATTCAGTCAGTAGCTTCAATCATTTCTGGATGTTTTTCAATGGCAAAAATCAATGAATATTGTAAATGCACAAACAGTAATTTCTCCGCATTGCAAGGTGCAATTCTGAAATTTTTTGCTTTTTCCTGCTCCTCTTAGCATGATAAAGAAGATTCAAAGAGAGTGAGATGCCAGCTCCTTTCATTCAGTCAGTAGCTTCAATCATTTCTGGACGTTTTTCAACGGCAAAAATCAATGAATATTGTAAATGCACAAACAGTAATTTCTCCGCATTGCAAGGTGCAATTCTGAAATTTTTTGCTTTTTCCTGCTCCTCTTAGCATGATAAAGAAGATTCAAAGAGAGTGAGATGCCAGCTCCTTTCATTCAGTCAGTAGCTTCAATCATTTCTGGACGTTTTTCAATGGCAAAAATCAATGAATATTGTAAATGCACAAACAGTAATTTCTCCGCATTGCAAGGTGCAATTCTGAAATTTTTTGCTTTTTCCTGCTCCTCTTAGCATGATAAAGAAGATTCAAACAGAGTGAGATGCCAGCTCCTTTCATTCAGTCAGTAGCTTCAATCATTTCTGGACGTTTTTCAATGGCAAAAATCAATGAATATTGTAAATGCACAAACAGTAATTTCTCCGTATTGCAAGGTGCAATTCTGAAATTTTTTGCTTTTTCCTGCTCCTCTTAGCATGATAAAGAAGATTCAAAGAGAGTGAGATGCCAGCTCCTTTCATTCAGTCAGTAGCTTCAATCATTTCTGGACGTTTTTCAATGGCAAAAATCAATGAATATTGTAAATGCACAAGCAGTAATTTCTCCGCATTGCAAGGTGCAATTCTGAAATTTTTTGCTTTTTCCTGCTCCTCTTAGCATGATAAAGAAGATTCAAAGAGACTGAGATGCCAGCTCCTTTCATTCAGTCAGTAGCTTCAATCATTTCTGGACGTTTTTCAATGGCAAAAATCAATGAATATTGTAAATGCACAAACAGTAATTTCTCCGCATTGCAAGGTGCAATTCTGAAATTTTTTACTTTTTCCTGCTCATCTTAGCATGAAAAAGAAGATTCAAAGAGAGTGAGATGCCAGCTCCTTTCATTCAGTCAGTAGCTTCAATCATTTCTGGTATATGAATAACATGATGTTTTTCAATGGCAAAAATCAATGAATATTGTAAATGCACAAACAGTAATTTCTCCGCATTGCAAGGTGCAATTCTGAAATTTTTTGCTTTTTCCTGCTCCTCTTAGCATGATAAAGAAGATTCAAAGAGAGTGAGATGCCAGCTCCTTTCATTCAGTCAGTAGCTTCAATCATTTCTGGACGTTTTTCAAAGGCAAAAATCAATGAATATTGTAAATGCACAAACAGTAATTTCTCCGCATTGCAAGGTGCAATTCTGAAATTTTTTGCTTTTTCCTGCTCCTCTTAGCATGATAAAGAAGATTCAAAGAGAGTGAGATGCCAGCTCCTTTCATTCAGTCAGTAGCTTCAATCATTTCTGGTATATGAATAACATGATGTTTTTCAATGGCAAAAATCAATGAATATTGTAAATGCACAAACAGTAATTTCTCCGCATTGCAAGGTGCAATTCTGAAATTTTTTGCTTTTTCCTGCTCCTCTTAGCATGATAAAGAAGATTTAAAGAGAGTGAGATGCCAGCTCCTTTCATTCAGTCAGTAGCTTCAAACATTTCTGGACGTTTTTCAATGGCAAAAATCAATGAATATTGTAAATGCACAAACAGTAATTTCTCCGCATTGCAAGGTGCAATTCTGAAATTTTTTGCTTTTTCCTGCTCCTCTTAGCATGATAAAGAAGATTCAAAGAGAGTGAGATGCCAGCTCCTTTCATTCAGTCAGTAGCTTCAATCATTTCTGGTATATGAATAACATGATGTTTAACAATGGCAAAAATCAATGAATATTGTAAATGCACAAACAGTAATTTCTCCGCATTGCAAGGTGCAATTCTGAAATTTTTTGCTTTTTCCTGCTCCTCTTAGCATGATAAAGAAGATTCAAAGAGAGTGAGATGCCAGCTCCTTTCATTCAGTCAGTAGCTTCAATCATTTCTGGTATATGAATAACATGATGTTTTTCAATGGCAAAAATCAATGAATATTGTAAATGCACAAACAGTAATTTCTCCGCATTGCAAGGTGCAATTCTGAAATTTTTTGCTTTTTCCTGCTCCTCTTAGCATGATAAAGAAGATTTAAAGAGAGTGAGATGCCAGCTCCTTTCATTCAGTCAGTAGCTTCAAACATTTCTGGACGTTTTTCAATGGCAAAAATCAATGAATATTGTAAATGCACAAACAGTAATTTCTCCGCATTGCAAGGTGCAATTCTGAAATTTTTTGCTTTTTCCTGCTCCTCTTAGCATGATAAAGAAGATTCAAAGAGAGTGAGATGCCAGCTCCTTTCATTCAGTCAGTAGCTTCAATCATTTCTGGATGTTTTTCAATGGCAAAAATCAATGAATATTGTAAATGCACAAACAGTAATTTCTCCGCATTGCAAGGTGCAATTCTGAAATTTTTTGCTTTTTCCTGCTCCTCTTAGCATGATAAAGAAGATTCAAAGAGAGTGAGATGCCAGCTCCTTTCATTCAGTCAGTAGCTTCAATCATTTCTGGACGTTTTTCAACGGCAAAAATCAATGAATATTGTAAATGCACAAACAGTAATTTCTCCGCATTGCAAGGTGCAATTCTGAAATTTTTTGCTTTTTCCTGCTCCTCTTAGCATGATAAAGAAGATTCAAAGAGAGTGAGATGCCAGCTCCTTTCATTCAGTCAGTAGCTTCAATCATTTATGGACGTTTTTCAATGGCAAAAATCAATGAATATTGTAAATGCACAAACAGTAATTTCTCCGCATTGCAAGGTGCAATTCTGAAATTTTTTGCTTTTTCCTGCTCCTCTTAGCATGATAAAGAAGATTCAAAGAGAGTGAGATGCCAGCTCCTTTCATTCAGTCAGTAGCTTCAATCATTTCTGGACGTTTTTCAATGGCAAAAATCAATGAATATTGTAAATGCACAAACAGTAATTTCTCCGTATTGCAAGGTGCAATTCTGAAATTTTTTGCTTTTTCCTGCTCCTCTTAGCATGATAAAGAAGATTCAAAGAGAGTGAGATGCCAGCTCCTTTCATTCAGTCAGTAGCTTCAATCATTTCTGGACGTTTTTCAATGGCAAAAATCAATGAATATTGTAAATGCACAAGCAGTAATTTCTCCGCATTGCAAGGTGCAATTCTGAAATTTTTTGCTTTTTCCTGCTCCTCTTAGCATGATAAAGAAGATTCAAAGAGACTGAGATGCCAGCTCCTTTCATTCAGTCAGTAGCTTCAATCATTTCTGGACGTTTTTCAATGGCAAAAATCAATGAATATTGTAAATGCACAAACAGTAATTTCTCCGCATTGCAAGGTGCAATTCTGAAATTTTTTACTTTTTCCTGCTCCTCTTAGCATGAAAAAGAAGATTCAAAGAGAGTGAGATGCCAGCTCCTTTCATTCAGTCAGTAGCTTCAATCATTTCTGGTATATGAATAACATGATGTTTTTCAATGGCAAAAATCAATGAATATTGTAAATGCACAAACAGTAATTTCTCCGCATTGCAAGGTGCAATTCTGAATTTTTTTGCTTTTTCCTGCTCCTCTTAGCATGATAAAGAAGATTCAAAGAGAGTGAGATGCCAGCTCCTTTCATTCAGTCAGTAGCTTCAATCATTTCTGGACGTTTTTCAATGGCAAAAATCAATGAATATTGTAAATGCACAAACAGTAATTTCTCCGCATTGCAAGGTGCAATTCTGAAATTTTTTGCTTTTTCCTGCTCCTCTTAGCATGATAAAGAAGATTCAAAGAGAGTGAGATGCCAGCTCCTTTCATTCAGTCAGTAGCTTCAATCATTTCTGGTATATGAATAACATGATGTTTTTCAATGGCAAAAATAATGAATATTGTAAATGCACAAACAGTAATTTCTCCGCATTGCAAGGTGCAATTCTGAAATTTTTTGCTTTTTCCTGCTCCTCTTAGCATGATAAAGAAGATTCAAAGAGAGTGAGATGCCAGCTCCTTTCATTCAGTCAGTAGCTTCAATCATTTCTGGTATATGAATAACATGATGTTTTTCAATGGCAAAAATCAATGAATATTGTAAATGCACAAACAGTAATTTCTCCGCATTGCAAGGTGCAATTCTGAAATTTTTTGCCTTTTCCTGCTCCTCTTAGCATGATAAAGAAGATTCAAAGAGAGTGAGATGCCAGCTCCTTTCATTCAGTCAGTAGCTTCAATCATTTCTGGACGTTTTTCAATGGCAAAAATCAATGAATATTGTAAATGCACAAACAGTAATTTCTCCGCATTGCAAGGTGCAATTCTGAAATTTTTTGCTTTTTCCTGCTCCTCTTAGCATGATAAAGAAGATTCAAAGAGAGTGAGATGCCAGCTCCTTTCATTCAGTCAGTAGCTTCAAACATTTCTGGTATATGAATAACATGATGTTTTTCAATGGCAAAAATCAATGAATATTGTAAATGCACAAACAGTAATTTCTCCGCATTGCAAGGTGCAATTCTGAAATTTTTTGCTTTTTCCTGCTCCTCTTAGCATGATAAAGAAGATTCAAAGAGAGTGAGATGCCAGCTCCTTTCATTCAGTCAGTAGCTTCAATCATTTCTGGACGTTTTTCAATGGCAAAAATCAATGAATATTGTAAATGCACAAACAGTAATTTCTCCGCATTGCAAGGTGCAATTCTGAAATTTTTTGCTTTTTCCTGCTCCTCTTAGCATGATAAAGAAGATTCAAAGAGAGTGAGATGCCAGCTCCTTTCATTCAGTCAGTAGCTTCAATCATTTCTGGACGTTTTTCAATGGCAAAAATCAATGAATATTGTAAATGCACAAACTGCAATTTCTCCGCATTGCAAGGTGCAATTCTGAAATTTTTTGCTTTTTCCTGCTCCTCTTAGCATGATAAAGAAGATTCAAAGAGAGTGAGATGCCAGCTCCTTTCATTCAGTCAGTAGCTTCAATCATTTCTGGTATATGAATAACATGATGTTTTTCAATGGCAAAAATCAATGAATATTGTAAATGCACAAACAGTAATTTCTCCGCATTGCAAGGTGCAATTCTGAAATTTTTTGCTTTTTCCTGCTCCTCTTAGCATGATAAAGAAGATTCAAAGAGAGTGAGATGCCAGCTCCTTTCATTCAGTCAGTAGCTTCAATCATTTCTGGACGTTTTTCAATGGCAAAAATCATTGAATATTGTAAATGCACAAACAGTAATTTCTCCGCATTGCAAGGTGCAATTCTGAAATTTTTTACTTTTTCCTGCTCCTCTTAGCATGATAAAGAAGATTCAAAGAGAGTGAGATGCCAGCTCCTTTCATTCAGTCAGTAGCTTCAATCATTTCTGGTATATGAATAACATGATGTTTTTCAATCGCAAAAATCAATGAATATTGTAAATGCACAAACAGTAATTTCTCCGCATTGCAAGGTGCAATTCTGAAATGTTTTGCTTTTTCCTGCTCCTCTTAGCATGATAAAGAAGATTCAAAGAGAGTGAGATGCCAGCTCCTTTCATTCAGTCAGTAGCTTCAATCATTTCTGGACGTTTTTCAATGGCAAAAATCAATGAATATTGTAAATGCACAAACAGTAATTTCTCCGCATTGCAAGGTGCAATTCTGAAATTTTTTGCTTTTTCCTGCTCCTCTTAGCATGACAAAGAAGATTCAAAGAGAGTGAGATGCCAGATCCTTTCCTTCAGTCAGTAGCTTCAATCATTTCTGGTATATGAATAACATGATGTTTTTCAATGGCAAAAATCAATGAATTTTGTAAATGCACAAACAGTAATTTCTCCGCATTGCAAGGCGCAATTCTGAAATTTTTTGCTTTTTCCTGCTCCTCTTAGCATGATAAAGAAGATTCAAAGAGAGTGAGATGCCAGCTCCTTTCATTCAGTCAGTAGCTTCAATCATTTCTGGACATTTTTCAATGGCAAAAATCAATGAATATTGTAAATGCACAAACAGTAATTTCTCCGCATTGCAAGGTGCAATTCTGAAATTTTTTGCTTTTTCCTGCTCCTCTTAGCATGATAAAGAAGATTCAAAGAGAGTGAGATGCCAGCTCCTTTCATTCAGTCAGTAGCTTCAATCATTTCTGGACGTTTTTCAATGGCAAAAATCAATGAATATTGTAAATGCACAAACAGTAATTTCTCCGCATTGCAAGGTGCAATTCTGAAATTTTTTGCTTTTTCCTGCTCCTCTTAGCATGATAAAGAAGATTCAAAGAGAGTGAGATGCCAGCTCCTTTCATTCAGTCAGTAGCTTCAATCATTTCTGGACGTTTTTCAATGGCAAAAATCATTGAATATTGTAAATGCACAAACAGTAATTTCTCCGCATTGCAAGGTGCAATTCTGAAATTTTTTACTTTTTCCTGCTCCTCTTAGCATGATAAAGAAGATTCAAAGAGAGTGAGATGCCAGCTCCTTTCATTCAGTCAGTAGCTTCAATCATTTCTGGTATATGAATAACATGATGTTTTTCAATCGCAAAAATCAATGAATATTGTAAATGCACAAACAGTAATTTCTCCGCATTGCAAGGTGCAATTCTGAAATTTTTTGCTTTTTCCTGCTCCTCTTAGCATGATAAAGAAGATTCAAAGAGAGTGAGATGCCAGCTCCTTTCATTCAGTCAGTAGCTTCAATCATTTCTGGACGTTTTTCAATGGCAAAAATCAATGAATATTGTAAATGCACAAACAGTAATTTCTCCGCATTGCAAGGTGCAATTCTGAAATTTTTTGCTTTTTCCTGCTCCTCTTAGCATGACAAAGAAGATTCAAAGAGAGTGAGATGCCAGATCCTTTCCTTCAGTCAGTAGCTTCAATCATTTCTGGTATATGAATAACATGATGTTTTTCAATGGCAAAAATCAATGAATTTTGTAAATGCACAAACAGTAATTTCTCCGCATTGCAAGGCGCAATTCTGAAATTTTTTGCTTTTTCCTGCTCCTCTTAGCATGATAAAGAAGATTCAAAGAGAGTGAGATGCCAGCTCCTTTCATTCAGTCAGTAGCTTCAATCATTTCTGGACATTTTTCAATGGCAAAAATCAATGAATATTGTAAATGCACAAACAGTAATTTCTCCGCATTGCAAGGTGCAATTCTGAAATTTTTTGCTTTTTCCTGCTCCTCTTAGCATGATAAAGAAGATTCAAAGAGAGTGAGATGCCAGCTCCTTTCATTCAGTCAGTAGCTTCAATCATTTCTGGACGTTTTTCAATGGCAAAAATCAATGAATATTGTAAATGCACAAACAGTAATTTCTCCGCATTGCAAGGTGCAATTCTGAAATTTTTTGCTTTTTCCTGCTCCTCTTAGCATGATAAAGAAGATTCAAAGAGAGTGAGATGCCAGCTCCTTTCATTCAGTCAGTAGCTTCAATCATTTCTGGACGTTTTTCAATGGCAAAAATCAATGAATATTGTAAATGCACAAACTGCAATTTCTCCGCATTGCAAGGTGCAATTCTGAAATTTTTTGCTTTTTCCTGCTCCTCTTAGCATGATAAAGAAGATTCAAAGAGAGTGAGATGCCAGCTCCTTTCATTCAGTCAGTAGCTTCAATCATTTCTGGTATATGAATAACATGATGTTTTTCAATGGCAAAAATCAATGAATATTGTAAATGCACAAACAGTAATTTCTCCGCATTGCAAGGTGCAATTCTGAAATTTTTTGCTTTTTCCTGCTCCTCTTAGCATGATAAAGAAGATTCAAAGAGAGTGAGATGCCAGCTCCTTTCATTCAGTCAGTAGCTTCAATCATTTCTGGACGTTTTTCAATGGCAAAAATCAATGAATATTGTAAATGCACAAACTGCAATTTCTCCGCATTGCAAGGTGCAATTCTGAAATTTTTTGCTTTTTCCTGCTCCTCTTAGCATGATAAAGAAGATTCAAAGAGAGTGAGATGCCAGCTCCTTTCATTCAGTCAGTAGCTTCAATCATTTCTGGTATATGAATAACATGATGTTTTTAAATAGCAAAAATCAATGAATATTGTAAATGCACAAACAGTAATTTCTCCGCATTGCAAGGTGCAATTCTGAAATTTTTGGCTTTTTCCTGCTCCTCTTAGCATGATAAAGAAGATTCAAAGAGAGTGAGATGCCAGCTCCTTTCATTCAGTCAGTAGCTTCAATCATTTCTGGACGTTTTTCAATGGCAAAAATCAATGAATATTGTAAATGCACAAACAGTAATTTCTCCGCATTGCAAGGTGCAATTCTGAAATTTTTTGCTTTTTCCTGCTCCTCTTAGCATGATAAACAAGATTCAAAGAGAGTGAGATGCCAGCTCCTTTCATTCAGTCAGTAGCTTCAATCATTTCTGGACGTTTTTCAATGGCAAAAATCATTGAATATTGTAAATGCACAAACAGTAATTTCTCCGCATTGCAAGGTGCAATTCTGAAATTTTTTACTTTTTCCTGCTCCTCTTAGCATGATAAAGAAGATTCAAAGAGAATGAGATGCCAGCTCCTTTCATTCAGTCAGTAGCTTCAATCATTTCTGGTATATGAATAACATGATGTTTTTCAATGGCAAAAATCAATGAATATTGTAAATGCACAAACAGTAATTTCTCCGCATTGCAAGGTGCAATTCTGAAATTTTTTGCCTTTTCCTGCTCCTCTTAGCATGATAAAGAAGATTCAAAGAGAGTGAGATACCAGCTCCTTTCATTCAGTCAGTAGCTTCAATCATTTCTGGACGTTTTTCAATGGCAAAAATCAATGAATATTGTAAATGCACAAACAGTAATTTCTCCGCATTGCAAGGTGCAATTCTGAAATTTTTTGCTTTTTCCTGCTCTAGCATGATAAAGAAGATTCAAAGAGAGTGAGATGCCAGCTCCTTTCATTCAGTCAGTAGCTTCAAACATTTCTGGTATATGAATAACATGATGTTTTTCAATGGCAAAAATCAATGAATATTGTAAATGCACAAACAGTAATTTCTCCGCATTGCAAGGTGCAATTCTGAAATTTTTTGCTTTTTCCTGCTCCTCTTAGCATGATAAAGAAGATTCAAAGAGAGTGAGATGCCAGCTCCTTTCATTCAGTCAGTAGCTTCAATCATTTCTGGACGTTTTTCAATGGCAAAAATCAATGAATATTGTAAATGCACAAACAGTAATTTCTCCGCATTGCAAGGTGCAATTCTGAAATTTTTTGCTTTTTCCTGCTCCTCTTAGCATGATAAAGAAGATTCAAAGAGAGTGAGATGCCAGCTCCTTTCATTCAGTCAGTAGCTTCAATCATTTCTGGACGTTTTTCAATGGCAAAAATCAATGAATATTGTAAATGCACAAACTGCAATTTCTCCGCATTGCAAGGTGCAATTCTGAAATTTTTTGCTTTTTCCTGCTCCTCTTAGCATGATAAAGAAGATTCAAAGAGAGTGAGATGCCAGCTCCTTTCATTCAGTCAGTAGCTTCAATCATTTCTGGTATATGAATAACATGATGTTTTTCAATGGCAAAAATCAATGAATATTGTAAATGCACAAACAGTAATTTCTCCGCATTGCAAGGTGCAATTCTGAAATTTTTTGCTTTTTCCTGCTCCTCTTAGCATGATAAAGAAGATTCAAAGAGAGTGAGATGCCAGCTCCTTTCATTCAGTCAGTAGCTTCAATCATTTCTGGTATATGAATAACATGATGTTTTTCAATGGCAAAAATCAATGAATATTGTAAATGCACAAACAGTAATTTCTCCGCATTGCAAGGTGCAATTCTGAAATTTTTTGCTTTTTCCTGCTCCTCTTAGCATGATAAAGAAGATTCAAAGAGAGTGAGATGCCAGCTCCTTTCATTCAGTCAGTAGCTTCAATCATTTCTGGACGTTTTTCAATGGCAAAAATCATTGAATATTGTAAATGCACAAACAGTAATTTCTCCGCATTGCAAGGTGCAATTCTGAAATTTTTTACTTTTTCCTGCTCCTCTTAGCATGATAAAGAAGATTCAAAGAGAGTGAGATGCCAGCTCCTTTCATTCAGTCAGTAGCTTCAATCATTTCTGGTATATGAATAACATGATGTTTTTCAATCGCAAAAATCAATGAATATTGTAAATGCACAAACAGTAATTTCTCCGCATTGCAAGGTGCAATTCTGAAATGTTTTGCTTTTTCCTGCTCCTCTTAGCATGATAAAGAAGATTCAAAGAGAGTGAGATGCCAGCTCCTTTCATTCAGTCAGTAGCTTCAATCATTTCTGGACGTTTTTCAATGGCAAAAATCAATGAATATTGTAAATGCACAAACAGTAATTTCTCCGCATTGCAAGGTGCAATTCTGAAATTTTTTGCTTTTTCCTGCTCCTCTTAGCATGACAAAGAAGATTCAAAGAGAGTGAGATGCCAGATCCTTTCCTTCAGTCAGTAGCTTCAATCATTTCTGGTATATGAATAACATGATGTTTTTCAATGGCAAAAATCAATGAATTTTGTAAATGCACAAACAGTAATTTCTGCGCATTGCAAGGCGCAATTCTGAAATTTTTTGCTTTTTCCTGCTCCTCTTAGCATGATAAAGAAGATTCAAAGAGAGTGAGATGCCAGCTCCTTTCATTCAGTCAGTAGCTTCAATCATTTCTGGACATTTTTCAATGGCAAAAATCAATGAATATTGTAAATGCACAAACAGTAATTTCTCCGCATTGCAAGGTGCAATTCTGAAATTTTTTGCTTTTTCCTGCTCCTCTTAGCATGATAAAGAAGATTCAAAGAGAGTGAGATGCCAGCTCCTTTCATTCAGTCAGTAGCTTCAATCATTTCTGGACGTTTTTCAATGGCAAAAATCAATGAATATTGTAAATGCACAAACAGTAATTTCTCCGCATTGCAAGGTGCAATTCTGAAATTTTTTGCTTTTTCCTGCTCCTCTTAGCATGATAAAGAAGATTCAAAGAGAGTGAGATGCCAGCTCCTTTCATTCAGTCAGTAGCTTCAATCATTTCTGGACGTTTTTCAATGGCAAAAATCATTGAATATTGTAAATGCACAAACAGTAATTTCTCCGCATTGCAAGGTGCAATTCTGAAATTTTTTACTTTTTCCTGCTCCTCTTAGCATGATAAAGAAGATTCAAAGAGAGTGAGATGCCAGCTCCTTTCATTCAGTCAGTAGCTTCAATCATTTCTGGTATATGAATAACATGATGTTTTTCAATCGCAAAAATCAATGAATATTGTAAATGCACAAACAGTAATTTCTCCGCATTGCAAGGTGCAATTCTGAAATGTTTTGCTTTTTCCTGCTCCTCTTAGCATGATAAAGAAGATTCAAAGAGAGTGAGATGCCAGCTCCTTTAATTCAGTCAGTAGCTTCAATCATTTCTGGACGTTTTTCAATGGCAAAAATCAATGAATATTGTAAATGCACAAACAGTAATTTCTCCGCATTGCAAGGTGCAATTCTGAAATTTTTTGCTTTTTCCTGCTCCTCTTAGCATGACAAAGAAGATTCAAAGAGAGTGAGATGCCAGATCCTTTCCTTCAGTCAGTAGCTTCAATCATTTCTGGTATATGAATAACATGATGTTTTTCAATGGCAAAAATCAATGAATTTTGTAAATGCACAAACAGTAATTTCTCCGCATTGCAAGGCGCAATTCTGAAATTTTTTGCTTTTTCCTGCTCCTCTTAGCATGATAAAGAAGATTCAAAGAGAGTGAGATGCCAGCTCCTTTCATTCAGTCAGTAGCTTCAATCATTTCTGGACATTTTTCAATGGCAAAAATCAATGAATATTGTAAATGCACAAACAGTAATTTCTCCGCATTGCAAGGTGCAATTCTGAAATTTTTTGCTTTTTCCTGCTCCTCTTAGCATGATAAAGAAGATTCAAAGAGAGTGAGATGCCAGCTCCTTTCATTCAGTCAGTAGCTTCAATCATTTCTGGACGTTTTTCAATGGCAAAAATCAATGAATATTGTAAATGCACAAACAGTAATTTCTCCGCATTGCAAGGTGCAATTCTGAAATTTTTTGCTTTTTCCTGCTCCTCTTAGCATGATAAAGAAGATTCAAAGAGAGTGAGATGCCAGCTCCTTTCATTCAGTCAGTAGCTTCAATCATTTCTGGACGTTTTTCAATGGCAAAAATCAATGAATATTGTAAATGCACAAACTGCAATTTCTCCGCATTGCAAGGTGCAATTCTGAAATTTTTTGCTTTTTCCTGCTCCTCTTAGCATGATAAAGAAGATTCAAAGAGAGTGAGATGCCAGCTCCTTTCATTCAGTCAGTAGCTTCAATCATTTCTGGTATATGAATAACATGATGTTTTTCAATGGCAAAAATCAATGAATATTGTAAATGCACAAACAGTAATTTCTCCGCATTGCAAGGTGCAATTCTGAAATTTTTTGCTTTTTCCTGCTCCTCTTAGCATGATAAAGAAGATTCAAAGAGAGTGAGATGCCAGCTCCTTTCATTCAGTCAGTAGCTTCAATCATTTCTGGACGTTTTTCAATGGCAAAAATCAATGAATATTGTAAATGCACAAACTGCAATTTCTCCGCATTGCAAGGTGCAATTCTGAAATTTTTTGCTTTTTCCTGCTCCTCTTAGCATGATAAAGAAGATTCAAAGAGAGTGAGATGCCAGCTCCTTTCATTCAGTCAGTAGCTTCAATCATTTCTGGTATATGAATAACATGATGTTTTTCAATAGCAAAAATCAATGAATATTGTAAATGCACAAACAGTAATTTCTCCGCATTGCAAGGTGCAATTCTGAAATTTTTGGCTTTTTCCTGCTCCTCTTAGCATGATAAAGAAGATTCAAAGAGAGTGAGATGCCAGCTCCTTTCATTCAGTCAGTAGCTTCAATCATTTCTGGACGTTTTTCAATGGCAAAAATCAATGAATATTGTAAATGCACAAACAGTAATTTCTCCGCATTGCAAGGTGCAATTCTGAAATTTTTTGCTTTTTCCTGCTCCTCTTAGCATGATAAACAAGATTCAAAGAGAGTGAGATGCCAGCTCCTTTCATTCAGTCAGTAGCTTCAATCATTTCTGGACGTTTTTCAATGGCAAAAATCATTGAATATTGTAAATGCACAAACAGTAATTTCTCCGCATTGCAAGGTGCAATTCTGAAATTTTTTACTTTTTCCTGCTCCTCTTAGCATGATAAAGAAGATTCAAAGAGAATGAGATGCCAGCTCCTTTCATTCAGTCAGTAGCTTCAATCATTTCTGGTATATGAATAACATGATGTTTTTCAATGGCAAAAATCAATGAATATTGTAAATGCACAAACAGTAATTTCTCCGCATTGCAAGGTGCAATTCTGAAATTTTTTGCCTTTTCCTGCTCCTCTTAGCATGATAAAGAAGATTCAAAGAGAGTGAGATACCAGCTCCTTTCATTCAGTCAGTAGCTTCAATCATTTCTGGACGTTTTTCAATGGCAAAAATCAATGAATATTGTAAATGCACAAACAGTAATTTCTCCGCATTGCAAGGTGCAATTCTGAAATTTTTTGCTTTTTCCTGCTCTAGCATGATAAAGAAGATTCAAAGAGAGTGAGATGCCAGCTCCTTTCATTCAGTCAGTAGCTTCAAACATTTCTGGTATATGAATAACATGATGTTTTTCAATGGCAAAAATCAATGAATATTGTAAATGCACAAACAGTAATTTCTCCGCATTGCAAGGTGCAATTCTGAAATTTTTTGCTTTTTCCTGCTCCTCTTAGCATGATAAAGAAGATTCAAAGAGAGTGAGATGCCAGCTCCTTTCATTCAGTCAGTAGCTTCAATCATTTCTGGACGTTTTTCAATGGCAAAAATCAATGAATATTGTAAATGCACAAACAGTAATTTCTCCGCATTGCAAGGTGCAATTCTGAAATTTTTTGCTTTTTCCTGCTCCTCTTAGCATGATAAAGAAGATTCAAAGAGAGTGAGATGCCAGCTCCTTTCATTCAGTCAGTAGCTTCAATCATTTCTGGACGTTTTTCAATGGCAAAAATCAATGAATATTGTAAATGCACAAACTGCAATTTCTCCGCATTGCAAGGTGCAATTCTGAAATTTTTTGCTTTTTCCTGCTCCTCTTAGCATGATAAAGAAGATTCAAAGAGAGTGAGATGCCAGCTCCTTTCATTCAGTCAGTAGCTTCAATCATTTCTGGTATATGAATAACATGATGTTTTTCAATGGCAAAAATCAATGAATATTGTAAATGCACAAACAGTAATTTCTCCGCATTGCAAGGTGCAATTCTGAAATTTTTTGCTTTTTCCTGCTCCTCTTAGCATGATAAAGAAGATTCAAAGAGAGTGAGATGCCAGCTCCTTTCATTCAGTCAGTAGCTTCAATCATTTCTGGACGTTTTTCAATGGCAAAAATCATTGAATATTGTAAATGCACAAACAGTAATTTCTCCGCATTGCAAGGTGCAATTCTGAAATTTTTTACTTTTTCCTGCTCCTCTTAGCATGATAAAGAAGATTCAAAGAGAGTGAGATGCCAGCTCCTTTCATTCAGTCAGTAGCTTCAATCATTTCTGGTATATGAATAACATGATGTTTTTCAATCGCAAAAATCAATGAATATTGTAAATGCACAAACAGTAATTTCTCCGCATTGCAAGGTGCAATTCTGAAATGTTTTGCTTTTTCCTGCTCCTCTTAGCATGATAAAGAAGATTCAAAGAGAGTGAGATGCCAGCTCCTTTCATTCAGTCAGTAGCTTCAATCATTTCTGGACGTTTTTCAATGGCAAAAATCAATGAATATTGTAAATGCACAAACAGTAATTTCTCCGCATTGCAAGGTGCAATTCTGAAATTTTTTGCTTTTTCCTGCTCCTCTTAGCATGACAAAGAAGATTCAAAGAGAGTGAGATGCCAGATCCTTTCCTTCAGTCAGTAGCTTCAATCATTTCTGGTATATGAATAACATGATGTTTTTCAATGGCAAAAATCAATGAATTTTGTAAATGCACAAACAGTAATTTCTCCGCATTGCAAGGCGCAATTCTGAAATTTTTTGCTTTTTCCTGCTCCTCTTAGCATGATAAAGAAGATTCAAAGAGAGTGAGATGCCAGCTCCTTTCATTCAGTCAGTAGCTTCAATCATTTCTGGACATTTTTCAATGGCAAAAATCAATGAATATTGTAAATGCACAAACAGTAATTTCTCCGCATTGCAAGGTGCAATTCTGAAATTTTTTGCTTTTTCCTGCTCCTCTTAGCATGATAAAGAAGATTCAAAGAGAGTGAGATGCCAGCTCCTTTCATTCAGTCAGTAGCTTCAATCATTTCTGGACGTTTTTCAATGGCAAAAATCAATGAATATTGTAAATGCACAAACAGTAATTTCTCCGCATTGCAAGGTGCAATTCTGAAATTTTTTGCTTTTTCCTGCTCCTCTTAGCATGATAAAGAAGATTCAAAGAGAGTGAGATGCCAGCTCCTTTCATTCAGTCAGTAGCTTCAATCATTTCTGGACGTTTTTCAATGGCAAAAATCAATGAATATTGTAAATGCACAAACTGCAATTTCTCCGCATTGCAAGGTGCAATTCTGAAATTTTTTGCTTTTTCCTGCTCCTCTTAGCATGATAAAGAAGATTCAAAGAGAGTGAGATGCCAGCTCCTTTCATTCAGTCAGTAGCTTCAATCATTTCTGGTATATGAATAACATGATGTTTTTCAATGGCAAAAATCAATGAATATTGTAAATGCACAAACAGTAATTTCTCCGCATTGCAAGGTGCAATTCTGAAATTTTTTGCTTTTTCCTGCTCCTCTTAGCATGATAAAGAAGATTCAAAGAGAGTGAGATGCCAGCTCCTTTCATTCAGTCAGTAGCTTCAAACATTTCTGGACGTTTTTCAATGGCAAAAATCAATGAATATTGTAAATGCACAAACTGCAATTTCTCCGCATTGCAAGGTGCAATTCTGAAATTTTTTGCTTTTTCCTGCTCCTCTTAGCATGATAAAGAAGATTCAAAGAGAGTGAGATGCCAGCTCCTTTCATTCAGTCAGTAGCTTCAATCATTTCTGGTATATGAATAACATGATGTTTTTCAATAGCAAAAATCAATGAATATTGTAAATGCACAAACAGTAATTTCTCCGCATTGCAAGGTGCAATTCTGAAATTTTTGGCTTTTTCCTGCTCCTCTTAGCATGATAAAGAAGATTCAAAGAGAGTGAGATGCCAGCTCCTTTCATTCAGTCAGTAGCTTCAATCATTTCTGGACGTTTTTCAATGGCAAAAATCAATGAATATTGTAAATGCACAAACAGTAATTTCTCCGCATTGCAAGGTGCAAATCTGAAATTTTTTGCTTTTTCCTGCTCCTCTTAGCATGATAAACAAGATTCAAAGAGAGTGAGATGCCAGCTCCTTTCATTCAGTCAGTAGCTTCAAACATTTCTGGTATATGAATAACATGATGTTTTTCAATGGCAAAAATCAATGAATATTGTAAATGCACAAACAGTAATTTCTCCGCATTGCAAGGTGCAATTCTGAAATTTTTTGCTTTTTCCTGCTCCTCTTAGCATGATAAAGAAGATTCAAAGAGAGTGAGATGCCAGCTCCTTTCATTCAGTCAGTAGCTTCAATCATTTCTGGACGTTTTTCAATGGCAAAAATCAATGAATATTGTAAATGCACAAACAGTAATTTCTCCGCATTGCAAGGTGCAATTCTGAAATTTTTTGCTTTTTCCTGCTCCTCTTAGCATGATAAAGAAGATTCAAAGAGAGTGAGATGCCAGCTCCTTTCATTCAGTCAGTAGCTTCAATCATTTCTGGACGTTTTTCAATGGCAAAAATCAATGAATATTGTAAATGCACAAACTGCAATTTCTCCGCATTGCAAGGTGCAATTCTGAAATTTTTTGCTTTTTCCTGCTCCTCTTAGCATGATAAAGAAGATTCAAAGAGAGTGAGATGCCAGCTCCTTTCATTCAGTCAGTAGCTTCAATCATTTCTGGTATATGAATAACATGATGTTTTTCAATGGCAAAAATCAATGAATATTGTAAATGCACAAACAGTAATTTCTCCGCATTGCAAGGTGCAATTCTGAAATTTTTTGCTTTTTCCTGCTCCTCTTAGCATGATAAAGAAGATTCAAAGAGAGTGAGATGCCAGCTCCTTTCATTCAGTCAGTAGCTTCAATCATTTCTGGACGTTTTTCAATGGCAAAAATCAATGAATATTGTAAATGCACAAACAGTAATTTCTCCGCATTGCAAGGTGCAATTCTGAAATTTTTTGCTTTTTCCTGCTCCTCTTAGCATGACAAAGAAGATTCAAAGAGAGTGAGATGCCAGATCCTTTCCTTCAGTCAGTAGCTTCAATCATTTCTGGTATATGAATAACATGATGTTTTTCAATGGCAAAAATCAATGAATTTTGTAAATGCACAAACAGTAATTTCTCCGCATTGCAAGGCGCAATTCTGAAATTTTTTGCTTTTTCCTGCTCCTCTTAGCATGATAAAGAAGATTCAAAGAGAGTGAGATGCCAGCTCCTTTCATTCAGTCAGTAGCTTCAATCATTTCTGGACATTTTTCAATGGCAAAAATCAATGAATATTGTAAATGCACAAACAGTAATTTCTCCGCATTGCAAGGTGCAATTCTGAAATTTTTTGCTTTTTCCTGCTCCTCTTAGCATGATAAAGAAGATTCAAAGAGAGTGAGATGCCAGCTCCTTTCATTCAGTCAGTAGCTTCAATCATTTCTGGACGTTTTTCAATGGCAAAAATCAATGAATATTGTAAATGCACAAACAGTAATTTCTCCGCATTGCAAGGTGCAATTCTGAAATTTTTTGCTTTTTCCTGCTCCTCTTAGCATGATAAAGAAGATTCAAAGAGAGTGAGATGCCAGCTCCTTTCATTCAGTCAGTAGCTTCAATCATTTCTGGACGTTTTTCAATGGCAAAAATCATTGAATATTGTAAATGCACAAACAGTAATTTCTCCGCATTGCAAGGTGCAATTCTGAAATTTTTTACTTTTTCCTGCTCCTCTTAGCATGATAAAGAAGATTCAAAGAGAGTGAGATGCCAGCTCCTTTCATTCAGTCAGTAGCTTCAATCATTTCTGGTATATGAATAACATGATGTTTTTCAATCGCAAAAATCAATGAATATTGTAAATGCACAAACAGTAATTTCTCCGCATTGCAAGGTGCAATTCTGAAATGTTTTGCTTTTTCCTGCTCCTCTTAGCATGATAAAGAAGATTCAAAGAGAGTGAGATGCCAGCTCCTTTCATTCAGTCAGTAGCTTCAATCATTTCTGGACGTTTTTCAATGGCAAAAATCAATGAATATTGTAAATGCACAAACAGTAATTTCTCCGCATTGCAAGGTGCAATTCTGAAATTTTTTGCTTTTTCCTGCTCCTCTTAGCATGACAAAGAAGATTCAAAGAGAGTGAGATGCCAGATCCTTTCCTTCAGTCAGTAGCTTCAATCATTTCTGGTATATGAATAACATGATGTTTTTCAATGGCAAAAATCAATGAATTTTGTAAATGCACAAACAGTAATTTCTCCGCATTGCAAGGCGCAATTCTGAAATTTTTTGCTTTTTCCTGCTCCTCTTAGCATGATAAAGAAGATTCAAAGAGAGTGAGATGCCAGCTCCTTTCATTCAGTCAGTAGCTTCAATCATTTCTGGACATTTTTCAATGGCAAAAATCAATGAATATTGTAAATGCACAAACAGTAATTTCTCCGCATTGCAAGGTGCAATTCTGAAATTTTTTGCTTTTTCCTGCTCCTCTTAGCATGATAAAGAAGATTCAAAGAGAGTGAGATGCCAGCTCCTTTCATTCAGTCAGTAGCTTCAATCATTTCTGGACGTTTTTCAATGGCAAAAATCAATGAATATTGTAAATGCACAAACAGTAATTTCTCCGCATTGCAAGGTGCAATTCTGAAATTTTTTGCTTTTTCCTGCTCCTCTTAGCATGATAAAGAAGATTCAAAGAGAGTGAGATGCCAGCTCCTTTCATTCAGTCAGTAGCTTCAATCATTTCTGGACGTTTTTCAATGGCAAAAATCAATGAATATTGTAAATGCACAAACTGCAATTTCTCCGCATTGCAAGGTGCAATTCTGAAATTTTTTGCTTTTTCCTGCTCCTCTTAGCATGATAAAGAAGATTCAAAGAGAGTGAGATGCCAGCTCCTTTCATTCAGTCAGTAGCTTCAATCATTTCTGGTATATGAATAACATGATGTTTTTCAATGGCAAAAATCAATGAATATTGTAAATGCACAAACAGTAATTTCTCCGCATTGCAAGGTGCAATTCTGAAATTTTTTGCTTTTTCCTGCTCCTCTTAGCATGATAAAGAAGATTCAAAGAGAGTGAGATGCCAGCTCCTTTCATTCAGTCAGTAGCTTCAATCATTTCTGGACGTTTTTCAATGGCAAAAATCAATGAATATTGTAAATGCACAAACTGCAATTTCTCCGCATTGCAAGGTGCAATTCTGAAATTTTTTGCTTTTTCCTGCTCCTCTTAGCATGATAAAGAAGATTCAAAGAGAGTGAGATGCCAGCTCCTTTCATTCAGTCAGTAGCTTCAATCATTTCTGGTATATGAATAACATGATGTTTTTCAATAGCAAAAATCAATGAATATTGTAAATGCACAAACAGTAATTTCTCCGCATTGCAAGGTGCAATTCTGAAATTTTTGGCTTTTTCCTGCTCCTCTTAGCATGATAAAGAAGATTCAAAGAGAGTGAGATGCCAGCTCCTTTCATTCAGTCAGTAGCTTCAATCATTTCTGGACGTTTTTCAATGGCAAAAATCAATGAATATTGTAAATGCACAAACTGCAATTTCTCCGCATTGCAAGGTGCAATTCTGAAATTTTTTGCTTTTTCCTGCTCCTCTTAGCATGATAAAGAAGATTCAAAGAGAGTGAGATGCCAGCTCCTTTCATTCAGTCAGTAGCTTCAATCATTTCTGGTATATGAATAACATGATGTTTTTCAATGGCAAAAATCAATGAATATTGTAAATGCACAAACAGTAATTTCTCCGCATTGCAAGGTGCAATTCTGAAATTTTTTGCTTTTTCCTGCTCCTCTTAGCATGATAAAGAAGATTCAAAGAGAGTGAGATGCCAGCTCCTTTCATTCAGTCAGTAGCTTCAATCATTTCTGGACGTTTTTCAATGGCAAAAATCAATGAATATTGTAAATGCACAAACTGCAATTTCTCCGCATTGCAAGGTGCAATTCTGAAATTTTTTGCTTTTTCCTGCTCCTCTTAGCATGATAAAGAAGATTCAAAGAGAGTGAGATGCCAGCTCCTTTCATTCAGTCAGTAGCTTCAATCATTTCTGGTATATGAATAACATGATGTTTTTCAATAGCAAAAATCAATGAATATTGTAAATGCACAAACAGTAATTTCTCCGCATTGCAAGGTGCAATTCTGAAATTTTTGGCTTTTTCCTGCTCCTCTTAGCATGATAAAGAAGATTCAAAGAGAGTGAGATGCCAGCTCCTTTCATTCAGTCAGTAGCTTCAATCATTTCTGGACGTTTTTCAATGGCAAAAATCAATGAATATTGTAAATGCACAAACAGTAATTTCTCCGCATTGCAAGGTGCAATTCTGAAATTTTTTGCTTTTTCCTGCTCCTCTTAGCATGATAAACAAGATTCAAAGAGAGTGAGATGCCAGCTCCTTTCATTCAGTCAGTAGCTTCAATCATTTCTGGACGTTTTTCAATGGCAAAAATCATTGAATATTGTAAATGCACAAACAGTAATTTCTCCGCATTGCAAGGTGCAATTCTGAAATTTTTTACTTTTTCCTGCTCCTCTTAGCATGATAAAGAAGATTCAAAGAGAATGAGATGCCAGCTCCTTTCATTCAGTCAGTAGCTTCAATCATTTCTGGTATATGAATAACATGATGTTTTTCAATGGCAAAAATCAATGAATATTGTAAATGCACAAACAGTAATTTCTCCGCATTGCAAGGTGCAATTCTGAAATTTTTTGCCTTTTCCTGCTCCTCTTAGCATGATAAAGAAGATTCAAAGAGAGTGAGATACCAGCTCCTTTCATTCAGTCAGTAGCTTCAATCATTTCTGGACGTTTTTCAATGGCAAAAATCAATGAATATTGTAAATGCACAAACAGTAATTTCTCCGCATTGCAAGGTGCAATTCTGAAATTTTTTGCTTTTTCCTGCTCTAGCATGATAAAGAAGATTCAAAGAGAGTGAGATGCCAGCTCCTTTCATTCAGTCAGTAGCTTCAAACATTTCTGGTATATGAATAACATGATGTTTTTCAATGGCAAAAATCAATGAATATTGTAAATGCACAAACAGTAATTTCTCCGCATTGCAAGGTGCAATTCTGAAATTTTTTGCTTTTTCCTGCTCCTCTTAGCATGATAAAGAAGATTCAAAGAGAGTGAGATGCCAGCTCCTTTCATTCAGTCAGTAGCTTCAATCATTTCTGGACGTTTTTCAATGGCAAAAATCAATGAATATTGTAAATGCACAAACAGTAATTTCTCCGCATTGCAAGGTGCAATTCTGAAATTTTTTGCTTTTTCCTGCTCCTCTTAGCATGATAAAGAAGATTCAAAGAGAGTGAGATGCCAGCTCCTTTCATTCAGTCAGTAGCTTCAATCATTTCTGGACGTTTTTCAATGGCAAAAATCAATGAATATTGTAAATGCACAAACTGCAATTTCTCCGCATTGCAAGGTGCAATTCTGAAATTTTTTGCTTTTTCCTGCTCCTCTTAGCATGATAAAGAAGATTCAAAGAGAGTGAGATGCCAGCTCCTTTCATTCAGTCAGTAGCTTCAATCATTTCTGGTATATGAATAACATGATGTTTTTCAATGGCAAAAATCAATGAATATTGTAAATGCACAAACAGTAATTTCTCCGCATTGCAAGGTGCAATTCTGAAATTTTTTGCTTTTTCCTGCTCCTCTTAGCATGATAAAGAAGATTCAAAGAGAGTGAGATGCCAGCTCCTTTCATTCAGTCAGTAGCTTCAATCATTTCTGGACGTTTTCAATGGCAAAAATCATTGAATATTGTAAATGCACAAACAGTAATTTCTCCGCATTGCAAGGTGCAATTCTGAAATTTTTTACTTTTTCCTGCTCCTCTTAGCATGATAAAGAAGATTCAAAGAGAGTGAGATGCCAGCTCCTTTCATTCAGTCAGTAGCTTCAATCATTTCTGGTATATGAATAACATGATGTTTTTCAATCGCAAAAATCAATGAATATTGTAAATGCACAAACAGTAATTTCTCCGCATTGCAAGGTGCAATTCTGAAATGTTTTGCTTTTTCCTGCTCCTCTTAGCATGATAAAGAAGATTCAAAGAGAGTGAGATGCCAGCTCCTTTCATTCAGTCAGTAGCTTCAATCATTTCTGGACGTTTTTCAATGGCAAAAATCAATGAATATTGTAAATGCACAAACAGTAATTTCTCCGCATTGCAAGGTGCAATTCTGAAATTTTTTGCTTTTTCCTGCTCCTCTTAGCATGACAAAGAAGATTCAAAGAGAGTGAGATGCCAGATCCTTTCCTTCAGTCAGTAGCTTCAATCATTTCTGGTATATGAATAACATGATGTTTTTCAATGGCAAAAATCAATGAATTTTGTAAATGCACAAACAGTAATTTCTCCGCATTGCAAGGCGCAATTCTGAAATTTTTTGCTTTTTCCTGCTCCTCTTAGCATGATAAAGAAGATTCAAAGAGAGTGAGATGCCAGCTCCTTTCATTCAGTCAGTAGCTTCAATCATTTCTGGACATTTTTCAATGGCAAAAATCAATGAATATTGTAAATGCACAAACAGTAATTTCTCCGCATTGCAAGGTGCAATTCTGAAATTTTTTGCTTTTTCCTGCTCCTCTTAGCATGATAAAGAAGATTCAAAGAGAGTGAGATGCCAGCTCCTTTCATTCAGTCAGTAGCTTCAATCATTTCTGGACGTTTTTCAATGGCAAAAATCAATGAATATTGTAAATGCACAAACAGTAATTTCTCCGCATTGCAAGGTGCAATTCTGAAATTTTTTGCTTTTTCCTGCTCCTCTTAGCATGATAAAGAAGATTCAAAGAGAGTGAGATGCCAGCTCCTTTCATTCAGTCAGTAGCTTCAATCATTTCTGGACGTTTTTCAATGGCAAAAATCAATGAATATTGTAAATGCACAAACTGCAATTTCTCCGCATTGCAAGGTGCAATTCT